>NC_059129.1:135091595-135406238 GCF_020740605.2 Lemur catta | reverse complement strand
ATGGAAAATCATGCATATCGGGGAAAGGCAAAGGACAAATGAGTCACTATACACAGGTCCCATCTCCGATTTCTACCCAGAAAGAACACTGATCATGACTATGTTCCCCTCCAGCCAGGTGAATGGAAACGCCTACACACCAATATAGAAGTTCTGTCAAGCAACACATTTGCCCTTAATGTTTATTACACATGAGCATCTTCTCACTCCAGGATCTTTTTGGAAGGGATTTGAACCATAAATTCTGCACTTATCCAGAAGAAATAGGTTTAATTAAGTTAGAGATTTATTCTGAAGAGTTGGAGGACTAAAGTCCTTAGAATAATATGGTACAGATTCTAGAATTAAGATATGTGGCAGACTTTTAACTATCAGTAGGAATTCTGCAATCTGTTCCCACTTCCAAGAGATTCACAGTTGAGGAAGAGTATGCCCTTAAAATCAGTAATATCCTTCCAAAGGGTAGTCTTGAATCCCACACACAATTTCATATAATAAAGTAAGCAGAGGCAGGACCAATCTCCAGAGCATTCTGGTGAAGGACTAATGGATGGACTCTGTTTCTAATTTTTAAGACCTGAGTTTTTGTGCCAGTAAGTTTTAAGAGCAAAACTGTCTGAATACCAAAATGTCAACAGGCAGAAGCACTTTTGGAGTGATGGAATAAGGAACTCTTATCATTTTCTCCTCCATAAAATCAGTGAAATCATTGGCAAAAAAAACAAAAACAAAAGAAAAAAAAAAGAAACTAGCAATTTTTTCAGTACTCTGGAAATTAACCAAAGACTTACAACAATTCAAGGAGCATTTCTTCAAGAAAAACAACTGAATCTTGATAAGAACAGTGAGCTTTATGACATTTTTAACTTGCCTATTCCTAGCTCCTTCTTGCTAGCTCTGAGGTATCCTCGAAAATCACCTGAGATAGCTAGCCACCACTGTATCTGCGAAGAACAACAGCCTAACAGTCACCAGAGAAGTCAAAATGAGCTAGAACTTCTCAAAAAGACCCAGGCCCCAGAAGTAATCACTATTTGACCAGACTGGCAGCTCCTTGAAGACTCCATTCACAGAATTTATGTTTATACAACTTCATTCAGAGCTCACTAAGCTAGAAACTCCCTTTGGTTGAAAACAATCGACAGCAATTGTTTAATTTTGCAGCTGTCTCAAGCAGAGACATCAGTCAGAGTAAAAAGAGACTGAACAAAAAATTTGTAAGGAAAATATGGGGAATGAAGTATCTATTGGGTGCTTTGAAAAGCTCACACATAATTCTGGGGACCTAAAAATCCACATCCATATGAAGGACTGTGTGCATGCCCAGGAAGGCTCTAGAAGGTGCTAGTGTCTCACCTCTAGCTTACCTTGAGGTTCTGCACAAGAGCATTCATTTTCTCTTCTAGGTTCTGGTGGCCGGTGGGATTCCTTGGCTTATGGCTGCAACAATACCATCTACAAGGCTAGTATTCTCTTTCTTTTTCTTTCAAAATATTAAGAGGGTACAAATGTTTTGTTAAATGGATACCTTGCATAATGCTAAGTCAGTGCTTTTGATGTGCCTGTCACCAGAATAGTGCTCATTGTACCCAATAGGTAAGTTTTTATCCCACACCTCCCTCTCACCCTCCCCCTTCTTGGTTTCCAATGACCTTTACATCTCTTTGTACCTGTGTGTGCCCAGCGTTTAGTTCCCACTTATTAGTGAGAACACAGGGTGCTTGGTTTTCCATTTCTGAGATATTTCACTTAGAATGATGGTCTCCAGTTCCATCCAAGTTGCTGCAGATGACATTATTTCATTCCTTTTTATGACTGAGTAATATTCCATGGTATAAATATACTACATTTTCTTTATCCATTTGTGAATTGATGTGGAACCACTTATATTGGTTCCACATCTTTGCAGTTGTGAATTGTGCTGCAATAAATCTTCAAATTCAGGTATATTTTTAACAAAATGACTTCTTTTCCTTAGGATAGATACCCAGCAGTGGGATTGCTGGATTGAATAGGTATACATTTATTTCTTTGAGGAATCTCCATACTGTTTTCCATAGAGGTGGTACTAATTTGTAGTCCCACCAAAAGTGTATAAGCGTTCCTTTCTCTCTGCATCCATGCCAGCATCTATTGTTTTTTGACTTTTTAATAATGGCAATTCTGATAGGGGTAAGATAGTATCTCATTTTAGTTTTAATTTGCATTTCTATGATGATTAGTGAGGTGGAGCATTTTTTCATATGTTTATAGGCCATTTCTCTACCTTCTTTTGAAAAACTTCCATTCATGTCTTTTGCCCACTTTTCAATGGGGTTCAATTGTTTCTTTCTTGCTGATTTATTTGAGTTCTTTGTAGATTCTGGATATGAGTCCTTTGTCAAATAATTTGCAAATATTTTTTCCCATTCTATAGGTTGTCTATTCAATCTGTTGATTACTTCCTTTGCCATGCAGAAGCTTTTTAATTTAATTATGTTTCATTTATTCATTTTTGTTGTGGCTGTATTTGCCTAAATCACAAGGACTCACACAATTTTAAGGTTAAGGATGGAAAAAAATATTCCATGCAAATGAAACCAAAAGTGAGCATGTGTAGCTATTCTAATATTAGATTAAATAGACTTTAAATCAACAATGGTAAAAAAAAAAGACAAAGATGATCATTATATAATGAATGGTAAAGGGAGAAATTCAACAAGAAGATATACCAATCATAAATATAGAAGCACCTAACACATAAGCTCCTAGATTCATATAGCAAATTCTACTAGATCTAAGCAAAGAAATAAGCAGTAACATCTTAATTGCTGGGGACTTCAACACCCCACTGACAGAACCAGACAGAAAATGAATAAAGAAATTCTGGACCTAAATGAGACTCAGGAACAATGGATATAGTACCACTTGTTTGTTTATTAACCTATTAATGGACATTTTCCCTCCAGTTTGTGGCTATTATGAATAAAATTTCTATATCCGTTCAGAGGAATTCAATGGGATTATTCACTATAAAAAGGGATGAATTGTTGAAATATGCAACAACATAGATAAATCTCAACTTATCTTGAGTGAAAGAAGCCAGACACAAAATAGTACACACTGTATGATTCATTCCATTTGTGCAAAACTCCAGGGCAAATAAATCTAAGCTATAATGAAAGAAAGCAGATCCATGTTGGCTGAGGGCTAAGATTAAGAAATCAGGATTAAATGGGAAAGGATATAAGGGAAACTTTTACAATGATGGAAGTGTTATATGCCTTGATTGTGGTGATGGTAATGTAGGTGTGTACATATGCCAAAACTGATTGAACTCTACACTTAAAATGTATGCATCTCATGGTATATGAATTAAATCTCAGTGAAGTTGGTTTCAAATATAGATTTAAACAATTAGGATTTGATTATTTTTAAAACTAACTTCAAAATTTAAAAAAAATCTGAAATCATATTATCCAAAGACTTAGAAAAGATTTCACCATGAAAATATTTTTAAAATATTTATTTATTTTTATTACATGCTATTATTTCATTTTTTCTGTGCATTCCTTATTCATTTTGAACACATTGTGAGATAAGTGAGGAAGAGATTTTTCTGTATGGCTATCTGGTTTTTCACCAAGCATTAAATAATCTTTTTGTCATTTATTGGAAATGCCACCCTCATCATAACTAATTGTCCACATATACCTGGTCCTATTTTTGTAGTGTTTATTTTGTTCCATTGATTTTCACATTTATTTTCCTTAGCTTCTTTTTTGTTTGCATGACTTTTTAATTTTTATTTTAGCTTTAAGAACATTTTGGTGTCTAGCAGACCAAGGCCCTTCTCATTACTCTTCTCTTTCCAATGACAGTTTCTTAAGGTCTATATCTCCAAGACTTCTGTTGTCATTTAAGTTAAAAGACAAACAAAAACAAATACAAAAACAAAACAAAAGCTTGTATGACAGGACTCCAGCTGAAATAACATTTAATATACAAATTAATTTAGGTACAAAATATCTTAAAATGTTGAGACTTCTCCATAAATAAAGTAAGCCTTCCACAGTTACTCAAATGCTCTTTTGCATCCCTCACTCTGTAGTTTGTTTTATAAAGATGTTTCTGGTGATTTGTTACTTACCACGTAAGACTCATGTTTATTTGCACCTCACTGGGATTATACTCTTTAATAATGTAAAGTAATTGTCTTATTTCATGTTTCATCTTGACCAAATTTTTCTGATATTCAGTACTAGGTAGTAGGTACACTCTAATATAACTTTGTCTAACCTTTCGCTTTCAACTTTTCTGAACCACTTTATTTTAGCAAGATTTATGATTGGCTTACAGTTGGAATTTTGTGTCTAAAAGAAGCCTGCTATTTTGTGTGTGTATCTCATTGCATTTATTTTTATAAAGTGTTGGGAGCGGTCTCTGATTACGGGTGAGCACATAGCCAATAGAATCATTGCTGGGAGCCTTGTCAGGGCCCTCTACCAATCACTTCCCGCCACGACTACCTGCAATGGTATATAAGCCCACTGTCCTTCCTGTTCGGGGTCTCTCGCCATGTAACTAGACTAGATGCCTCATTAAACTGCTGTTGGAAGAACTCCAGTTTGTTGCGTCGTCCTTGCAGGCGAGTGCGGCGCGACAAGTGGTGCCGAAACCCGGGAACTTCTCGCACCGGCGGAGACGACCTCTTTGGAGGTGAGTTCAGAACCACAGCAGCTGGGGCGGTTTTATTTTGGACCCCTGCCCTCTTCTGACGCCGGCACCGGGTGCTTGTGACCTACCCCATGGGGAACTCTCCTAGTTGTCACCTGTTGCGGGCCCTGCGGGGTCTTCTGGCCGCCCGGGAGTTTCGTATCCCTGACCGTGTCCTGCGCCATTTTGTGCAGGACGTGGACCGGGTGGCCCCATGGTTTCTCCACTCGGGGTCTTTAACGATTCCGAGTTGGGATAAGCTAGAGCAGGACCTTCGCCGTGCCCGAGAGTCTGGTCCCCTTTGGGAGTGTGTTCTCCCTGTGTGGGCACTGGTGCGCTCCTGTTTAGAGGACGACCGTTGTAGCGGTCCGGTCCGGGAAGGTCAGCAAGTACTCAGTGATTATCAAGATAGTATGTCTGAGAGAGGCAAAGTGGGTCCGGCTCGGCCGGGGCGGCCGAGGAAAAGGCCGGAAAGGAAACGTAAGTCCGCGGGTAAACAGGAACGGCGGGGACGCCCGCCGCCTGAAAGGGACATGGAGGAGGTGGCTCTCAAAATGGCCTCCCTCCACATGTCGGCTTCCTCTTCTTCCTCTTCTTCCTCTCGTCCTTCTTCTTCCTGTTCTTCTTCATCGTCTCGCTCTTCTTCCCGTTCGCGTTCTCGCGAGGCGGAGGAGGGGCTGTCTCCGCAGGAGAAGGCGGAGCTGGAGGAGGCGGCGGCTAGATATGAGGCGGAGCGTAATCGCCCGCCCCCGTACGCTACTGCCCCTCCTTTTCCCGTTGCGGGATCCGCCCCTCTAAATATGGAGGGCGGAACCTCGTTTGTGCCTCCCCGAGCTAGAAAGAAGATACAGAGGGAGTTTGCTTTCCCCGTCTTTGAGGACGCTAATCAACATCGCTTTCACGAACACCTAGATTACAAGCAACTAAAAGCTTTGGTTGAAGCTGTCAAGGCTTATGGGTGCAATGCCGCTTACACCCGTGGCCTACTGGAACGGCTAAGTGCGCATGCCATGACCCCCAGTGATTGGGCTGGTACCGCGCGGGCCTGTCTATCCATGGGGCAATATTTAGATTGGAAATCCATATATCAAGAAGCCTGTATTAATCAAGCTCGGCAGAACGCGCAGCAGGGCCAGCCTGCCTGGGATGCCGATATGCTCTTAGGACAGGGTCGTTGGCAGAATAATCAGCTTAATTGGTTCTCCGAACCGTGCCAGAGCCCCTTAATATAATCTCCGATTCTGCTTATGTTGTTCAGGCTGTCCGTCACTTGGAAACAGCCCATTCTCTTAACTCTCGCAGCACGGTGTTCTCCTTATTCTGTGCTATCCGTGCTGCCATCCATTCGCGCCGGTCCCCATTTTTTATAACGCACATTCGGGCCCATTCCCTTTTGCCGGGCCCCATGGTGCGCGGCAATGCCCTGGCGGATCATGCCACTCACGCTTATTGGGTTGGCTCTCCGTTGGAGGCAGCTCGCCAGTTTCATTCTCTATACCATACTCCTTCACTGACCTTACGTCTCAAATTTGGCCTCTCGCGGGCAGCCGCACGCGATATTGTGCTGCAGTGCGCGGCCTGTGCACCTTTTCGTCCAGCACCTCATGTAGGTGTCAATCCTCGTGGTCTTCGGCCACTCCACTTGTGGCAAATGGACGTCACTCATTACTCCTCCTTTGGCACTCTTTCTTATGTCCATGTTTCTGTTGATACCTGCTCTGGCATAATTCATGCCACTCCCTTGACAGGTGAAAAGGTAAGTCATGTCATCACCCACTGCTTAGAGGCTTGGGCTGCCTGGGGTAAACCTCAGGTTATCAAAACTGACAATGGCCCTGCCTATACCTCACAAGCTTTTCATCAATTCTGCACACGCCTAGGCGTGGAGCACCGCACGGGCCTTCCCTACAACCCCCAGGCCCAGGGTATCATAGAGCATGCCCATGGCACCTTAAAGGCCTATCTCAAAAAACAAAAGGGGGAGACGGGGACGAGCCCTTTGGGCTTACGTACCCCTAAGCCTGTGCTCTCTCTCACCTTGTTCACTTTAAATTTTCTTTTGCTGGATGATCAGGGGCGCTCTGCTGCGGACCGCCACGCCAACCCCGGTTCCCCTTTATCAGAGCAGGCCTTGTGGAAGGATGTCCTGCTTAACAAATGGAAAGGCCCGGATCCGGTTGTGAGCCGGTCCAGGGGAGCTGTCTGTGTTTTCCCGCAGGACACTCCTGATCCAGTGTGGGTCCCGGCACGCTTAACGCGGCGAGTGCAGCGGTTGGCGGATGTGGAGGATGCAGATGATGGGGCGTCCGCTGCTGGGGATGCTGCTGCTCCTGACCTTTCTGCTGCTGGCCGCATCGGTGACGACGGACCGGCGCTGGGCCATCCTGTCGGTGTTCCCAAGACCGATGCCGGTGACCCATGATGCCCAGATCTTCCCCCGGCTGTTCGCTACTAATGCCTCTTTGGGCCTTGCCAATCTTACATGGAACTCCTCCTCAACATTTGAGACGTCGGTCCACGCTATTCAGCAAATCTGTCTTTCCCCTCCACACCTGTTTGCCTCTGGCCCCCTTTTATCTGGATCACTGCTACTTCCTCTGGTCCTGGTGTTCTCAATTGCTCCACGGCAAACTGCTCCTATGCCCGTTGCTGGAATGCCTCCAGCCAGTCCATGGCAATTGTTGCCCGTATGCCTCGGCATATTCCTTGGCCGGTGGAGGCTCCTAGCTCCTTGACCCTTTTCCGACAGTGAAGAGATTCTGGCGTTACTGCAGCTGTAATTTCCACATTGGCAGTGACTGCCGCACTGGCAGCCGCTACGGCTGCAGCGGTAGGCTCTGTTCAGACAGCACAGATGCTGAACAACCTATCGGCATCTGTGGCTACAGCTCTGGACACACAATCCGCCGTCAACGCGCACCTGAAGGGTGGTATCATGATACTGAACCAACGTGTGGACTTGGTCCAGGAGCAAATAGATGCCTTATGGCAGCTGGCACAGCTGGGCTGCGAATGGCGTTTCACAGGACTATGCATTACCGCGGTACTGTTTGATAATGCTTCCGCCGCGGCCAACAAGTCTCGTCAATTATCTGCTATGTTGACAGGACACTGGTCTAGTCAATTTACCGCCTTGACCCGGCAGTTACAATTGGAGATCACCCACATTAACTCCACACGCCTGGACTTGACAGTGACCAATGGTCTCTTTCCTACATTTCAGTCAATAGTCCGAGGACTTCGGGACTGGGCTGGCCTGGGGTCCCTAGGGTTCATGGGGATCCTGGGAGCAGGTTTCGTGATCTGGGGGTTCCTGCGCGTTCGTGCACAGCGCCGCAGGGACCGAGTGGTGGTTAAGCCCTAGCCGCCTTCGAGTGTGGTCAATCCCCTGGCATCTGGCTACAAATGTTACGCTCCGAAGGTCAAGACCGCCTCCCCTCTCGCACAGCGTGACATGGCCCATGCACTCTGAGGGGTTTCCCCATTGCACCAGATTGTGGCGCGTCACCCCCTTACCAGCCGTTGCACCTCCCAGAGTCTCTGCTCATTGCACGGGAGACGGTGGCCTTTGCACCTGCTTCAGGGACTCCACCCCCTGGATCCGGACCTTGAGGTTGGAGTCCCCAAAGCTTGTGTTGCAAAACAAAAGGGGGAGCTGTTGGGAGCAGTCTCTGATTACGGGTGAGCACATAGCCAATAGAATCATTGCTGGGAGCCTTGTCAGGGCCCTCTACCAATCACTTCCCGCCACGACTACCTGCAATGGTATATAAGCCCACGGTCCTTCCTGTTCGGGGTCTCTCGCCATGTAACTAGACTAGATGCCTCATTAAACTGCTGTTGGAAGAACTCCAGTTTGTTGCGTCGTCCTTGCAGGCGAGTGCGGCGCGACAATAAAGAATGTAATTTTCAAAATTTTTAGTGTGTATATTAATCAACTAAATTTTCTCTTTGGTGAATTACCTGTTTTGGTCCTTTACCAATTTATCTGTTTAAGTCTAAGTGTTTTTCATATCTATTTATGTGAGCTAATAATAACTTAAAGACAGTGGCCATTATTTTTTGCCATACTTAGAGTCTTTCTTTTTCTTCATTTTTTTTGTTTATGCTTGTTTTTAAACTTTGGATAAACTTATCTTTCCATAAATAGAATTTCAGAATTTTTTAAATAATCAAAGCTATTAATATTTTTCTTTGTAATTTATTCCATCCTTTTGGTTCCTAAAAGTGTCCTTTTTCTATTTCACATATTGGTTACACTTTTATTTCAAATTTCTTCTATTTTTAATATGGATTTTATTTTAAATTTTTATTCTCTAAATAATTAAATAATTCTGGAAGTATTTATTTAGCTATTGAGGTAAGAATCTGAATTCATGTTTTTAACAAATAACTTACTAATTCTTCCATCTGCATTAATTCATTGAAAAATTCTGTTAAATTTATTTGTGATGTTACCCTTTTTCTGTTATACATTTTTATATGAAAGAGGGTTTACACCTCAGTCCACTCAACTACAAATGGTCTAGATTGGGTTAAATACCAAAATACAAAAGGAGACTTTTCTTATTCAATAAATTTTAATAAGTTCAAAACTCTATAGTACAATTTTTCCTCTAAAGTATTTTCCTTATTTATATCTGAGTTTTATAATTTCCTGACTTCTTGTTTTTTAGAAGACATTGTTTTCATTACTTAATAAATGAACTGTGAAGCAAAATTGACATCAGTTTACTTTTATTTCATAATCAACAAAACGTTTCAAATAAAACAAATACAACTCTAAAAAGTCTCCAGTTTTCACTTTGATTTCACATTTCATACACTGAAAAATATTTATAAGATACTCATTTTTATTGTCTTATAACTGGGATGGGAGGCAGTAACAATTCTCCCAGATGGTTAAATGCACTAGAGGATTGATACTCTCATTTTCCTAATCTGGGAGATATAAAGCAGTTTTTACTCCCAATATAAATTCTAGATAAAAACCACACTCTTTGCTCACTTCTCATGTTGGACATTAAGGATGACATGCAAGTAAAAAAATAGCCTTGTTACTAAGCTAATGCTCTCTTGAAATCTTACTTGGCTATATGACAACTGCTAAATTTCCTTGTTAAAAACCAACTTACAATGAATTGGTTATCCTGTTAGCTTTTTTCTTTCTTTCTTTGTTCTATCTTTCCTTCTTCCTCTCTTTCTTTTTTTCTTTCTTCCGGCACATTTAATTAGAAAACATCTATCTATAGACATTATGAAGATTAATTGTCCTCGAGGAATGATGGATAATATAAGCTAAGTAAAAATAATAGGGAAAAATACTATATGGAATCTTGTATTATATAAAAATTTTTACATTCTTTTTTACTGAAAATCCCAGTGTTCAAAGAAACAAACAAACAGCAACATAAGCTAAATATTCACTATACTGGAAATAAACCACAGGCTTTTTGAGTCATACTCCAGTGAACTCATGTCCTTAAATGAAAAAAGTTCAGCCACAGACATCTGGCCACTGAAATTCTCTGGTGCCCACATTTAGGGATGTGTCTTCCCTTACAAGGGCAGCCACCTGTAGAAGTGGACTCCTTAAATAACTGTCTGCACCAAGGATCATATGGCATGGTTTAGTCATTATACAAAGACTCTTCAGAGAAGTTGGGATTGAAATTCACGGAGGAGCAAACAAGGGGTGATGCCTGATGATTAAGAGTCAATCCAGGAAGAATTATTCTTCATGGGTATAACATCCATTTCAATAACAAACTATCTCTCCAATGACTCATACTTATTTGTCTGTGAAGTTACAAAAGAAGATCTCCAGATAAAGTGCTGTCGCAGTTGCTAGATCTAACTCTCAGAAAGAAAAGTTATCCCTTAAGAAAAATGTGAGCTTGGTGTTAAACTCAAAGTTTGTTTTTAGGTCAAATGAATTTGCTTTTTGCTGTTGCTTCTCTAACAACATAGCAAAAACAGTGAAGAAAAGTTAAATCATCATGTTAGTAAATCTAAGAATTTTGTCCCAATGATGTGAATAACTATTCTTAGGAAAAGCACAGAAAGAGTCTGTCTGGGAAAAAAAAATAACTGCCAAAAATAAGGCCACAACAGAGTTCAGCTTCCTTTGATTGATTTCCACACTTCTCATGAGTAGAATCAAGGAACTTTAGAATCTCCCATGTTTGTCCATTTTGTGCTCATATAATCCATCACAAATCCAAGATTGTAAAATGTTAATATGGTTCACTTGGCATCCTAAAGAAAGTGAAGTTAGAATATTTTTTAAAGTGACAGTGATTTTCTTCTCTTTATGGTCACTTTGGAAAGTGAATGAGGACTGTAAACCATTACTGTCTAAAATTTTTATTTTAATCAAATATATATATACTGCATCATAGCTAATTCTTAGATTAGCATCATTATCTTTGATAAGCCTCACATTGAATACAAAATATATAAATATATAACTATTTGGGAAAATATTACATCTTTTGAGACATAAGAAAAAAGGTATTCAAAGAAAATTTGCTTTATATTGTAATGTCCAACTTGTGTGAGTATATTTCAACTTGGAAATTCATTAGTTGTTTGAGCTATGCCCTCAAAATTCTATTTAGCCTACTTATGATTTCCTTTCAATAAAAGACAAGAAAAGAAAGAAAGAAAAACCTCAAGTACCCTGCTCAGGAATCTGGGAATGCCTTTATGATGGACTCATAGGCAGGTGGGGGCGGTGTGGACAGGCCAACTCGAAGACTGTTACTGGACCAGTGGAAATCAGGACGGCCCAGACTGTGGGAAGTGCTGATGCTGGGAGACGTGTTGGAAGAGGGCAGAGTCACCAGGTGACTTTCAGTTTCCACAGGAAGTGGTGGACATTGCAGAAAGGGGTGGAAAGTAGAAGCCCTGAAGCTTAATTTTCTTGGAAAGGAATTTGCTTGTTCCAGGGAAGCTTGTCGCTGGAAAGTGAGACTGGCCAGGCTGAGGTTGCTTCGACGTTCACAGCCACTGTGGCGGTAAAATCCAGTTCTGTTGAGGCCGTGGGTGTAAGAAGACCTAGATCTCCTGCTGGAACTCCATTGTGAGATGGGAGCACTGGCTCTTCTTCGGGACAGACAAACGAACAGAGCCCAAATAAATCCTCCAATTACTAGCCCAATTGCCATGGATACCGTGAAGGATATGATAAGGTCCTCTGAAACAAAGAAAACAAATTGCTAAATCAATTTTAAGTAGCTATTCAACTCAAAACAAGGGGCAGAGTATAAACTGTAATTCAGGGAATGCATGATTAATTTAAACATACTTTGAATTAGGGAAATAGAAGATGGTGTTAGATACGAACAAATGGAAGAGGGTAATGTTTCCATTTATTCAAGCAGAAAGATACAAAATAACACATTCAGCTATAGTGTTCTAGGTTTCTTATGCTAGTTTATCATCTTCAAGAAATAGAAACGGTCTCACTAAGGCCATATTTTAGTTCATAAATTGTTTATAGAGTTGCAAATGTAGTCCAAAGATTACTTGCTTTTGCATTATAATAGTAACTAATGTGCCAAGTTGATAAAGAATTTCGTCATGACTTTGACTTTGCCTTTTCCTCTGCAGGGTTTCATTAGTCACACTGATTTCTCCCACCTGCAGTCTTCATGATGCCTCATTTCCTGTGCTCATTCTGAGTCAGGAAGTGCTGGGATAGAACCATCTGGCAAGCTGACTGATTTATGTCACATTTCCTAAACTCTCAGTCACCTATATCTCTGACTCCTGGATAATTTGACCTGTGCAGAATACTGGGCTCTTTATTGTTCCCCAAGTTCCAGCTCATGCTGTTATCATGCCCTTGTTGTGATAATGAAATTCCTGTCCCTTGAACCTGCACAGAATCTCTGCTACATACCTATATCCTCTAATTCATAGAATTTATATTTGTTCAGTTTTCCTATTCTGGGGTGGCGGGGAATATCTCCCCAAAATGGAAATGCTAGCTTACTGCCTCTTCTGAACTAAAAACATATTCTCAAATGGCAACAGGTAGCTGAGCCCCTGCCTTGCATGGACAAACTCTGAATATTAGATCCCTCCAGCCTCACTGTCCCCCATATTTCCCCATTCACCACTCCCTGACCTAACCCCCAAGCCATGTTGATTTTCTCACTGCCCCAAAGCTTGTCATTCTCTCTAAAACTCTGTACCTTTCTACATATTTTTCCTTATATCTAGATTCAATTTTTTAATCATCTTCTGCCTGGAAAACTCATTCTTCAAAATTTACTTCAAGTATCACATCTTCAATAAAGACTCTTGCATTTCCTAGACAAAAATGAGTTACTGTTAAGTAGAAAGGAACGCTTGTCTTACCAAATTCCTTATCTAGGGATTCTGTATTGAGACAACCATAGACTGGACATTAGCTGATTGGGGTTGTAAGATTGCAGGGAGGGGGTGGGAATGGCTGCAGATGCTTCGCTGCTCCTCCCATAAAGAGGAAGAGTCTATTTCCCCACCCCTTGAATCTGGGCTAGCTGCATGACTCAGGTAATAGCCAAACTCCAATAGGTAAGTTATTAAAGAACAGGAGAAATTATAGAGATAGAAAGTAGTTTAGTGATTGCCTAAGGCTGTGGAGTGGGATAGGAGGGAATGAGAGGAATTTGATGTCTGGAGGAATATAGTTTACTAAATGCAACCCTTATTTTATTTCATTATTTCGTTGAACAGTTTTAATTTTTAATTCAATCCTATAACTACTCTGTAAGATAACTACTCATAGCTTAGCATTTTTAGGTCCCAGCCACTCTTTTAAGTATGTTATATCACTTCATTCTCAAACATCTCCATGAGGGAAATGCTAGTGTTTTTACCATTTATTAGTTGTGGCTACTGAGAGAGAGAAGAAATGAGCCCATAGTCACACACCTGGTTAAGATAAAGTCAGCATTTGAGTCCAAAGTATTAGTAGCTAAATAGATTATTGATTTTTTAGATGTAAGGTAAAAAAATGCTAATCTAAAATGAAAATGAAGAACATAAAATGCATAAAAATTCTATCAATTTAATCCCAGGGTATCTAGAAGCTTGTTATGTACAGAAATATTTGGGAAAATAGTGGTAAAATAATACTGTGTGTTCTACAGATATTAATAGCCTCTGGTGGAGAATTTTGAATATCAATAACTTTAGCTATGGAATCATAGAAATGGGGTTTCATCTAAAACAAACTCTTAAAAATGCCTTGGCTCAAACTTTTCGTTATATACATATTGATGTGAAAGCTAAGGTTTATGTGGTAGAACTTATACTTGATTTATTTTAATAATTGATTGACAGTTATCACTGGTCAGGGGACTATTATTTACACTCACTCATGGTATAAAATAAGAAAACAAATACATTCACAAAGTATATGTCCTGGCTCTTGTGTATAAACCTACTTAATCACTACTAGGGTCTGACTGAAGGCTCTTAAAATCTCACAATACAAACAGATATAATAGATGAAATAAAAAGAGATATTTACTTCATTGTAGAAAAATAGATTTAAAACCAGAATCCTAAAGGAGAAAATAGATTCAATTACCCGATAAAAGCATTTAAAGGTTACAGAAATTTCTATACATGGTCTTAGTGTATGCCCTTTGACCCTCTTGAACAGAATCTCTTCTGACAAATAAAACATTCTCCCGATATAAATGTTATTTCTAATGGAGTAATAGCAAGTTTCAGATTAAAGACAAAATTAGAAACTTTTAAAATATACAATCAAGGGAAAATAATTTCTTGTCTATTAAAGTGAGAAAATTAGCAAAGACAATAAAATTACATGGAGTGAGAAATATTTATAAGTCAGATTACTGTTTTATTTCTAAAATATATTATTGCTCTGAAATAAGAAAACTCAGGTAATATCCAAACTCCAATAGGTAAGTTCTCAAAGAATGTCTTGGACAACCACAATCTTCTTAAATGAGAAATTTCAGTTTCGTGAGTAAAAAGATTATTTTTGGTGGCACTAGTGCAATATTTCTAGGAGAACAATTTGCCAATAAACATATTTAAAATGGTGATTCCCTCTGGCTTGATAATATTTTGATTTAACATTGTAGACCTATTGGTTTGTGCCCAAAATTTGAGGAATATATCATCAAATACAGGGTTATATAGATATCTGAAAAGGATTAAATAACAAATTTAAATGTACATGAGAATCACAGGAATAATATATACACATCAATAATGTGCAATTTAAATTTTAAATGAATATAAAGTAGGATTAGATGAAGGTACAGAAGTTATAAAAATGATATAGGAAAAAATATTGCCTTTGATTGGATTTGCTTAATTTTTGCTCAGTTGTATACACATACTATGAAAATGACTTCCTAACACATAATGTCAGTAAAATACATGTCTTAGAAATCATTGCACTAATTCTTATAACCTTGCTATACATGCAAAATTTTTAAAATAGTTATAAATGATAATGCTGACATAAGAATTGGAAACACCTCTTGGGGATATATGGTAAAATGTTTATCTATCTTCTTGAGCTCTCTTAAGTCCAAACTGCAAAAATAAACATAGAAATTCAGAAAAGCAATGAGAAAGAAACACCAAGAGTCATAATTGAAGTACAGCCTCTTCCAGGGTGGTTTTCCACAGGGATTCTTTTTATTTCACTATAGTTAATAATTTTCTGACCTTGCCACAATGTAGAATTGAGAAATTATATAATAAAAGCACCATCATACAGCTTTAAATTTTCATATATGTTATTCCATTCTGGCAGACTTTTGACAATAAATTTTGGGAACTTTTTTTTAAGCTAGCGAAGAAGAAAATGTAACTGAAAAACATAAAGACATTGGCACAAATATTGCTTCTTCGAAAACTGTATGCCTTCTTACTTTTCAACAATCTTAGGGAAAGAAAAATGAGCCATAATCTTACTTTCTACAGTTACAATATAATGTAACTAATGAGACCAAATGATTACTTTTAGAAACGCAGATCTCCCTTTGAAGGCTGAAGGAACAAACTCTAACATTGGTAAGGTATGTCATATACATTAAATATTGTTATCATAATTTGTAACATGTATCTACACAACTGGCAATTGGATGGCACATAAAAAGTCCTCAATGAGTGTTCGTTCTTACTACTAACAGTTGAGTAATTTAACCAAGTCATTTTACCATTCTTGGTCTAATTACAACAGCCACTATCGTGCTATCCAATTCTAAGATTCTAACGTTGAAAATAGTTTACAGTAAATATAATCAATACCTCAAACTCTATCCACTGGTATTAAAATTTAGTAGAGGTCACCATCTAGTGGCCTTGAGTTGAATCATTCCAACATCTGAAAGTGATTTTACCAGTGACAACAGAATGGAATACTAATTAAAACGTTCAGAAACCCTTTGCAGTTATAAGAATCATGAACTCAATTTTTACCAAAGCAGGGCATGCAGGTCTTGATATCTTAGAATGTATAAGAGGATGGTTCAGGCAATAGGAAGACTTTTGGTAAAAAGATTTTTAGGGAGAATAAGATTTAGGGCACAGAAATTTGATCAATTACAATAATTTAAAGAGCACTTTCTATGTATATCTCATCTGCCAGAACATCCTATTGGGTCTTTTTTCACACACAAAAAATCCAGAATTGTACCTCTTCTCACTATCTACTCTGATATTTCCCTGGTCCAAATGACCACATCTCTGACTTGGGATATTGCAGTGGTCTTCTAACTGGTCTTCCTCTCTGCTTCTCTGCTTGCCACTTCCCTGACACCACAACTATTCTATTCTCAATACAGTAGCCACAGCGAACCTTTCAAAATGTAAGGTGAACCATCACTCTTCTGTTCTAAGTCTTCCACTTCTCCCAGAGTAAAAGCAAACTCCTAAAAATGGCCTGAAAGTCTCTGCTTGATAGACTTCCAATTATCTGAGCCCATCTCCTCTAATCTTCCTCTGGGTCATTCAGCTCCATCCCTGCTTCCCTTTTTGCCATTCTTTATTTTATTATTTTTTTCACATTTAAAATTTTTTTTATTTCAACATATTACGGGGGGTACAAATGTTTAGGTTACATACATTACCTTTGCCCCACCCGAGTCAGAGCTTCAAGCATGTCCATCCCCCAGATGGTGCGCACCACACCCATTAGGTATGTATATACCCAACCCCTTCACCCACCTCCCATCTGCCCAACACCCAATAGACAGGCTTTATAGGATTTTGCAGTTGTAGTTCTGCAAAGTTATTTGCCTATGAAAATGAAATAGGAGAAAAAGACACAAAACACAACACTCTTTAGGATAAAATAGCAGAATTCATTCCAAATGTCCAGGATGCTATATAAAATTATGTGACATATGAAGGAACAGGAAAATGTGACTCATTCTCCAGAGAAAAGAAAGTCAACAAAAACAAACTGTAAGATGACCCAGGTGTTAGAATTAGCAGACAAAAATTTTAAATTAACTCATATATCTCTGTTCAATGATTTAAAGCATTGAATAATCATTGAATAATTATCATAATGAATAAAAAGGTAGGCAAAGAAACAGAAACTATAACAAATAACCAAATGGATATTCTGGAAGCAAAAGAATATCAGAACTAAAAAAAAATTCATGAACTTAACAGTGAAATTAAAATGCAAGAGAAAAAGAGTCAGCAAACTTAGAGATATATTAATAGAATTAATCCAAATTGAAGAACAGAGAAAAGATACTTGGGTAATAAAAACAGAGCCTTTGGGACTTATGGAGCAATACAAAAATAAATATTTAACATATGTCTAATTGTAGTCCCAGAAACAGGAAAGAGAAAATAAAGCTAAAAATATTGAATAATTAAAGATGGAAATTTTTCAAAATTGTAAAAGTAATTAATTTATAGATTGAGTCTTGGTAAGACCAAGTAGAAAATATTTAAAGAACCAGGCACATCATAGTCAAACAGCTGAAGATCAGATAAAAAATCTTGAACATGGCCAATCTAAAAATAACAATAATGATAATAATATACTAAATTTATAAAAACAATTATTTGAACAACTACTCACTTCTAATAAGAAACATTGATATTTTAAAGTGATTAAAAAACAGTCAACTCAGAATTCTACTCCAAGGAACAATATTCCTTAAGAATGGTGAAATATTAATAAATATTCTTTCAGTTAAAAAAGAACTCAAATTCAGTACCAGCACACCTACACTAAAAGATATGCTAAAGAATATCCTTAGACTGAAGGAATTTATATCAGATGAAAATTTGGATCTTTAGGAAAAAATTAAGAACATCAGAAATCGTATCAAGGTAAAATATAAGACTTTCATCTCGATTTCTTTGTAAAAGCAAAAACTAAAATACGCCATATGAAGTTTATTATTTATATAGAGTCAATATATAATAATTATAATACAAAAAATTTGAGGTAGGATGTAAATAACTCTATTTGTTTGACATTTTAATGTTTTTTTAAGAGATAGGGTCCCACTATGTTGCCCAGGCTGGCCTCGAAATCCTGGGCTCAAACAATCCTCTTGCCTCAGCCTTCCGAGTAACTGGGACTACAGGAGTGCCCCCCTGCAGTATTTTATTTTTTTATATAAAAAACTAAGTATTCTAAAATACTACTACAAATTAAATTAAATTAAATTAAGCAAGTTTGCAAAATATATGACTAATACATAAAAATATTTTATATAGTAGCACCAAACACCTGGAAAATATTGTTACACTATTATGATAACATCATTAAACATAAAATACCTAGGGATTTTTTAACAAAAGGTATATAAGATTTCTGCACTAAAAACTTCAAAATATTGCTGAGAGAAATTAAAGAAGGCCTAATTAAATGGAGAGGTATACCATATTTGTGGATTATAAGCCTCAGTATGATTAAGATGCCAACCTTCTTTAAATTTATTTGTATATTCATCTAAATGCTGGTCAACAGAATTGTACCATTTGATAAATGATTCTAAATTGTATATGAAAATACAAAGTAACAAGAGAAACAAAGCTGAAGACATCACACTACTTGATTTCAAAATATACTACAAATCTATAGTAATCAAAACAGTATATTACTCACATAAAAACATATATTAATGGAACATAATAGGGGGCCCAGTAATTAATTAACCCATGCATTTACAGCAATTGATATTTGACAACGAGGGCAAGAATATACAACAGGGAACGGATTGTCTCTTCAATAAATGGTGATGGGAAAACTGGACATCCACACACAAAAGAATGAAGCTGGACTTCCATTTCACATCATATACACAAATCAACTCAAAATGGATTAAGTACATAAACCTAAGACTGAAACCATGAAATTGCTAGAAGACAACATGAGGAAAAAGCTTCTTGACATTGGTCTGGGCAGTGATTTGGATATAACACCAAAAGAACAGGCAACAAAAGCAAAAATAGACAAGTGGAATTGCATCAAACATAGAAAGCTTCTGCACAGCAAAGGAAACAAACAATGGAGAGAAGAGACAACATACATAATGGAAAAAGTATTTTCAGACCATATATCTGATAAGGGGTTAAAATCCAAAATATATAAAGAGTTTATACAACTCAATAGCAAGAAAACAAACAACCTGATTTTTAAAATGAGCAAAGGACCTGAATAGATATTTTTCAAAATGATCTATACAAATGACCAACAGGTATATGAAAGAATGCTCAGCATAACTACTCCTCAGGGAAATACAAATCATGACCACGATAGAATATCATCCCACACCTGCCACGATGCCTAAGATCAGAAGGACAAAAGGTAATAAGTGTTGATGAGGATATGGAGAAAAGGTAACTCTTGTACACTATTGTTGGAAATGTAAATTGGTACAGTCATCATGGAAAATAGTACAGAGAGGTTCATCAAAAATTAAAAATAGAACTGCCATAGGATTCAGCAATCCCTGCAGAACTTGATCAAGCACCAAAGATCCACTCTGTCCAATACCCATGACAGAATATGACTCCCACAACCCCCATACGCCCTTTCCTACCTTAAAGAAAATTACAGGGTGAGACGTGAAGTTACTGAATTGCCAGTGATTAGGTTAAATATGGTCAAACTTTTACACTGACATGCAAAATGTTACAGAAATATGCCTCCGACCTGCCTTTCCAACTATGTCCCTATAACTTCCGTACACACTTTCTAGTCAAGCCATCCACTTCATAAACACACCTGGGTGTTTTTACTTCTGCATATTTGCTGATAACATTTCTCCTGAGCTTCTTGAAATTCTCAAACTATGCCTTATTTATATCACTAACTTCTAATGCATTGCCTAATGTGGTCAGCCAATGCTTTTGAGGGAACTTATGAACTAAATGAGAATTAGTTGATAAGTGAAAAAAATGAATGACTAGAATGTCCTTAGAGTTGTCTCCTTATTTGAAACTTACCTGACATTCTAAGAACAGGCAATGCCCCATTTTTTTTTCTAAGAAGGATTTAGGGATCATTTCAGGCATATATTTTTTAACTCTGTAACATATTATCAATCATTGCTATTTTATCAGATGTTATATTATTCTATAACTATATAGGCTTATATTTGCATATGTATGGACACATGATTACCTCCAAAAGTGTAATCCTCTTGAGTCAGACATTGTACTGTAGGTGAGGATTAAATTAGATGAATTAATGCAAGTTCCTGCATCAATACTGTCACCCAATTTTTCACAATGCCAGCCCAAAGGGGAAAAAAATTCAAGGCAAGACAGCAGAAACAACCAAAACTATATCTTCCATGGGACTTTCAAGTACTAAGAGAATGACTGAGTTTAATGATATTTATCTCCTATTTCCTTGGAGCAGGGCACAGCAAATTTTCACAGGCCATGTTTCCTGCTGCTTTTATGGGGAATGTTTATAGAGAAGGGAAGTACATTAAAGAAAGCAAAGGTAGGAAGTACAAGGTGGTAGCGTGCATCTGTGTTGTCACTCTCAGCGAACTCTGTTGCCAACCCTTGCACTAACTACCTTAATGATTGCACACATTTAGTAAATTTTAGAGAGTGATAACTATCAAAATGCAAGCTATCATTATTGGTAATAACCTAATATCATCATCTTGTCTTTTAGCATTCATTAAAGTAAAGCAAGAACATTATATTTATAAAATAACTTTTTATGTACATTAAGTATGGTAAGTCTGGGAAATTTATATGGTTCAATGTACAAGTTTTGCTTTGCTAAGCTATTCTTTCTTTATTCTCCAAATTCAAAATACCAAGCAGACAACTGATTTTGGAAACAATAAACAATGCAATGCACTGTATAAGAGTCTCAAAAATAATATTTTGGGGAAGTCAGTGGTAAAAAGAGATATCAATTTAGATAACAAAACATGAAAATTTAAAAATTGACATTTATATTTCAGGAAACTTTTACATTTTATATATTTACATTTATACCCACATTTTAAACTTAATATTTCTACCCTATAAGCAATAATACAATCTTTCATATATTTTTTCCAAATCAGCAAACATTGTATCTGCTTACCATATTTTAATTAGTTTTGTTAATGCTTATCAATGTAACACTCCCCTTCCTGGTATTCATTATTTCCATCTATTTTCCACTATAGTCACTTACTAAGAGAAAAGAACACTAGGACCTGTCTTTGGACTAATAAGTTTGAGTTCCCTCTTAAGCACAGATTTCCATATTAAAAATATCTAAATTTTTAGAATCAATAGATGGACTCCAACTAAACATTCTCTTACTAAATTCAGGTTCATTGTAATGATTATTATCCATGTTTTAGTCAATGGATAGTGATTTCTTTTCCTTAAGTAAACTGGAAATTTAATTTTGGATGATTAGAAAAAAATAAATTTGGCTTCCACAAATTAGTTTTTGTAAGAAGAGTTACTTTACTTTTGAATAATTCGTATAGTTACTTATTTTTGTAGTGATGAATTTAGTTTACACAAACTAGCTCTTTTTCATGTGTGTTCACACATTTATTTTCTCTACAAATGAAGACAGCAAATAATATTTTAACAAGCATGTAATTAGACCCCCACAATTCAAAAGCTTATTGTTAATGCTATCTACCCAGAACAACCTATTACCAAAATCATTCTTTAGACTATGCAAGCATAATTTATATTTTTCTTCTTAATTTTGTTATATACTTTTATTAGGATGTTCACTAACGTCACTCCTTTTCAGGATTGAAGCAAACATAAATGGTGAAAAAAAAAAGAATGAATTAATTCCCTTCATTCTTTAACAAAGACACCTGTACCCGAATGTTTATAGCAGCACAATTCACAATCGCAAAGATGTGGAAACAACCCAAGTGCCCATCAATCCACGAATGGATTAGTAAACTGTGGTATATGTATACCATGGAGTACTACTCAGCTATAAGAAATAACGATGATACGACATCTCTTTGGTTCTCCTGGAGAGAGCTGGAACCCATTATACTAAGTGAAGCATCCAAAGAATGGAAAAACAAGCATCACATGTACTCACCAGAAAACTGGTTTCCCTGATCATCACCTAAATGTACATCGGGGAAGGATACCAATTGGATATCAGACTGGGACGGGGGAGTGGGAGGAGGGGATGGGTGTATGCCTACATGACGAGTGCGTTGCGCACCCTCTGGGGAATGGTCATGCTTGAAGGTGCAGACCCGGGGAGGTGGGGGGGGAGGGGATGGAGGTATGAATACATGATGAGTGCCAGGCGCACTGTCTGGAGAATGAGAACGGACGCGCTTGGGACTCTGACTCGAGGGGATGGGCAGGACAAGGACAATGTATATGACCTGAACTTATGTACCCCCAATGACGAGCTGAAATAAAAAAAAATAATAATAATATTAAAAAAAAATGAATTAATTCCCTTCATATAAACTTCTGTGATAGCTGACAACCAGGCAAGATTGCTAGAAACAGCCACTGTTACTATTGTTCACTGTTCACATGAAAGTTCCCAAAACCCTGCCTTGAATCACAGCAGTAAGTCTGAAATAGTTTTCTAAGAAGATTAAAAACTTGTTCTGGACAGAAGTAGGCTATCGATCTCTTCATAAATGCCATTAGAAAATAGCCTTTAAGGTTTTTTTCTAAATTTAACTCAGATTGCCCTCTTTGTTTTTAAAATTTCTCTGAACCCCAGAGTACATGTCAGCCTCCTGCCTTAGCCCTTCCTTGGACCTCTAGCCTGGAGCAACTGCTAGTTTTGACCTCAGCACAGTCCTGCTGCCCTTAGTCAGCATCAGGGGACGCTGGACGATTCGCTGTGGCTGGATTCAGCCAAAACATGCTTTTGTCTTGTTCCTTTCCCCCCACAATAGGCTTCCATTGATGTTATTTCCACTTAATCTTTTCTACTGCAGTTTTCTCAAATTTCATAATAGTACTCCATATTTTATCTTTCTTATCACACTCTAAATTGATTCATTTAAGTATAGATGTGTTAAATTCCCTTCAGAAAGTAGACTGTAACATTGACAACGTAAGTTAACACTACCTCTGTAGAAAATCTTGGTTTCATAAAATAAAATACATAATCTATAACCTTTAGAAAAATAAAACTTAATTCTTCTAACCAAATCCGTACTGCATATTCCAAACAGAAATTACTTTCACCTTATGTTCTTTTTCTTATGTTTTATTTTCATTATTTTCTAATTGTATTTTGTAACACCAGCCAAAATCTGTACTTGTTGCCCTGATTCCTTTTTAATATCTTCATAGCCCATCTTAAAGACATTATATATATATATATATTTCTTATAATAAGCCTATGAAAACTTGAAGTAATCAGTTTACAGTAAACAAAATGTCTCAGAGATTTCCTATGTTTTAATAAATTATGCAATACATTTTTCTGCATTCTAATTTTAAATTTAAAACAGTAAAAGAAAATATCTTACCCCAAAAGTTTTCTGGCCATGGACTTCCTAAACTTGTTGTGTTATTTGCCATAATATCCACAAGAAATAGGAAAAAAAGAAAGAAAGAAAAACGAGTATGTCCAAAAGAAGCTATTTGATTCTGTCTTTGTAGTTCGGCAAGAGAAAAATAATTTTCACACAACCCCTCATGTACTTGTGTTTGCATAAAAGGAAATAAGTGTATCATGTTTCCTGCTTTTATACTCAAATTAGCAACTGTTTTTCTTATCTTGGAATTCCACATGGATCCTGAAACACAAAACAATGTCCTTCTCGTCATTTCCTCAGCTAAGTGCCTAAGTACTCTCCTTCCAGCCACCTCCAAAGCTGTTTTCAGGATGACAGGTTCTTTTTCTTGGTGTTTCCCCATCACCTACTGACATACTTAGGCAGACTCCAAACTCTCAGCTATAGTACTTTGAGTTAAATTTACATAGAATTGAGAAATAGATTGCTTTCCAATACTTGAACATTATATTTATATAGTAAATTGGGGGTGGATGAGTACACTACTCAAGTACAATTAGTTTTGCCCAATATCCTTTCTTTATAAATCTCAGATACTTATTAAAATTCTTAACATGTCTCTTTCTCTAGTGGGCATATTAATTCTTTTGAAAAGTTATTTCTTAATTCATTTCATAAATATCTAAGTATAATTTATATGTAATTTTTTGTTACTCTTAAATTGATATTTAAATATAAAAAAACAGTTCCTACACTGAAGGAATCTATTTAAGATCAAGTAGGGGAAACATAAATGCAAAACTTTTCATTACAAAAGAATGTTAGGTGCTATGGGAAGGGGTGCAATGATCACAGAAATTTGTTTTTCATGGAGAAGTACAAGAACTAATATAGGAAAGAGTGTCATGAAACTTTGGGAGAGATGTAGATTAGTTAAAATTTCAAGAGTCTGTCTGTGATCTTTGCTAGTTTAGACTGGATCCTCTGAGCACCGGGAGCCATTGGAAGTGGGAATAGCAGTGCCAAACTGTTACTAACTGTGCCAAACTCTGTTAATAACTGCACTAAACTACATCTCATGATCTGGCTTCCTCAATCTTTGAGTGACTCTAGCATGAACTCTTGCATAACTCTTGCATTAACCCTAACAGTTTCTGCTCATCTTCTCAATTTTTATGGATATAAGTTAAATTTAAATTCATTGGAAATTAAAAGATAGATAGTCTAAAAGAGAATAATAGAACATCATAGAAAATTTAGAAAATTCACTGACCAAATATGAATACTCACCTCTATAATATTCTTGCTGGTTTATTTCCCAATAATCTAGTAAATAAATACTCATATTATTGCTTAAGAAAGACAAAAAGAGCTCACATTTCAATGGTTACCTTTACTTTTCAGTATTGTTAACAAAGTTTGTAAAAGTAGAAAATTAAAAAAAGATGTTATTTCTGAAAAAATACTAGATGAAAGTATACTGAAATACTAACTAACCACTTTACTCTTCTAAAAACATTGAGTGAGATTCTTCAAATACTATATGTATTTTTAAATATACATTTTGTTTTATTAAAAGCTATCTAACTTCAATAAATCCTAATTTCAAAGATGTTTATAATTTCATAAAGAGTTACATAGACAGCATTTTCCCTCAAACAACAAACCAAAATGAGTCAAATGGTTAACTGTCTTTGTCTTAATTGCCTTCTGTGCAGAAATAGAGCTCATTCCATTTCAGGGCTGGGATACAGGCTGAGACTTCCTTTCATTGTTTTATGTTTAACTATCTAAATTTTCTCCCAGTAAATTTTCAGTTTTGCAGATGGTCAGAATCCAGTCAAAACCCTGAGGAATTTTTTTTTATTAATTTATGACCTAGGAATATTTCTCTATTTTGTTAACAGCTTGTTGACAGCTTAGCTCTTATCCGTGTATGTAATTTGCTTGGTAAGGATTTGTACATTTCCCTGGCACAGATCCATATAAGTGAATGTTTATGTATATGTGATTTTTAAGTCCCATGACTTGTCATGCCATAACAGGAAGTTGATTTTTATCTTTACAAAAAATGATAGGTCTGCTTTTCTACTGCTCATTATTTCACAAGTTGGGTCTTTAGATCTGGGTTCTTCAGTAATCACAAAACACATCTAGAGTTTGTTCTTCCCTCAGATATTCAAAGAACTTCCTCACTCTCTTCATTTAGGTCTCTGGCCAGCAGTCACCTCCTCAAGAGGCATTCACTAATCACCTTCTCTAAAGTGTTACCACTTGAACCACTCTCTCTCTCCTGACCCTACATTAGTATTTTCTTCAGAGCAATTATCACTCTCTGACATTATACTATGTATGTATGTCTTTCCAGTTGCCATAACAAAATGCCCTAAATTAGGTAGCTTTAAAATAGTAGAAATTTATTTTTCACAGCTCTGGAGGCTGGGAAGTCCTAGATCAAGACATCAGCAAACTGGCTCCTCTGAGAATTCCTCATTAAATCCTGTGCTCACATGTGTTAGGGACCTGAATTAATAGTACCAAAAGACTTGGAGCTGGAAATTTAGTTTAGAGTATTTAGTTTAGCTGTATTAGCAGTAACCAACATACCTGGACAAACAAACTTCCTAAAGAAACACACTTTAAGCCAAGGTCTCTAAGAATTCCCAGAGATAAATTCTAAGAAACATGAGCTTACAATTGAAAAACAATTAATTTGCACAAGTACTAGGCAAAATGGCTTCCTAAAGATTTTATTCCCTAATTTCTGGAACTTGTGAATGTCACATTACATGGCAAAAGGGATTTTTCAGATATAATTAAGAGAGATTATCCAGAATTATCTGGGTGAGCCCAAACCAATCACAAACTCTTAAAAGCAGAGAACTTTCTGCGTCTGGAGTCAGAGAGATATAGTGGGAGGGTCAAGAGAGATAGAGCCACATGGAAGTCAGAGAGACTCCCAGCATTCCATGGCTGGCTCTGAGATGTGCAAGGACCAGGAAAAGGCTTCTAGGCACCAGTGGCAGCCCTCAGGTAACAGCTAGCAAGGCAGTGGGGATCTCAGCCCTACATCCACAAGGAATTAAATTCAACCACAATCTGAATGAGTTTGGAAGCAGATTCTTCTTCAAAACCTCAGTCAGAATACAGCTGTGCTGACATCTTGATTTTAGTCTTAGGAGACCTGGAGCAGAGAAATCAGCTAAACCACTGTGGCTTCCGACAATGTAATAGAATATAGTCATCTAACATTCTTTTGTGTTTATTTTCACCCCTGCAATTATTATTTACCTCATTTTATTTATTTGTTCCTATTCATCCTCATTCACCATTTCTGTGTCCCTCCCTCCGACAACCACCATTCTAATGTGTGGCTTATCTATCATTTATTTGGACAGATCCCTGTAAAACAGAGAGAGTATTTGAGTGCATACATTTTTAATAAGCAGCTTTAAGCTCTAAGCCTCATTCTGTCTCTTAGCTTTTTCCACACCACACTATGTTGTTCAGTCCCATCCATTGTGCCGTGTGAACATCTGGTCAGTTGTATAACAGTTTATGTATCACAGTGCTCTGTGGGGAGCACCCTGCTTTTTACTCATTAATGAGGAAGTGTCTTTCATAGGCACACACTGGATCATGTTTACAGTCATTTGTTCCCTGTTCAATTTTTATTCTGTCTTGCTTCTTTAAACATTTTATACATAACTATTTAATATTTTGATTCTGACTAACTCCATGTTCTTAGAATCTAAGCGTGTTTTTGTTGTCCTTTCAATTGAGGATACGCATAGTGTCCTCAAATGAGTTTCACTTGGAATTATTTTCTCATGTATTTGATAATATTTTTATTGTGATTTTATATTTAGCTGAAGATAATCTATGGGAATCTTGAGAGGCAAGATTGAGGCTGCTTTCTTCTAGAATAGATTTGCATTATCTCTCTGATAGGTAAGGGTTGCAGTTCCAACCTGGGACCATTTTAATTATTATCCAGGTGAGGGGTTTTCCCACAGATACTGTAAATTTTAATCCCATACATACATTTGGCCAGATTACTGATTATAAATTCTAAGAGGAAACAATTATTTCTTTGGAAGGCTTGCAGCTCTGGCAGAACAGACCTTTTTTCTCTTTATCTCTCTTTGCCTTTGTTAGATTATTTTTAAACTAACCCTTTCACTAAGGTGTAATTCTTTTAAGGATTGCAGTTTTATTCAAGGGTTTCAGGTTTACCCCTTCCTGTTAAACTGGCCCAAGGCCTATTTTTCTTTTCTCCTGTTAAATCGGAATCCCCCAAATTATGAATTCCTAGTTTACCCATTTGTTCCTAAGCTACCCTAACTTTAGAGTGCCTTTATCTCCAATTTCAATTCCATAGTGTTTGTTATGTTTGTTCTTATTACTTGTTTTTGTTTTTGCCTTTGGGCATGTCTCTTACTTTCCAGAGAGCTCAGAAATTCATTTAAAAAATATTGATTTTATTTTTATCCTAAGAGAAATGTTCATTGATTTGTAGGAATAAACGAGGGAAGAGAGTGTGTGTGAGGGGAGATGGATATAATTCCATTTCAGAAAGATTTCTTTGTCTGTAAAATGGAAAATAGATTGAGGGTGATATAGGTAAGGAAAACAGGTAAATTAGTTAAGAGGCTACTGTAGTAATCCAGGAAAAAAATTTATGGTAATATGTTGTAATGTGGTAGCCATAAAGCTGTAGAAAATGATCATATTCAAGAGAGATTTTGGAGATAAAAATGAACAGATGTTGAGAGTTGGATGGGGTGGATAGAACAGGATTGCTGGCATATGTGATGGTTAGGGAGCCTGGATGAGGGCAGATTAGTGAGGTCAATGATTTAGTTTGTGGCAAGATGACTTTGAGGTGTCTCTGAGATATTAAATAAAGATTTCAATTAGGCAATTGGATATAATGTCTAGAGTTCTAAGAGAAGTAGGTTGTGGACATAAACTTGAGTGAGTTTTTGTTTTTGTTTTTGTTTTGATTGTCATCGAAGAGATGGGTGTTGATGAGTTCACTCTTTGAGAGCATGTAGCAGGGGAAAAATGATCCCAGAATTGAACTTCAAGAAACTTTGGTATTTAACATCGAGGCAGAGGAAGATGAGGCTGACAGAGAGGACAAAGTTAGCAGCAAAGAGGGAAACCCAGAAAGGTATATACTGTCGTGGGAGCTAAGGAGAAAGTATGTTTTAAAAAAAAAGTGAGACTCAATATAATTAAGGGCGTCAGTTCTTCCCAAATTGATCTATAGATTTAATAAAACTTCTATCAAAATCCCAGCAAGGTTTTTAATAAACACAGGTAAGTTCACTCTAAAATTTATGTGGAAAGGCACAGGCTATGGACTAGCTAAAATACTCTTGAAAAATAAGAATAAAGTTGGAGGAATCACGCTACTCAATATTAAGGTTTATCGTATAGTTACATTAATCAAGACAAAGTGGTATTTGCAAGCAACAGACACATAGATCAATGGAACAGAATAGAGACTCACAGGTAGAAGCACACAAAGACCACCCCCCTGATCTTTCACAAATGTGCAAAATCAATTCAATTCAGGATCACCTTCCAACAAATAGTGCTGAAGCAATTGGACATCCACTGACAAACAAAACAATGACAAAATTTCAACCTAAGTATCACACCTTAGACAAAAATTAACTGAAAATAAAGCAAGACTTTAATGTAAAGCTATAAAAATGTAAGATATATTACTAAAAACTTATGAGAAATTTTTTAAAACATAGGAGTAAACATTTGGAATCTAGAGCTAAATGAAGAATTCTTAGATTAGACACCAAAAGCACAAGCCATAAAAGGAAAACTTTATAAATTAGAACTCATCTAAATTTTAAATTTTTTCTCTCCAAAGAAACCCAAGAGATAAAAAAGTAAAGCTACAGACCTTCTGAAAATATTTGCAAACCACATATCTGACAAAAGACTAGTATCTAAAATATATAAAATCTCTCAAAACTCAACAGTTAAAAAAAATCTAGTTTGAAAATGGGCAAAAGACATTTCAACAAAGAGGATATGTAGATGCCAAATAACACATGAAAAAATATTCAACACTATTAGTCATTAGAGAAATGCAAATAAAACCATAATGAGATATTACTGTAACCAGAATGGTTAAAATTAAAAATATTTATTCATTTCATTAACTACCATTTGTTACTGGCATTTTACCTCATTGGTTATTTGCCTACTGATTTCCTTCTTTCAATCCTTCCACTCTTTCCTCTGTCTTTCCATCTCTGATGTTAAATTTTTTCATTTGTTAATAGAAGTGAAAATAATACTCATTCCACAGAATTGAGAAGTGATTTAATGAAAGGACCCATGTAAAGCATTTAGATCCTAGGTCAATATACAGTAGCTATAATTAGTGCCTGACATACACGAAACCCTATTATCAATGTCTTATAAAATGACTTGAATTAGAAAATCTCTAAGAGCTATTCTAGCTCTTATTTTAATCTAATTTTATGGTGGTTATTTTCTAATAATAATGAGTTCTTGTAGTATTTTTTAATGTCAGGCTATTAATATAAGAAGGTAGCTATTTAAAATGTCACAATTATGATGGACTTCAATGGAGAAAAAAAATGGATTAATTAAATGTATGAATCAGTATTTTTGTAGAAATTATATTTATGCAAATTAGCTGAAAAATTAAATGACTAGTAGAAACAGAGAAAAGGAAAATAGTAAAACAATGGCAGAAAATATTTTTCAGTGTATATTAAATTTTGAACATTAAATATTCTTGTTTCTGACAGTGAAATATTGGCATGATTTTATAATGTTGAATAATTTAAAATAAATTTTACCTTGAAGAGAGGTAGGTAAACAATAAAACAGACAGATAGTTTATATTTTCCCATAGGTGGAAAAAATTATCTTTATCATACCAATTTGTCTCAAGAGAATTCATGACACATAAAATCTTATGGCTAATCAGCTCAGATAAATTGTCCAGATACAAAATATTCCCAAAGGGGTTCTCTACCGTATACACTTTTTGTCATAAATAAAAATGTTGCCTGAAGTTTGAGAAGATATTATTATATTAAGAGAAATATAATACTCTAAATAATTTTTTTCTCTGACTTTTTCTTCCATTAGTCTCTTTCCCTATCTCTTACCAGTAATTAAAATTTTGAAAGCAAAAAGAAACCTAGTGCTGAAGTAATTGTTTTGAGTTATATTAAAAACTCATTTCCTCTTATCTGGTTCACACCCTAAGAGAAGAATTCCAGGGAAGGACATGTCCTTGAAAGTCTGTGTATAATCAGTGGAATTGTATTCCTCTGGGAGTGATTGTTTTTTTTTTTTTATTACACAGTTTATATTAGTGGATAATGAACCCCTATAAATTCAAAGTTCTCAATGCCCAAACACTTTTCATCTTGTAACTGAAACTGTGTGATACACTCTAAAGTACAAACTTTTGCTTGAAACAACTATGGTTTGTTTATTATTATAACCTGAATTAGTCATTACCAAAATAATTTTAAATGTATCATACATAGGTAATGTACTCCCTGAAAGATAACAATAATCTCTTTTCAACAAAAGATGGGATTTCATGATCTAAAGAGACCTTTAGAGGATTATTTTGGTAAAATAGTGATTCATTTTATAATATTAAAAAATCTAACAATAAATGATACTTTAAAATAAGATAGAAATGTATTATGTGGATCCATATTATGTTTTTACATAACTTTAAGTTTTTATTTCATTTTATGTTTTAGCTCATTAAATAAACATACTTTGTGAAGAACATCTTTTAAAAAAAATTTTATGAATGACAGCTTTACCCCAATTCATTAGCAGATTTTGTTTTGTTTATTGTTTCGATGCATAAACTACAAATAGTCCCCAACTTACGGTGGTTCAACTTACAATTTTTTAACATGACAATGGTACAGGGTGTCATTTGTTTGGTTTTTTAAAAAAAACTGACAGTGACTTTGTCTTAAAATAATAAATATTGCATTCTGTTTTTCACTTCCGGTATAGTATTCAATAAATTACCTGAGGCTTTGTGTTAGATGATTTTGCCCAACTATAGGCTAATGTAAGTAGTCACATTTAAGGTAGGCTAGGCTAGGCTATGATGTTCAGGTTAGGTGTATTCAATGCATTTTTGATATAAAATATTTTCAACGTATGACAAGTTTATTGGAGTAAATCCGGGAGCATCTGTACATGTAAAGCATGAGTTTTGAAATGAAACTGTTACCCCAAGGTGTAGAAGGTATAACCTCAGCCTCTTTGTACCTCAAATACTGAATTTATTAAACCAAAGCATACAGAGAGCAAGAAATGATGTTATGCAGCAAAGAAAATAAGCTGTGAATTAGTGGTGTTAAAGAAAATCTTAACATTACACATTGAAGCTACTTAAGTCCTAATTACAGACAAAAGTGTTACGTTTTTAACATTAAGTGAGAAGAAGCTAAGCAAGAGCAAAAATACATCATGATGTCATAATATTGCTCTTAGAAATTAACATTTTAAAGTGATTGCCATTAACACCCACCACCATGGTTACAGCAAAGGACTCAAATTATTTCTTTTGTTTTTCTCGTAGTGATTTCAAAGTGGCCCTGTGGAACGGAAGACCTGAAAGTGGGCAGGTGTTGCTATAATATGAGATAATAGGAAACAGTCACAGGAAAGCTTGTGTACTCTATAACCACACTATCCAATATGGTAGCCACATTTTTCTATTTAAATTAGCTAAAATTAATCTAAATTAAAATTTAGTTTTTAGTCATGCTAGCCATATTTGATGTGCCCAATAGTCACATGTACCTAGTACCTACCATCATAGACAGAGATTTCCATCATCACAGAAAACTCTGTTAGATAGAGCTGTTTTATAATTGCCAGATTTTTAAGAGACAACCATGAAATTATGAATCATGTCTTTGAGGTCATTCAAATTTTATAAAGTAGTGATGAGATAGTAGAAATATCCTTCTGTGGTATTAAAAGGATATATAGGAATCATGATAAGAACATAAAGTTTGCACTTGGATAACTCTGGATTCTAATCTTAACTCTGCTGAGTGACATTGGACATATTGCTTTTGGTTTCTAAGCCTTTGTTCCTTTATTTGCAAAATGAGATAACAATGCTTAACTCATAAGAAGTTTATAAATTTTATTAATAGAAATAATGTATGTCTAAGGCTTCCTATAGTGCCTGACACATAGTAGGTTTTCAATTATTGTTGTTATTGTTTTTATTAATTAACAAGTGAGAAGACAGTAAAGCTGTTAATGATCATACATACAAATCATATTTTTGGATAAAGTGTGAATCTTTACTTGCTAGGAAAAATATCATATAAGACCTCAGTTCATTTCAGAAGTATCACACCAAAAATGTTTGTAATCACAGAATATGAGGAAATGACCAAGCTAGGACAGGAAAATATATAACCACAAAGGAATCACTGAGTCAGGAAGAGGATAATGAGAATTTAAAATGGTATGAAGGGGAAAAAAGAGAGATAATAAAGAAGGAGACAAATATACAAGAGTAGAAGGGGAAGAACTAATTGCAGATGAAGTTCCTCCAGGAAATGTATCAGAAAAATATGTGAAAGGATGACACAACCAAAAAGGGAAAGGAAAATATTTTCTCACTACAAGACTGTGAGGAAACAGCTTTTCTATAAAATTACTTTTCCTGTACTGGAGAGGCAAACTTGTCTAAAGACTCAAGAGAAAACAGAGGGCAAAATTGCTGCAGAACAGCTATTCTTGGTGTGCTTTATAACCCTAAGCACATTCTTCTAAACTGATGTGCCACCGTTTTGTAATATACAAAATGAGCAGGGTGAACTAAATATTCATTCCCTCCAGACTTCGTATGTATTGTTCATGGTAAGCAGTTTGGCTCTGACAACTAAAATGCGCATTCTCTGAGAGGATTCATCACAAAATGGGATCCCCATGAAGATACAGGGCCCAATTGCCAAGGGGAGCATATGTGAAGGATAACATAGCAAGGGAGAACAAAAGTATCACATGTCCCTATGGCCAAACCTTCCATAATGGAGAATTAAGGCATCAATGTGATAAAATTGCAGAGCTCAGGGGGACCTCAGATATTGCGCATACATTCCACAGGGAAAACATGAGCTGTCTGAAGTTATCTTAGACATTGGAAGAGACGAGATGTTTGGAAAGGGGAAATCAGCCCTTTCATATAAGACTGAGGCCTTTTAATATCCAAAATAGTAGGAATAAGTTGCATGAAATGAGAAGCAGGGTGAAGAACTTAGGCAGAAAAATTTGAGACAGCCCAGAGGTCTCAGACTCAGGAAGCAATTTCCATTTGATCTGGGGAAGTAAAGTCAAGACTAAATAAACAGGGTAACAAAACCTATTATTATAATTCAACATATGCATATTGAATCCTCACATTTTGCTATAAACAGTGAAAGGTACTGAGGACGCAATGATGAACAAAATGATCACAATCCCAGCCTTTTGAAACTTAACAACCATTTATGTCTAAAAACAAGCAATTTTACTTTCATCACTGTAATACTGTTAATTTAATAAACACATATATTCTTACTGATAAAGGTATTAGTTTAGAAAAGCCTGCCAGGTACAGAGTCTATTGCAAAACTGTGTATATCATCTGATTAAGTATTGCAATGAGTTAATAAAACTCACCAGGAGATGGCAATACATAACTGTATCTGTCTATTATATTGCTAAAGCTGAAAAACTATTATAGAAACTGCTTGTGTTTAGCCTATAACACCTCTATCACAATTGCAAATAACACTTTTCATTTTAGTCATTTGTATTAGGCATGCTATATACATTTTGATCACCAGGCAGTACAGGCATTGTCAGATTTATAGGATTATATTGGTGACCAAGTAGCTAAAAAGTGCAATGTTATAAAAATCTCAAGTTTAAGGGCCCATAGGAAGGCATCTCTTTGGTCTCCTTGCTCTCTTTTTTTTCCTTTTCCTATTTTCAACAATAGCAAGATTCGTGCACATAAAGTAGAATTATTCTATCAAAATTAGTTGTTTTTTACATTTGAAACTTTAGCTTCAAAATGTATTTCTATATTTATTGTACTATAGAAATTTTCAAGTATGTTTTATTTTTAAGACTTCTTGCTAGAATAACCAGGAATAGAAGAAAAAGAACCCAGATAGGTCAGTCAGGAATGAAAAAGGAGATATCACAACTGTTAGAACAGAAATAAAAAACGTTATCCATGAAAACTACAAAAAACTATGCACATAAACTAGAAAATGTATAGGAAATGGACATATTCCTAGAAACCCACAACCTCCCAAAACTCAATCAGGAAGAAATAGAACCCCTGAACAGACCAATAATGAGCAGGAAGATTGAAGCAGTAATAAAAAATTCTTCTAACAAAAAAAATGTCCCAGAGCAGATGGATTCTCGGCCAAATTCTACCAAACCAAAAAAGAAGAACTGGTACCCATACTGCAGAATTTATTCCATTACACTGAGAAAGAGGGACTCCTCCCCAACTCATTCTATGGAGCCAGTATCACCTTGATACTAAAACCAGTTAAGGACACAACAAAAAAAGAAAACTACAGACTATTATCCTTTATAATATAGATGCAAAAATACTGAATAAAATACTATCAGACTTAATTCAACAATACATCAAAAAAAATAATCCACCATGACTGAGTGGGCTTCATCCCATGGATAAAAGTCTGGTTCAGCATAAATAAATCAATAAATGAGATTCACTACATAAACAGAAGCAAAAACAAAGATCATATGATCATCTCAATAGTTGCAGAAAAAGCATTCGACAAAATTCAGCACACTTTTATGATGAAAACCCTCAATCAGCTAGGCATAGGATGAATGTATTTCAAAATTATAAAAGCTATATACGACAAACCTCTACCCAACATCACACGGAATGGGGAAAAGTTGAAAAAATTTTCACTAAGAACTAGAACAAGACCATTATTTTAAGAATCATTTCTTTTAGTTGATTTTTTTGAGATGTGAAAAGTGCGGATCCTGTTTCAGTCAGAAACAGGATCCACACTTGTCACCATTATTTTAAGAATCATTTGTTTGAGTTGATGTTTGTGAGAGGTGACAAGCGAGGATTCTGGTGGAAGGTGAAAGTACGGATCCTGTTTCGGTCTTCCCAGAAGACCACACTTCTCACCATTATTTTTATAATCATTTGTTCCATCAGGTCAGAGCCTAAAATGGCTTGGCAAACAAATATATGTTTAGGCCCAGGTAACTGGATATTTCCAAGAAGTAGTTTCTAGAACCTTTGAAACAACCATTATTTTAAGAACGATTTCACCATTATTTTCACCACTATTTTCCACCATTATTGTAAGGATCATTGTTTGAGTTGATTTTTTTGAGAGGTGAGAAGTGTGGATCCTCTTGCAGTCTTCAGAAGACGGAAATAGGATCCCCACTTTTCACAATTATTTTAAGAATCATTTGTTTCATCAGCTCAGAGCCTAAAAATAGTTTTGGCAGGCAAATCTATGTTTAGGCTGAGCTAACTGGGTATTTCCTAGAAGTAGGTACTAGAACCTTTTAAATTACCGTTATATTAAGAATCATTTGTTTGAGTTGATTTTTGTTCTCTGATTTTAACTAATCTGACTAAGATGCCTAACTATCCCAGTTTGCCTATGAACAAATGGAAAAGGGTGTGGAAAAGCTAATTTTATGGCTCTTCCTAAAGAATTTTTATAAACTTTCTTGAACAGACTAAGGTTTCTATTGTCAATGTTAGTGCCCAAAAGCAAAGTTCTCCTCAATCTGCTAATTGAGCTACCTGCAACTCAATAATCACTCAACAAAGTGATGCCTGTTAAATGACATGCAGCACACCCTTCTTCACACAGAACTCCCAGTCAGAAATCTTAATTAGGAAAAAAAGAATAAAGACATTTATGAATAACAGAAAGAAAACCCACACCCCCTTCTCTTGTCCTCTTTCTTAATTCTACACAGAGATCCAAGGATTGGCAGCTGTGTGAGAAGAATTGCTGGGATAAATGAGGACTTAAGTAAGCAGACAAGCAAAATCTGTTTTCAGAGGAAACTGAGATAATTCAGGGAGCCAGATTAACATTCTGAGAGAGATTTAAGAAGCTATCACACCCATAAATAAAAACATATTAGTTATGCTGAGATGAAAGATAAATATTCTGTGGCATTTCTCACTTGTTCAGTTTCTAGGGGTTCAGTGATACGAGACATGTAAGAATACCACTTCTAGAGTAAGAGACTTGTTGCTGTGCCTTGCACAGCCCACTGTGGAGAGAGAAGTGTTATATGGTGAACCTTCTGGGATTTTAGAGGTAACACATTCTTCCTTTGGTCAAGTTGTTCCAGTCCATGTACTGTATCCATCAGCTTCTAGTTTTCAATAGGGCCCAGAGGAAGAAAAGGCTCTGTAGCAGGTCTCATGGCAGCTGTCTTGATCCTTGGGCCTTATGATGAAACAGGTAGTAGGGGTCTCTGGGGCAGACAGAGATGCCATATGGAGCCTCTGAAAAGCCCCAATAAATAATAGTGCAGATGCTTAGAGTTTGGGCGTAAGGTCATGCCCTCTTCTACAAACCACCATTCTTGATTAGGAGAATTTTTCTCAGCCCTCGTAGAGGCTAAAAACCTGAGGCTGGGACCAAAGGTGTACTGGGTTGAATAGGATCCCCTCAAAATTCATGTCCTCCTTGGAACCTCAGAATATGACCTTATTTGGAAATAGGTTCATTGTAAATGTAATTAGTTAAGATAGGGTTATATGAGAATATGATGGACCCTTAGCCCAATGTAATAGATATCCTTATAGGAAGAAAAGATGGCACAAAGGCAGACAAAGAGGGAGAATGCCATGTGATAACAGAGGCAGAAATTGGAGTGATGTATTTACAAGACAGGGAACGTCAAAGGCTGCTGACAACACCAGAAGCTAAGAGAAAGACATGGACAAGACTCTCCTCTAAGCCTTCAGAGAGATCATGGCCCTGTCAACACCTTGATTTGGAACTTCTACCTTCCAGACTGTGATAGAATAAATTTTAAGCCACCTAGGCTATGGTACTTTGTTATGGCAGCCCTGGGACACTAATACAGCAGGTGACCATGCAACCTGTGTTACATGTATTGAACTGGATATTCTGTGAACACCAAACCATAAACTTGAGTATGCACAGCAGCGTCAAATTGTCAAGTGGAAGTGGTACCCACGAGGCCTGGCCCCAGTATGTCTGAAAGGCAAATACATTGCATGTGACTCAGTCTCTCATTTTACTGCTTCGCTGTCTCACCTTCATCCCATACCTATGGCCTCCTCGGAAATTTTCTATACTACTTACAGGAAAATCTTGGGCCTTGACCAAAGATGAACTCCTGCTGTGTCAGCAGAGTTGAAAGTGAGCAGTGGGTGCTCTACGCTCACTCAGCGGTGCCTCTGTGAAAATAATAGTGGCAGAAAATCCTCCCGGTTGGCAGATTTTGGAGGGGGACAGATGACTGTTCACTTTGTAGAAGAGATGGCCTGAATAATATGGTAATTCTATTTTTTTTTTGAGGAACCTTCATACTTTTTTCATAATGGATATGCTAATTTACATCCCCACTAACAGTGTACAAGGGTTCCCGTTTCTCCACGTTTGCTATCTTTTGTCTTCTTTTTTGTCTCAAAAAAAAAAAAAGACATATGATTCAGCAATCCTACTGTGTATTTACTCAAAGAATCTGAAGTCAATATGTTGAAGAGATGTCTGCACTCCCGTGTTTATTGTAGCACTCTTCACAATAGTCAAGTTTTGGAATCACATACATGTCTATAACAGATAAACCAATAAACGAATGTGGTATATAGACACAATGAAATACTATCATCCTGTCTGTTGCCCTGGGCAAAGTGCAGTGGCATCATCATAACTCAGTGCAACCTCAAACTCCTGGGCTCAAGTGATCCTGCTGCCTCAGCCTCCCCAGTAGCTGAGACTACAGGCATGTGCCACCATGCCCAGCTGTCTTTTTGATATAGCCATTCTAACAAGTGTGAGGTGATATCTCATTGTGGTTTTAATTTTCATCTCCCTAATAATTAATGATGTTGAACATCTTTTCATGTCTGTTAACCATTTGTATGTCTTCTTTTGAGAAATGTCTATTCAGGTCCCTTGCCCATTTCTTAATTAGATTATTTGTTTTCCCTGTATGATTCAGATGTAATATTTGGAAAGCATCGCTATTACATAAATCTCAAAAACATAGAAAAATACCTTCAAATAATATCATTTATTATGTTATTAAATAACAATCACAAATATAATTTCCATTATACTTTATTTTCTAAAAACTATCCATAAACTTATCTAAGCACTTTTTTTTCGTAATATCCTATGTGGGTTCCCTCATTCCTGAGTTTGTGTTAACATATCCTATTTTAGTCAGTACCACTTTGTGGAACTGAACTCCAAAAGCACATCACTTAGTTTATAAAGTGGTACATCTTTATTTGTTTTGTGCTTCTCTCCTTCAAAATAAATTGCCTTTCAAATGACCTCTTTACATGTAAATCATCAAGCAATGACTTGGACATAATAATTCTAGAGGGCAATAACTGAGACTAAACAAGCAATGACAACAGAAATGGGAGGGAGGAAGATTAACCAAGAAAAACAGAGGAACTAGTAAACAGATAAAGAAATCAAGAGAAACAATTGCAATGCCTGAAAATGTAGGAAGAGGAACAGAACAAGGCACAACTGAAGTGATAATAAAGGATTTGTTTCCTGGAATTGTCTTAAGGAAGATTAACGGAATGGAGAATGTTAGAATTTCTGCTGTGGTAGCAATTCAGCAGAGATCAAAATAGAGAAAGAAATAGGGATAGAAGTGGTATCTAGAGAAAATAAATGAAAAACAAAGTGAAAAAGGAAAATACACAAAGAAAAAGGCCCTATTTTTGTTTAAGGACAGTATCTTTCTCCTTGTTATCCAGGCTTAATAATACTTTTGATTTATCATTGATTCTTCTAGGTTGGCCTCTATATTCACTCAGCTGCTCAGCTTTTACTTACGAAATGTCTTTCATAGCCTCTTCTTTTCCTTTCCACTATAATCAGTTTAGTTCAGATCCCAATTTCCTTCCACCTGGAAACTTATAACAATATTCTTGGCTTTGATTTTACAATCCTCTGTTGTAGACTGAATTGTAGTTTCCCTCAAATTCATATGTTGAAGCCCCAACCTTGCAAGTGACTATAGTTAGAGATAGGGCCTTTAAAGAGGGGATGAAGGTTAAGTCATAAGGATGGAGGCATTAATCCAAAATGACTGGTGTCCTTGCAAGAAGAGGTAAAGACACCAGGGATGTGTGTGCACAGAAAAAAAGCCAGGTGAGGACACAGCAAGAAGGCTGCCAGCCATCTGCAAGCCAAGGAGAAACCAGCTGTGCCAGCACCTTGATCTTAGACTTTCAGCCTCCAGAACTGCAAGACAATAAATTTCTGTTGTTTAAGCTCCCTGGTTTGTGGTATTTTGTTATGGCAAATGCCGCAGAAGGAGGAAGCTGGATAAAACTTTTTAAAATGCAACACCTGTACTGTTACTTTTCTCCTCAAAATTGTAAATGACTCCATGTAGAGATTAATCATCCTGATCTTTAAAGGCATCTTTCTGGATTTAGCTTTGGCTAGCCCCATGTTTCAACGAAATGTGACTCATCACTATTCCTACATATGCCAAATAATTTCTTACTTCCATGCCTCTCACAGACTATATGTCTCTATCTGGAAATATACATCTTTTCTTCAACTCAATAACAGTCAGGAGTAGCAGGCACCCTGTCTCACCAAGTCCACCTCTAGCCACCTCTAGTATATACATAGTAAACAGACTGAATGCATCATCGAAAGTCATTGGGGCAGTAGCTGAGGCAATAGAGACTATAGAAGCCCCAGAAGGATACAAACGCCTTCTGTAGTTTATTACTGACCATCATGTTCTGTTAGCATTTGAATATTCAAGAGATAAAAGGCCTCTAGGTGCATTGTTTCAGGCTCTGAACTTGCCTGGCTTCCAGCCATATAAACTGCTACATTTCTGTTAGGTTTCAGCCCAACCCTGGTCTCTAATATCAGCCCTGGCTTAGCAGAGGCACTATGAAAAGACTTAGAACCACAGCTCAGTAGCTAGGCAGCGTGTTGCTTATGTTGTCAGCCCAGTTCCTAGCAGTGTTAGTACCTTAATTCCCTATAACTCAATCTCTCTCTGAACCAATGAGTGGCTGCTTTGTTCCACAATGATCAAATTACTGTCTAATATCCCAAATCCACCACTAGTCAAAATTACCATGATGCAAGCTCTTAGACATCCCTGATGCCTTCCTGCCTAGAGATGAGCTGATCACCTAATACAGATCTATCAATCTTTTTCTCAGCCATTCTTATATCATCTTGATTCACCCTGGATCTTATCCTGGGTTTAGAATGTTATTCTTCTATCCATCCCGATTGGCCCAGAATTTCACGTGAAACTTGCCCCATGAGAATGATGTACTTCTACTTTCAGACCTGTTAGAACTCAAATATTTCCATGAGAAATCTTTGGAGACATTTCACTGATCTTCATGTCCTGTCAATTTTTCTACCTCTCACATGCCACATTCAGGCTGTCAATAAATCTTATCAGCTTCAAAATGTATTCAGAATGTGATCACTTCTCAACTCCATCATTCAAGCCACCATCATCTCTCACCTGTGCTATACAATGTACTTCTAATTGGTCTTCCTGGTTCTGACTTCAATTTTTCAGTCTATTATCACCACAGTTGTCAGTGATCTTATTAAAACACAAGTCATGCCATGCCATTCATGTGCCCAGGACTCTCCAGTGGATTCCTACATCACCCGGAATTACAGCAAATTCCTCGTAATGACCTACTAGGCTTATACAATCTGTCATTCACCACCACCTATCATTTCTATGACCTTGTCTCCTGCAACTCTCCCCCTCATCCACTACACTCTGGAAATTCTAGCTTCCTTTCTGTTCCTAAAACAGAACAGAGAGTGTTCAACCTCAGGGCCTTTGCACTTGCTCTTCACTCTCCCCAGTATGGTTTCCCAGCTATTTCTCCTATGACTCCCTTGTTTACTTGCTTCAAGACTTTTCTCAGAAATTATACTAACTAAAATTTCACCCATTTACTCAACACGTCTTTTGTCTCTGCTGTTTTTCTTCCTTGGCAGCCATTGTTATCCAATATAGTATATATTAATATACTGTTTATTGTCTACCTTCCATGCTATTGTTTACTATCTTCCATGAAGATTAGCTTCATGAAAGCAAGGATTTTCTTCTGCTCACTGCTCCAACAAGCACACACACACACACAAATTGTCTGGCACATATGTAGCAGGCAATCAATAAATATGGCGGGAATGAATGAATGTTCTGCATATCTGCCTGGATTTTGAGATCTGCCTTTCCTGGTCTAGCCCATCAGTCCATGCTTTTGTCCTTGTCATCACATACAAACCACATTAGGGAGGAAGCTGCGGATCCTGCAGAGCAGTGTGATGGCTTGGCCATCCTGATCACCTAAAGCTAGCTTTGGTTGGAGAAGGAATATATTCCATTGCCCTACAACCAAAGCAGCTGTCACAGTGGTAGCCATCCAGGGACATAGAGCAATTCTGTGCTTGGGAAGCCAAAACAAATTTTGAATATCCTTTTAGGCCCCGTTGGCTGCCAGATTGATCTTAGAACATAGACAGAGAAATCCCAAAACCATGCTCAAAGATAATCATAAAAAAATTTTAGAGTTTAGAATTTCCTATTATCAAACTGTCCACTTCTATTTAACCAAAATATCACTTGCTTAATGAACTCATTTTCTCTTATTTTATGTCCAAGAATAGGGAGGGAATAGGAGATCTTTATCATCCAAATGATCATCTTTCACATGTAGAATATTATTGGTTAAGAAGTCTTCCTAGAAGTTAAGCAATACGTCCCATTAGTTAGCTAATATCCTTTCTGTAACTGGTGATATTGCTGGTGACAATAAATATGATTAATTAAGAGATAAGTAGTCCATGCTTCTAGTCATTGAAGTAGGAGAATACTGACATACATATGTGATATTATAATTATTTTAAAGAAGATCTGTCTGCTTTTTGAAATACTAGGTGCTGTCCTAAGTATTTTAAGATTAGTGAGTAAAATACTTTGAGCCTGTAGGAAACTTTGGTTGGCTGTCTCCCCAAGGTTTGTTATCCCCTCCTATCTTCCTCACAGTACTCAGATTTTTATTCAGATACTGCTCAGAATACTTTCCATTCGCTCCCCCAGCTCTATTCTCTGTCTCTTTCTGCTCGGTGCTTGCCCTGGAAGGATGAGCAACATGGGCAACATCACATTGTTCTTGCATCTTCAAGCTTCTGGTTTGGCTTAGACTTTGGGGGTGTGGGGGGGTGGCGGGCAGGTTAGTGTAGAAACAGGGTGTCCCAGTAGAAACAGGAGAAAACAAGAATAGCAAAGTATTAATTCACATAGTTCCCTCTCTGAGCTCTTCTGAAGTTACCTGTGTTCCTCAAAGGTCACTGCTTCTATCAGCATGTTAGTTTCTAGAGAATCCTTTCTCCAGGGTCCAGTAAGCTCTCCCTCCCTGTTTTCCTTTGGGCCCAGGATTAGTAACGACTCTGCTATTGCTCCCTCCACGTTCCTGTCCTATGCTTGTGGTTCCACTATGCTCCATCTACACTTGTAATGTGGACCTTTGAATAAAAAACAAAAACAAATGCACTTCACCTCAAATTATTCTAATCTAGTGTGTGTGACTTCTGTTTCCTTTTGGAGCAAATGCAAGTACCCACACGTTGCTATGTAGACCATTTTCTTTGGAAAGACATATCAAGTTTAGTACCAGAGATGGGTCCTGATTGGGTAAAAGCCAATCAGCATATTTTATTCCTTTTGACCATAGAGATTAGTGGGAGGAGGCCATTAGGCACATGACCTAAACTAGTGTAATTGGGGTAAATTTCAAGACATTTGCCTGGAACTTTTAGACACAAGTACTTCCTGTCTCAAGGGTGAACCAAGAAGTCTGCACTACTCCAATTATTGCTAGTAGGCATCCTACAAACATAAGAAGAGTCAGCCCTAGAATGAACCCAACATGTGGGCAGCAGAAGAGAGAACTGAAAGAAACCAGATCCTTGATATAAACTTGGGTGAATCCTGAAATCTCTCCTTCAGGAGTTTCATAAGCAAATAAATCTTCTGTGTTATTTTTGCTAGCGTCAGCTGGCTTTTCTTTTATTTGCGTCATATCGAGTCTAAACTGACACAGAAATTTGTAGATATGGGTAGTAAAATAAACCAGGAAAAAGAAACACACAAATAAGGATCCTCTTTCCTTTTCAGAGGTTCCTTGAGGTATTTCCAAGTGGCCAATAAAACTGTGTGTACTAGTGAGTTCATTCAGCCACTCTGGAACACTCTTTGTAGGAATCCAATTAAGAAATTCTTCAAGCCAAATGATCTCTTCCCATTGCAAACTCATTTATGACCTGATGTCATTACTAGCACAGTTATCTTGTAAACAAAAACTCACGGAAAAGATGCCAATATTCCCAGATAGTTACACAAACCCAAGGGAAAAATGAAAAGCAGCACAAAATCTCAGAAGTGAATTTATCAGGGGGTTTCAGAGCTGTCTGCTTATCAGGAGCCATTTCAAGCATAGAACTGTATCGCCAAACAGAAACAAAAGTACAGTAACAGAAGTGCTTTGCGGTAGCTAAAAAATTGTGAACCAAAGAGACAGAATTAAGAGCTGAAAAGAAAAATGATATCTTTTTACACCACTTTACACCATGAAACACGAGATTACTTGTATTGATGGCCCACTGAGAATCAGGATGTCCCAGAGGTTTGGGTAATCAATTTCTAGTGGGTTTGATAATAATATATCTGTATAATAGGTGATATATAGAATTCCATAAAGATTAGTAATATTGGTACATTATTCACTTATTTACTTAACAGAAATTTTGGGGTTATCTTTTATGTGTTTGTTATAAATGCTGCGAATATAAGAGTTAACAGATAAAAGCATCTGCCCTCATGGAGCTTACATTTCCGGAGTAGACAGAAAATAAACTAGATAAGTAAGGAAAACATATGCAATGTTAGTGCTAAGTGCTAGTGAAAATAAAGCATGGGAGAAAGATAGGATGTTCAAAGCAGAGTGGAGGGTATTTTAAAATTTCATGCATATCATTTAAAAAGGATTTTACTGAGAGGGTGATACTTGATAAAAGTCCTGAAAAAAAGTAGGAGTAAGCCATGTAACTAATTTTCAGAATTAAATTTCCAAGCAGAGGAAAAACCATATGAAAAGATCCTGAAGCAAAAGCTCACCTAGTAACCTTCAGGAACATCAAGGAACACATGTAGCTGCAGTGGAGTGAGTGAAGGGAGAGGTGTAGTTGAGACTAGCAACTGGGGATTTGCCTACATAAGTTGGCAAATTATGTAGGGCCTTAAAGATCATAAAATGACCTCAGCCTTCATGCTCAGTAAGCTGAAATGCTATTAGAGGGTTTTGAGCAAAGATGTGGCATCATCTGATTTATGCTGCAATAAGATTTACCTGACTGGTATATTAAGAATAGCTTGAAGGTCAATGATGATGGTCGAGGGTGGTAACAGTGGAGCTGATGAGTAATGGATTTTAGATATATTTTTTGTAGCCTACAGAAAGGTTTTGAGAGTGTTACACAGAACCCCCACACACCTTTCCACCAGACTCAGTTATTTACATTTTGCTCCATTTACTTTCTCTATCTATCCCTCACTATCTTTCATTATATTATTTTTTCTGAACTCGTTGGGTATGCAAGAGTCACCATGCCCTACTATTGCTAAACTTTTCAGCTTATTTTCTAAGAACAAGGACATTCTATAGACATATTTTTCATGATAGAGTCAACACGATTTGCCAACTGGCTGAAGGTAAGAAATGGGCAAAAGAACTGTCAAGTATGACGCCAAGACTTTAAGCTTGAGCAGCTGAGAAGGGTGGGATTGCCATCAGCTGATGTGGGGAAGACAGAAAAAGGGGAAGATTCGGAAGGGAAGATCACAAACTTAGTTTTAGACAGATTTTACTTGAGATGCCTTTTAAACTTCCTAGTGGAAATCCTGAATAGGCAATTGGATATACAAGTCTGGAGCTCAGGAGAGAGTTCTGGGCTAGAGATTTAAATTTGGGATTTCGTAGCATATACATGATATTTAACAACAAGAAATTGAATTTGATCTCCTAGGAATTAGTGCACCTGGGAAACAGAAAAGCTCCAAAGATGGAGCTCTTGGCCCCCAACGTCTAGAGTAGGGGAAGATAAGAAGGAAGTAGCAGAGGAGACCAAAAGAAGCAGACAGAAGTGAGAAAGCAAAGGAAGAGTGTGGTGGGTTCAGAAGCCACGTGAGGAAAGCATTTTCAGATGGAAAGAGGAAATAAATAAATGCTTCTAATGGGTCAAGATAGGGACAGAAACAGAACCATTTAATTAACAAAGAAGTTATCATTGGTAACCTAGATAAGGTGGAGTGCTGAGGGTGAAAGCTTGCCTGCTCTGAGCTCGAGAGCAAGTGGGAGGAGAGAAATTGCCAACAGTAAGTGTAGACAATTCTTTTAAGGAGTTTTACTTAAATATAAGGAGAGAAATGAGGTAGTATTTGGAGTTCAGGTGGTGGTAAAGAGCATTTCTTCCTACTTTTTCGTTGTTGTTGTTGTTAGTATGGGAGAAATAGCATGTTTATGTGCTGATGGGAATGAACTAGCAAAGAGAAAAGAAAGTCATGACTCTGAGAGGAGCAGAAAATATTGTTGGCAAGAAGGATGGATGGAGCATGTAAGTGGGGGAGATTGCCTTAGCTAGAAGCTTGAAGAGTTCATTTGTAGCAATAGAAGACAAATTTGAATATTGTATATGGGCACTGATAGATATACTGGTGGAAGCTTGTGGAAATTCTCTTCTGATTGCTTAAAATGTTTAAGGGAAATTGGAAACAAGGTTAGCAGCTGAAAATGTATATGTGGGGAAAGATATTGGAAGCTTGGGAAGGCAAGAAAAAGTATGAAATTTGTTTAGGAAAGTAGAAGAGCATATTGATTAGAGAAATATAGTATTCAGGGGCATTTGATTTGGTGATCACAAATGCAAAGACCAGTTAGTATGATGGAGTTTTTCTCCAGCCATCTTCAGCAATGTAAGTGCAGGTACAAAGTAGGCACAGTTGAATTTAATAAGTTATGTGGTTTGGCCAAGTGAGTACACCAAGGTGGGAGGAAAGGTGGTGGTTGAGGATAAATGCAAGGGGGTGAGTTGATGGTTAAACATGGAATTTAAAACAGTTTAAAAGAAATGAACATAAAGGGAGTGATGGACAAAGACAAAATACTTGTAGGACTGTCACATTTCAGTCTGAAATGTCAGTTCTTGACACACTCATGGCCGAAGAATGACCAGATGCATCAAAGTTAGGCAAACACAAAAATGAGGTTTTTTGAGGAGAGAAAGATAGGATTGTAGAGCAAGAGCAAGATATAGGTTTATAAAACATGATACATATACCACAGATGATGATTGGACCCACTGTCTCAGCAAAGGGACAGCAAAAGGAAGGCGCCAAAAAAGGGGTTGGATATGGCCTGCATCTTGTTTTATAGTGCCCAGATTGGGAACTCCCTAGTGGCTCAGACGTCACCATGGAACCACTTTGATTGGGCAGTTGGGAGTTGCATTACTACACACGAGGGTTGTTCTAGTTCAATTTCCAGACTCTATGGTACCTATGCTGCTTGGCCCATGGGGTAGAGTCCTCTGCATTCTTTTGCAATTGGTGCACCAAGTTCTGATTGGCAGATTCATAGGGTATTCCCTCCTCCTCTAGGTATGGTAGTAGCACAGGGAAGGATTAAGGTAGGGCTGGACAAAGATGGGGATCTGGGGCCCACCCTTGTCCTTCTTCCAGGTGGGGCAATTGCACCAAGGCAAGACACCCACTTTTGCCCATTGGGAGACCTAGAATTCCTCTCTATCTACCTAATAGAACAAGTAGTCACTGAGCTGCCACATATGGTTAAATGTGGGTTATACACTACATACCCCAAACAATACCTCTTTCAAGTGAGCATCATCTTTATTTGAAATTTATGATTTGTATATTTATTATTTTTTCTGGAATGTGAAGGAAAATAAAAATCTCAGGAACCCCCCAACTCCTTATGCAAAAGAGAAGGTCAAGCCTGGAGGTTGACTCATGCAACACTCCCTTCCAATGAATAACTCTTACTAACATTGTGCCTCAGCCAGATCCCCATGGAAAGGCAAAAGGCTTCAGGCATCTAAAAGAACTGCCCCCACAGACCTTCATAATGAAATTCCATGCTAGCCTTCCCTGAGCAAGGACATATAAATTGTAACTTTGGGTCTGCAGGCTAAGTCTAGCTCCTAAAAGGAAGGTCTGTTCCATTCCACACTAATAATTTGATTACAAATTTATCTTCCCAGGTGCAGAACAGAGACAAGATCAAACAGTCTTCTACCTACCCAGGGACATCTACATAATTGATGCTTTCTTCACTTCCCTTTTCTCTTCTAACATTCACTTTATCTTATGCAAAATGTTGATTTTCTGGCCTCACAAGAATATAATCATTTGTCTCACTGCCCACTCCCCTCCGTTTTTTTTTCTTTCTGTATGTTCTAACCCTTTAAAATCTCAGTTCCCAAATCCCACTTTGGAAAAACAGTCACAGATATGTCTGTAGTTTGCATTTTTTCCTGGGCACATCCTCAAACTATGGCTTAACCAACCTCCATTGATTGAGATCTTTGCTTCAGTCACTTATGTTGGGTTGTCAGAAAGATGCCACTCAAGTGTCTTGTTTTATCTGAAAGGTGATCTATTATAATCATTTCTAAAATATTTAATTGCAATATCTCAAAAAATTCAAACAAAGGCACTGTAAGGGCCAGCAGTGGCCCTGTCAATGGATGTAACGTCCTGTTCAGTTGAAGGATTATTGCAATTGGAATACTTAAAGGGAGAGGACTGGGAATGAAAGAGGCATCATCAGAGACTGAGGTGCTTACCGTTGAGATTGTCTTCACAAATAATTGTCATAATTGATCGTGACAAGGTCAAGATTATGACCACAGGAGTGGGTGGCTAAAGTAGGGGAGAAAAAATAATGATCTAAGTTGAACAGCTCCTGAAGGAAGCACGAGGAGAAAGGGGACAAGAAAATTACCCTAGGGAATTAATAGCATATTGAAATTTATCAGCAGTGCTAAAACATTTCATATCCTTTTAGAAAACAATCTTAAAAACCTAACTTTTTAAATTCTAAAACAATATCAGCATGAGTTATAGATTACAAATATTCAACTTTTTAAATTGGAATTTTTGTGAGTTTTAATTTCAGTAAACATTTGCATTTGCATTTACCAGTTCAACCCAAGTCTATGTTTGTACTGGATACTGTTTCTTGGCAAACAATCTTCATTCACAACCCTTTCTGTGCTCTTTTCTGTATCTCAGGGCTAGAAGTCTGGGGATTACGTTTCCTGTCGACTCCCTTTTCTGAGGGGTTTGGTTGAAATTTGCATTCTGCCAGTGCTCTCTCATGAGAATTGGAAGGCAAAGGAGACACCAAGAAATTCTCCCTCCAGCAGCAGCAATGGTAGTAGTTTCACAGTGGCTGGCTGAGCACCAAGCTCCATCACGACTAGCCTTAAGCGGGACAGCTGTGCTGCTGCTAGCAGTTTCCTGCAACATAATCACCTCTGGGTGGCAGCAGCAACTTGCTGAGTCTGGATTGCACCTGCAATGATACTACCTTAAAGCTAAAGGCAGCCACACTGATGATCACTTCTCCACCCTTTCCAATGACCTTCAAGTTGTTTTGATTTTTCTTTAATGAAATGCTGACTGACACAATACTTTATTCCAAGACATGCTCCACACCTTCAAGATGGGAATCTTGTTTGACCTGGTTGCATTTGCTTACAGAGATGACGGAATCTTGTTTGACCTGGTTGCATTTGCTTACAGAGATGACCTCATTGCCAATGTAAAATAAAATTCTAAAGAGACATGACATGGTACCAGATGGCTACTTAAATTAATACCTATGGTTGTTGGAAGTTAAGGGCTTATTGAAGATGAGAATTTAGGAGACCAAGTTGACTGCTGCTGTAGAATTATGTGGAAGAAAAGAGAATGAGAAGGACTATGGGATGTGTCAGCTACTTCCAACTGCATAGGAGACTGGAGAAGGAAAATGATAAGCTCAGGAACTTTACACTCTTGGATCAAGGTATGGTCAGGCACCAGAGAACTTCTAGGACCCTTACCATTTCACTCACATTGTTGAGATAGTAAAAAAAAAAAAAAAAAATCAAATCTAAGGTCTGTTCCTGCAGGCTACAAAATTATAGCATAAGATGAATTCAAAGATTTTCCAGGTCTTTTGTATGTAAGTTAAGGCCCTGTTATAAAGAGTGGGCTATGAGAACTGAAAAAGGGGCATTTGGGAGGATTTGGGTGAGTCTGAGTACTCTGAAGCCCAAATGCTCCTGAGGCTTCCTTGCTAGGAAAATAAGCCCCTCCTTCCCCATCTGTTCTTTCCTCCATTGTCAGCAGATTGTATTGACTCCACTGGAAGCCATTACCTAGCAAGAGACTCCCAAGTTTCTAAGACCAAGCTAGACCATTTCTGACTGCATGAAGACCCTGACTGGTAAGATGTCCCTCTACCTTTAAAAAGTAACTGAGCTGTTTTGATCAGAATTTCACTGCACTGCGCATACATGCTGGTTTTGAAGAGACTTATGACTAAGAGAGGGAGGTGAGAGAAGAGACTCACTTGTTGAGTTGCAAAAATGTTTATTTGAGTAAAGATGCACTTCTTGTAAGACCTTGGAGCTGGCTGCTTCTGATAAATCAACAGTATATTTTAATTATGGCAATTCTTTGCCATGGTATGAACATAATTACATAAAATAGGAATGACAGAAATACAAAAGATTATTTGTTGATTTCATATCGGAATGATGACTTATTTTACAAATGTGTAGAGCAAGATGATGCAGACATTGGAATAAGGCTGAGCTGAAGGCTCTTTGCAACGTTTGCTGCAGTTTGCTACCTCCTGTTAATGCAGAGAGGAAATATTGAGGACCACACTGTAGTGATGTATGAGAATAGGATTTTATGTAAAGTGAGACTGAATGAAAAGAAGACATACGAGGAGGACGGGCCTTGGGCTTGGTGGAGAAAATCAGATTGTTGCCTGGCAGCTGTCTCTCAGCTCATCACGGCCCTGGGATTATATCTTGCTGTTCTCAGGAACTGGTGTCCACGCTCAATCAGCCTATTGCAAAGTGAAGTACAGAATAATTATTTTCTCCTTATTTGCCAAATTAGAGAACGTCTAGAATAATAGTAATCAGAACTATAAGTATAATAATGATGCCCTTTACAGCTAGCATTTCTTGACCATATGCCAGGCACTGAAGTACTAAGTGTTTTTTAGGTATTAGCTCATTTAGTCCCCACAACAGCCCTGTGAATGAGATATTATAATCCTGAATTGCGGGTTTGTAATGTTTGAATTCATGAGAAGTTAAATTGCTAGCTAAAAATCACACAGGTAGATAATGATAAAGTTGGGACTCAAATCTAGGCCTTCCTTGCTTCAAAACCCAACACTTTAACTATCATACTCTTCTAACTTCCTTTTGGCACATTTCTTAGTCTGTTTGGGCTGCTCTAATGCCCTACTAATACTATAGACTAGGTAGCTTATAAACAATAGATGTTTATTTCTCACAGTTCTGAAGGCTGGGAGTCTGAGATCAAGGCATCTACAGATTCTCTGTCTTGTGAGGACCAACTTTCTGGTTCACTGATGGCTGTGTGCTCACATGGTGGAAAAGGCAAGAACCTCTCTAAGTCCTTTTTATAAGAACACTAATCCCATTCATGAGGCCTCCACTCTAATGATGTAATCACTCCCAAAGGCCCCACCTCCTCATACCATCACATTGGGGATTAGGCTTCGACATATGAATTCTGGGGAGACATAAACATTCAGTCTATACCAGAACACGTGGCCTTGTGCCCTGCAAGTCTTATCTATTAAATATCTCTCAAATCCATCCACTTTTCCCACCACCATCACTCTAATAACAAATGACGGAATCTTTTCTAAAAGATTACCGCAGCACCTTCCTAACTGGTTCACAGTCATTGATTCTGGCCCCACTTCTAATCTGTTTTCCACATTATAGGCAAAGAGAAAATTTCAAAACACAAATCAAACCAATGTTGTTCCACCTACTGAAAATACTTTAATGGCTTAATGTAAAGACCCATCCCTTCAGAGTGGTTTTTAAGACTGGCACAGTGTGCACTTAGCTCTGTTTGGAGCCTCACTGGGCCCATTTCCTGAACCTCTTGCCCTCTCCCCTGCTCTCTCTCCTACAGCCAGATAGGTCCTCCTCAGTTACTCAAATGCACCACGTGGTTTTCTTCCATAAAGCTTTTGCACATGCTTTTCCCTCTGTCTGGAAAAGCATGTGCAAAACCTCCACTTACCTGCTCTTCTAGACCCCCACCCACTCCCTTCTGCCTAGCTCATACCATCCTTCCTGTACCTCACAGTTCAGATCCCACTCCCTTAGCAACATCTTTCTGATCCCTGAAATAAATTAATTCTTCTCATTGAAAGCTTTCATAGCAACATTTGCCTTTTCTTGGAGAATGGGGTTTTATAAGTATTTGTGTGGTTCTTTGATGAATGTCTGTCTTTCCCTGATCAAACTGTAAGCTCTGAGAAGGCAGGAACCAGGTCAGATTTTGCTTACCACTGTTAGCCCCAGTGCTTAGGATAATATTTGGTATGTGGTAGGCGATAAAACAATAGTTGTAGAATAAATAGAGCTACAGCACCCTTCCCTGGGAGGGTATGGAAAAGACAAGCCCTTTCCAAAAGTCTAAAATGTGCTTAGTCCTTCTCTGGAGGATAAACTTGAGCTAAGAGTGGAAGTTCAGCTCAGTGGAGAACCAATGCCAGCTGAACAGCCCTGTGCTCCTGCATATCTGACCCTCAGGGAATGGAGGTTAGGTCTAGAAAAGGAGTTTTAGTTGGTGGCAGCAATGTTTCAGGCTTGCATTTTAAGTGGCTTGATTCTCAAGTAAGTTAACCCAAGGAGGCAGCTGCTTAACACATAGAATATCAAGTTGGGAGAGTATCTTTGTATCCCATCTTCAAAAGCCAGCAGGGTGAATTGGTTATATGAAGGTAGGGATTGAAAGGGTGCGCTGAGACAGTTTCATCTTTTCCCTCCTTGCTGCAGTCCTGAAAGTTTGGATCCCAGTCAGGTGGGCACCTGGGCAGAGAATGCTGACCTGGAATAACGAGGCTCTGGTCCTTATCTCAGGAGGACTCTGGATGTCCGTGGTGATGGTTGTGCTTACGCAGAGGCAGGGCATGCGCTGATGGTGACCCAAACACCCCCTCTCCCAGGCCCAACTTGCTGATATACCAAGTTCCACAGTTAGATATTCATTCTTCGGTCTCTAAAAAAATGTAAACACAAAGAAAAAGAATACATCAGATTGGTTTACCAGATTTGATTCATATGTTATTATTAACATTTTGATAAGGACCGGAAGAAAGAGAATTTGAAGAAAATGGAAAGCTAAATAGTGGGACTGTTGGCAGTCAGTGAAGGAAAGGTTGATGGTGAAAAGAAATTTTGTCTACTTTATGAACAGCTTTTTCCACTGAGAAAATTTAGAGAATAAAAAATTGTTTCGTTCAGCTTAAAGATTCAAGGGGGTGATCATGACTTTTAAGACTCTTGCAACATAGCTTCAATTATTCTAGCTGCAATGATCCTGTTGGACTTGGACTTCACTGTTGCTGAAGAGAGGCTGTTTGACTTTGCTTGGAAACCTTGAAACCACAACAAAATAAATTCTCCCAAATGCTACTAGGCAACACCAGGCTTTCTTCCACACCAGGAGAAGGACTTGTGGATAGAAGATTTAGATGGCTCTACAACGTACAGCATGCGCACCGTGCGTCTGAAGAACCTAAAAGTGGGTTTTATTTTAGCATCATCTTAATAAATAATCAAGAATTAATACGATTAAAATGCCAGGTGCCTTCTCAAGACATCTAAGCTTTATGAACAACAATAACAAAAACCTGTAAAACCTGACCAATCTCCCTCAGATTAAATTACTTGCTACTGATTTGACAGCCCAAAGGCCAGCTGTTAAGATCTTTTTGGAAGCTGATGAAAAGGGAGCCGGCCAATGTGCTCCTTGCACTGCATCACGTCCTTCCTGGGACCATCAGGGGACCTCCCGGTCTTTCAGGATAGGCTCTGCTCAGAGAGGTCAACGGCGCAGTGGAAATCCTGGGCAAAAGTTAGCGGTCAGAGCAGCGCAACTCCTTCTGGCAGCGGAGGCAGCAAGTCCCCGCGCTCTGGGCCGTTTCCTTCCCACCCAGACCCTGGGAGGTGGGCCCCCTGCAAAGGCTCGCCCCGAGCGTGGGTCACAGGACGGCTTTGCCCTTGCGAAGGAAGCTGGGGGCCGTGCGTCTCCCTGCAGCAGGTAGGGGAAGCCTGCGAGCGAGCCTCCAGGCCCCCGCCGCCAGCCCTTCCGGGGACCCGCGCATCCCGGAGCCGGGCGCGGGGCGCGGGGCGCGGGGCGCGGGGCCAGGCAGGGGGTGTGGCGGGCTGGGGTGGTGCTGGGCGCCTGCCCGGAGGCTCAGCCGGCCGCTGCGACCTTCCCTTCCGACAGGAGCAGCAGCTGCGGGAGGCGGGAGAGGGGGAGGCCTAAGCCCCCGGTGTGCAGCCGGGAGGAGGAACGGCTCGCGGAGGGCGGGGAGAGCGGCGGCGCGGCGGGCGCGGGAGTGAGTGTGGGCGAACCGGCCGGGGTGAGCGCGGGCGCTGGGTCGCGGCCGCGGCCCCGAGAGGGCTGGGATCGCTGCACTCTGTCACCAGGGCGGCCGGGCTCCCTGCAGCCCTGCAGATCGCGCCCGAGCCCGGGCGACGGGGCTGGCGCACGGCCGCCGTCCCGCCGAGCCTGGGCGCAGCGAGCCGGGAGGAGGCGTTCGCTCGGCTCGCCTCACTGCTTGGAACCTGATCGCGGCCGAGAGACAAGGTAACAGGAAAGGCAGAGAGACAGAGAGAGGGAGCAGAGAGATAGGTGCACGGAGAAACAAATTGGAGAGAAATTGTAAGCAAGTTTGTGCTTGCACGCTGGGGCTCTGGGTACTTGATGGGAGGGAGGGGTGGTGGCAGTGGGTGTACGTGTGTGATACTCATGGAGAAGGAGATGAGGTTGGGAGCCTCTTTGCATCTCATACGTAGATATCCCTATTAATATCCCCCTCTCCGAGTTGTCATTTCCGCTTGGCACGTCCCTTGGGCTCCAGTGATGCAGAAGCAAAAGGTAGCCACCCTCTTATTGTGATGGTCGGTACTGGTGCTACTATCAGATGGGGGATGTAGGGCGTTGAACGAATTCTAGGAGCCTCGCTTCCTCCACCCCCCGACTATTTTAGGAAGAGCTGGGGGGGGGGGCATGGGTAGCACAGCTGATGGCTTGAAGGCTGCTGCGCGGAGGCCCGGGCGCGTCAGACTCCAGCGGCGCTGTCATGGTGCAATTGCTTCCAGGCAGAGCCTACACTAGAGGGCAAGATAACTTTCATCTCCTCTCGAGAAAGACACGTTTCAGACAGAGATTTTGCATTGCTGCCGGAGGAGTTCTGGGAAATGGTGGTTCACAAGGGGGGCAGGTGCATCGCAGAGGGCAGGAGTATAGTGCAAAATGAAGCAGCCATCAGCTTGCACAGGAAGGAAAGCTCCTGGGGAAAAGAGGCTGGGTATGCTGACTGGGACAGCAGTGTTTGGATGCTGGAAGTTCGGCCCTCTTCCATAAATAGAGTCAGGTTCAGCTCAGGGAGAAATATCAGCTGTGAAATCTTAGCATCCTGAATGTTCATTTCTGAGCTTTCTATTTGGGATGCAAAACTTGTATGTATCTGAAATTTTTCTGTGAACATTAAGAAAGTTCAAAACGAATTAATTTTTTTCTTCTTTAATGCCCATCTATTTTTGTCTTGGTCTGAGAACTGCTTTCCTAAAGGCAGCAGAAGCCACCTATGCAAGAGAAAGTACACTAATTCTCAATCAACAAAGGTTATTAATATGACCTATATCTGCATAAAATGCTGATTTAATCGTGAGTCATGAGGATTGTTCTTTGAGAGGCTTTTTATTCCCTATGATAAAAAAGATGCATAATGTGGACAAAAAGTTCCTGACATCACCAGAACAGTGTAATAGAATACATATCCAATTTTTCTTGTTGCTTCATTACTTTGTGACAGATTCAGAACAAAATGTGCCAGATCAATACTAAATATGTTTCATGTTGAAGGTAAAGAAACGTCTTCAGACTGACCCAGATAATAATATTGCTAGCCTTTGAAAAGTATTTGTTCAACTCTGACATTATATCCTCACTTTAATCTTTCTTAACAAATGATTTTTCACAAACTGGTTCCCTTCTGTCCTCATCGTCCCTGTATAAGAACTCTTTCTTTACTTGGTTTCTTCCTGCTAGCAAGTGGGGATTGGAAAAAGGTAGTTTAGCTATTGAAAATTTTCAAGAATTGCTTGATGCTGACTGGGCCTACTCTCTGGTAATTACACAGCACATACGGCATCTTGGAATTGAAAGGAGGTGTAAGCGTAACAGCATGTAAGAAGCCCATAACTAGGCAAGGCTGGTGGCATTTTCACAGCTCCAGCTCTAGCTACTGCAGCCACACCCTGTGGTCTGAATGTGACAGGCATACGGAGCCCAAACTCCTCTGCGGGGACATCTGCATTTTTCCTCCCCTTAAATGTGTACTTCCTTGTGGTCTAATCTAATAAGAATGCATGTTTGGCAAGAAGTGCAATATATATTCTAGCAAAGTATGAAAAGAAGGTTGTGGATATCTTTGAGTGTAATTTATACTCCAGGCTTACAAAAACCAAAACTGAATTATAACACAATATTTTTCATGCTGATCTGCTCTATACTTAGTCTTTTGATTATTTGTTCATATTCCTTTCTTCTAGGGAAAGGTCTATTTCTTATTGTTACCCTGTATAACTTATAATAGTGAATATTTAACAGAAATATTCACTGATAATCTGCACACATGCATTAGTAATATATTAACTCAGGGATGTCCCTCTTCTTTCTACCTTTTAGTCATCTTAGTGTTTACTAATTAGTACCATTACTAAGGGTTAGAGAAAAAATAATTAAATTTAAAATTAAACAATTATGTTAACTCACTCCAGCAAAAGGCTTGAATAAAAGAGGAGATTGAGATTTATTCATGGCTTTTTAATTTTTGTTTAATAGTGTATTCCAATATTAGTGCTATTCTTGTACATGTTTAGACATTTAATTAAGTAATATCCATATGGTCATACTACTGTGATTCTGTTTATGTGTTTCTGGTCACAGTTGTTTTTTCTGTTAGAAATGAGCTGCATCATCTCGGGTTGTTGCAGGATTTGGGATTTTCTGCTGTAATTTTCTAATACCTAAAAATTTAGTTGCATTGCTTTAAAATGTATTCTTGTGAACTAGTACTATCTCTTCTAGTGCTTTTCTTATTCTATTCCTTTTTAGTCATACAAACAAGAAATTCCATTAGTAGCCAATGTCCATTCTGCATAAAGACAGAAAAATCAAGGGGTGATATTTTACAACTGTGCTTTTCACAGGTGTTGGTGTTAAGAAAGGTATGTCATTCAGCTAGGAGAATACCTAATAGCAGATAGTCTAAATTCCATCTGCGTCCTACACAATAAATGCAGCAGACCATGTTCTGTTTGCTCCCACAGTAGCCTGAACTTCTCCATTGCAATATTCACCCCACCTTGTTGTAATATTATTTGTATCATCCTCCCTCTGGTACACAAGCTCTAAGAGGGGATTTTCTGTCTTTTTCACTGCTATTTACTCATAGTATGGTCCCTCATAAATAGTTTATCAATATATATTTGCTGTGAAATAATAAATACAGGAATCTTACCTCTCTGCTAAGTATAGTGGATTTATTTAGCTGCATTGTAATCTTAGTTCCTTCCCCTAGAAAAATTTGGAGATGGTAGAGGGACTATCAATTGGTATATAGTTCATCAGTGTCTACCTAATTCTCCCTTTCCTCCCCAATACCTAGCTTGACCACTCATTCCCCCCTCCCACAATATTCTGCATCTATTAAAACTATTTTAATAACCCTGGGAATAGTGAGCTCACTGATGTCTCTCTATCTTTCTCTGGTGTTCTGGTTCTACAGGTCATGTCCACAACCAGAACACTCCTACATAACCAGTCAGTTCAAGGATTCATGGCCTTGAACCCACAGTTGTTTTATCTGTCACTTGTGCTGCCACTGGTGTGGGAACTGAAGATCACACATTGCTCATATCACAGGTGGAGAAGCCGAGGCCAGGGGAGGGAAAATGGAAACCAATTATTTGCTGAAACCCTACTATATGCCAAACAATCTGCTGGATTATTTAAATTTTTTAAATTTAGTTTAAGTGGGATAAAATTAAACCTAATTTAACATAAATGTACCTCATTTTACAGATGAAGAAACAAGGGCTCAGAAAAGTTCATTTTTCTTAAGGACACATGGACAGTAAGAGACAAAATTAAAATTTGGCTATAGGTCTTTCTTAGTCCAAAGTCTGTGCATTTCCTGGTACCACACTCCTGATAGGTAGTTGTTGAGGACCTTCATACACAAAACCAACTCAAAACCACCCAACTAGTTGAAACAAAGTTAAGCCTAGAACTCATATCTCCTACTTCCCATTCTCCCTTTATTATCTTCTTTTTATTAATTTGAAATTTCTTATAAAATCATGATATTAAGGTACCAGTCAAAAGCAAGAAAATCATGATTTCACAATATAGGACATGTGTGATACTTGAATAATGAAAGCAACATTCTTTATCTTATGTCTGAAAAAGGAAGGATATTGCATGAACGTCTTTTGCAGTAGGGAGGAAGGGGTTTTCTGGGGGTTTTCCCATAGATGTAAATTATGAACTTGATTCAATGAAACAAAAAATATATATTAAGGGCTTAGGATGTGATCAGGGATATATTTGGTGTCAATGGATGAGATGTTAGAGTCATAAGTGTTATAGTCTATACGAGCAAAATGTTCACAGTTAGGTTTGGGTGAAATAAGACCAACAATAGTGAAGAAAACAAGCCAAATTGTACTTGTTGTGGGGATTGTTAGTGCTAGAGGAATCAAGGGAAAACAACACTGAATGTATGCTGATGTGTTTAGGAAAGGCTTCAAGTGGGATGTGGGTCCTGGGTTATGTACTTAGTTATTCTTTGGATTTGTTCAGCTCAGAGTGTTGTACACTCTGTAGAGGGGTGATCTGAAGGACAATGAAGAAATTATTACACAGAGTTGTTCCAAAGATATGGGATTATGAAGTGAAGAATATTTGGAAGTAAAACATGTGCAGCCCCTCTTCTGCTAAGTCCAATTAATGCATCACGAATCCTGAAAGTCATCAGAAACTCCGCAGACTTCCTTATTCACCCTGGAAACCCCACCTTCCGCCCATACCCCACACCTCACTCATCCCACCCTATTCCCTGTTGACAATCTCCAAGTCTTACAAATTTTGCGTCCTGAAACTTTCTTAGATTTTACCCTCCACTCACTCTGCTCCCTGTGTCTGATTTCAGTTCTCTCATCTCTCACCTGGATTCCTGAGATACCTTCCTCACTGATTGTCCTGGATCTTCTAGTCTTGTCCTTCTCGAATACACTCTTAAAAACTGTAGCTAGAATCAAATTATACCTTCTCACTTCCGCCCTAAAACCCCTCAATGGCTTCCTGTTGCCTCCCAGTGAGCCAAGACCAAGCTTCTGGGCACAGCATGCAAGGACTTCACCACCTGGCCACCTGTTTCCTGTCCAGCCTCATCTCCAGACCATCACCTGGCAGCATACCTCAGTGTCTGACTGGTGGTAGTTCCACATATGAATCACGCTATTGCTTGTGCCCACGCCTTTGCTCAGGCTATTCACTCTGGCTGGGATGCATCATTCTTATTTTGTACTTGCCTAACTCTAACTCATTTACCGAGACTCAGCTCAGGAACTAGCTCCTTCTTGGAACACTTTTCTAGAACCCCTACACTGGCTTAGCCTCCATCCTCTGTATTCATCCATCCTGAGATTTGCACTTATCCCTGGTATTTTTACATTATCTTTTCTGTGTTTTATTTCCCACTATGTTCTAAGCTCCTCAAAAATAAATTTTGTGTCATATTTATCTTAGTACTCCCAGCATTGAGCTCAGGCACTCAGAATACATTAGTTATGCTGTGGACATAACACTGGATACACCCTGGGTACAAGCAGGGAAATTCTGAGTTTAATGTGGTGAAAGAGAGAGAGAGAATTGTTTCAGGATTTATCTGCTGTGTGACGTGAATGTGAACTGGAAGAGGGTAGAGGCAGGGTGATCTCTGATGCAATGATTTACAGAAATCCCTTTTAATTCCATGATTCTTGATTGAAGGTGGGGGTCGTGTCTTAATCATCTGTAAGCTCCAGTGCTGAGCACTGGGATCAGGTTGCTGAACTGAAGTGAATGTCTTTCCTTCTTTTTAGTTAATGTATATGAACATAAATTATATTGGCCAATTTATTGATAGATTTCAAAAAGCTATATTCTTGCATTTAGAGAACCTAACTTTCTAACAGCTTAGAGGAGCTATTTGTAAGGTCCCTCAGGCATTTCTCACTATCAATTAGTCTCCCAAGTTAAAGTAGCTTTTGTATGTGGGCAGGTGGAATATTTTTCTCCAGGAGATACAGGCTGCTAATGGGCACACAATTCCAGCAGAAATATAGGTCTTGATGCATGACAGCCCAGCCATAAGTAATTATTTCTCCTCTGAGAATCCCTCAGAGAGCCACCCACTGAGAAGTACCTCTCTAGCCTAGAAGATGCCAACAATTGGGTCCTACTTCTAGTAATTATCCTTTCAAATGGCCAAGAGAAGTCTTCCCCTACCTTCTTACCAATTAATGATGTTCACTGCATCTCTGCCCTGTGACTTACTAAGTTAGTGATGCTTTCTTGCTCCAATACATCTTTTTCACACATGCTTTTTCACACATGGCAGCAGCAGTGTGCAATGGTTTGCATCCCTTTTTATTAATAGATGATAGTCTGAAAAAGATATGATCAGCTTTGCATTCATGTATTCTGACCAGATACTAATATATGCTAGTATTGCTAATGCCATTTTTAAATCAATTATAATTGTACACTCTATTACTTAATCAATCCTTCATGAATTATACTATTTTATGGACCATACATTCAGGTTATAATAGAATTTTTTATAACACCCATAAACTCCTCTCATTTTCTTTTTTCCTTCAGGCAGGTGTACCATCCCACATTTATGTGCTTTCTTTGGGAGTTTTGCTTTTTGCCTTTTTCCCACCTCCTCCATTTCTTTATTATTTTTTTTACCTTCATCTTCATAACCTAGAGATGCAAAGATGCAATGTAAATTGTAATACAGTATCACTCTCACCTGGGCCTTTTCAGCCTGGCCCCTTGGTTGAGTTTCTTTCTCTGGATGCATTATTCACTCCCTTCTTCTTTCTGTCTAATTATACTGTTCATGGCAAGATCTTCTCTTCAGCTAATCCTAGGGTTAGGAAATTGTTGCTCAAAGTGCATTTTGCAACATCAAGATTTCGTCAACTACTCTCCTACCTCTTTTTTGCCTTCCCCTTCAGTTAATATGTCAATTAAACTTGACCAAGCAGAGAATTCAGAAGGGAAATACCTTCTCTGTTTAGTGCACCCTTCCCCCAGCTTTTCTATATGGGGAAGGAAAAAGCTAAATCAGACCCATTTGGGCTTCTAAAATCAGCATATTGGAAACTCAAATTTTTGGAATGAGATAGTTTTACATTTAAACCATTTTAATTCATCAAACTGGTATTAGAAATTAGGATTTGATCTCATTCCTGTAAAGTGTACAACAAAACAGGGCAAAAAACGTGTGCAAAGCAGGCTACAATAGCACAGATAAGAGAGCCTGTGAACACTGAGGACTGTCACTCAGGGCTTTGAGTACAAGGGCTTTCACTTTCACAGATCAATAGAGAAAGTTTATAGCTTAGAAGGAAAACATGGAATAAAAATGAGCATTTCTCCTTTTAGCAACCCATTATATTTTATATGTCTCATTTCTGTGTTTATTTTATCAAATATCATAGGAATTCCTAGCATTTGCATAGTACTTTATAGTTTGTAAATGTTTTCACATTATTTCACTTGAGAATGAATTAGGTATTCAAACTGAATAGAAATGGTTCTCCTTTTAGCATTATGGTGACCTTTGTAGAATTTTTTATATTGTACCTTTTCTTTTTTGTTTTTCAGGTTTTTGAGTTCATTTAAGAGGACAGTCTTAAAAGAAGAAAAAGAAGAGGTTCAGTCTTTGGGAGTGCTGTTTCCTCGATGACTGCTGCAAATGAGTGGGATTCATTTATGACTTGATAGATCTAGGAAAGTTCAAATATGTTTTCTAGAGTGGTGTAGTCCTGTTGCTGCCTCGGTGAAGTCTCGTGGTGTTGCCTTCCTACTACTGGAGGGACCATGGCAACCTCCAGAGCAGCCTCACGGTCTCCTCGGGACATCGCCAATGTGATGCAGAGGTTGCAAGGTAAGGGGCAGAAATTTCAAGGGTTTTTTTTATAGTATACTTTTAAATTCAAATACCAACTTAACACACGATCCACTAAATTTCCATGGATTTTTATTCAATTTTATAAAACTGTAACAAAGAATAGAATGGATGTCGTTTATCCCGGTGTTTTCAAACAAAGCCATGCTGTCTCAAGATGCTGTCTCAAGATGCTGTCTTCTTTATGTAGGAAGAAAAGACAAAGATACAGCTCTCTTTGTGATTTCTGTCTGTGTTAGTATGCTTTACATGGTTAGCTGGGAATTCAGAGTTATTGCCAAATGTACTGGCACTGTCCTTCAGTAATACCAACGCCAATGACAGTGCCTTGATAAGGTTGTCATGACAATACTGGACAAGCAACTATACACTATTGTCAAATAAGTAAACCAGTGGCATTTCCCAACTAGAAATACCTTAGATTGCTGGAAATTATTTGAGAAAAATGAGGCAAAAGAAGCCCAGAGAGATGAAATGAGGTGACAAGATTAATGGTTAATGGTTGTGTACAAACTAGTCCTTCGTTCTTCTCTGGTGCTCTTACTCTAACAGTATACTGCTTTCGAGAGGAGAATTAACAGGGAAAAGCTACGACAACCCACAGGCGAACTCCCAACTTTCAGTTTTCTTTAAGCATGTATATTCCTTGAAACAGAAAGATAATCATCACCTATAGATATAGGAAAATATTGCTTCTTTGTCGTAATCCCAATGATATCTCTCCTAGGCTTCAAATATGTGCTTTTAGGGTATAAAAATATCCAAATTTAAAAGGGTTTTCCTATAGTTTTTGTCAAGAGAGCTTAAAAATAATGTCATAGCTCCAGTGTAAGTGGGACATGCTTCCCATTTATTATTGATGGATCCTACTTGTCATGCCAGAAAGAGCCTCATTAGATAAAAGAATAGGTCCTTGCTGAATACATGGATCTAGACCTGTTCCACAGGCTGAAAAATTCTTTGCTTTCATCTGCTCAACACCAAGGATCTCAGATTTAAGTTGTGCATCTTTACTTGCATAGATGCAGCACAGAATTTGGAGCTCCATTCCTCTGTCTATGTTTGTCTTTGTGGTTTGTCTGAGGGCAAGTGCCTCAATGACATGATCTGTGAAATGGAAAGGAAACCCACAGGTCCCTTACAGAACTGTGAGGAAGATAATAAGGTGATAAAGCATATTTTCCTTTGAGTCTATTAAATGTGAAAATTCTGCAGATGGCCTACACATACTGATAATAAAAGAAAGTTGTAAAGAGCGAAGGTGAAAGAACTCAAACAGAATCAGACTGTGTTCCTACAAACATGCTACTCTTCGTTCTGATCTTGTTTTGTGTGGAAGTCCTTTTATGAAGGCAATAGTTAGTGGTGAGAGGAGAGTGAAGAGTATGGATATTCAGTGTTTTGTTTTATTATGTTTTTAATAGCACATGCGGTTTGTCTTAAGAAATGTGTGGAGTAAGGCAAAGAGCTGGAGCCCCCACCCCATCCCTCACTAAGCCTATGAAGTGGATGTCCTATATGACATCTATACGTCTAGGTGCCCCACTTGCAAAATGTGGACTGTTTCCACCTGCTTCCCCTCTCAGGGTTGTTGTGAAACTCAATGAGATAACATACTAAAGGGACTTTAAAAACTGTAAAAGCTGTGATATGGTGAGCCATTCAAATAGTCATGGGAAAAAATTGGATGAGAAGGACTGGTGTTGTAATTTGTTGCGAATTGTTCTTGCAAATTTTTTTAATCATCCAGATTTTTGGAGAAATGTTAATGGTTTTCTACTTCACAGAAGTAATTTTATTACATAATTAAGTGACTATACTTATTGTATTAATTGTTTTTCATTATTATAAAAGAAAGAGTTATAACATGCCATAAGGGTACCTGACAAAGTTAGAACAATAGCCTTAAAATTCAGAAGGAGACAAAATTCCTGAGCACTAGATACTTATTGTTAACCTTTAGCATCAATTACTTGGTGTATATAGGTTATTGCTGGTTACAAAATGTAAGGTCTGCACTGACACAAAACACAACATGTCTAGCCTCACTAAGTGGAAACTTAGTGAAATGACAGGAAGTGAAAGTGATCTGGTGTGTATGTCTGTTAACAAATTGATCTGCTGGGTTAATTCTGCTGATTCAGTTTGTGAGGTGCGGGTCTCCTGCTTTCAGTTTTTATTGTGCAAATTTACTGATGCATTAAGCCCAACTTGCCCAGACAGGAAAGACCTGTCTTCTGTTAAGGGTATTTAGTAAACCTGCTTACCTGCTGGAACCACCAGACAAGTGACCCAGATCCCAATAAATGGAGGGCTGGTATTATTGCCCAGATAACTAAGACAAATTTGAGGAAAAATGAATTTCTATTAACTTAAAATCAAAGTGGCTACTTTCAAAGTTCAAATCCATAAGAACATTCTTTTGGAATACCCTTTCTTTGCCTGGATAGATAATAAGTAACTAATGTTTTGGGGTTTGTTTTTTTTCCTTTTCTTGGATTTCATTGTCATTTCAGATGCTCCCTTAACTAACAAAGAACATGGAACTTTGAATAATGCCAACTTGGCTTTTCTCCTTTGCTTATTTAGCTTACGACCATAATTGCTGGCTATTTTTCTGCTTTTAATTTTTATTTCTTGTGCTAGGAAATTAAAGCACACACACATATTGCTACATAATTTAGCTGCTACTGTAACAGTTCAATATTTCACCTTTGCCAATATTTGTGCTTGTTTGAGCATAATGTTTTAGGCCGGGATCCTGAATTATGGATGAGCAGTCAGACTGCAATGCAGAGTTTGCTTTTAAGAATAATGAATGTTTCTGTAACTTTAATCAATTTAAATATAACCTTAAAAGAAAATACAGGACAATAGTATCATACAAGAGTACTAAAAAATTAAATGCACATAATTAGTATATACATCTTCCTCTTTTAAAGGCTTAAGGGGATCCATTTAATGGCTGGCTTTTGGAGTCATTTTAGTTTATAGTCACATCTAAGAAAATAAATGGCTGAACTCTTCAGATTATAAATTTCAGTAAAATAGTGACAATTATTTTAAGGCTCTTTGTAATTTTTCATAGTGCTGCTGCATATCATTTGCTTAAAAAGTATTTGTTGACTGATTTTTATTAATTGCATTTTTTATTTGAAAATACCATATTACACCTTATGTATTTTTAAATTAATATGTCAGTGTTGGTTAATGTAAGGCAGGGTGACATCAATGCAATCTTATTGAGCAAGTGATAAATGCCAGAAAAGATTCAAATGAGCAAGGTAAGGTATTATATAGAGAACGGTTTAATAGAAAAGTAGGATTATTCACTGCAAGGTCAAAATTTTATTTTTAAACCTTGTGAATAGATTCAAAGAGAAACAAATGAAAAAAGGGATAAGCATTTATCCTTGGAAATATATCTATGAAATTTAACCATTCAATACAAAATAATCACAGCTTCCTCTTAAAAAATTTTTATGAGTGCTTTTAACCCTGTTTTGGTTTAAGTATAACATTTCTTGTAAGTCTATTACACAATAAAAGAAATCCTCAAACTAACAAAGGAGTTGACTGAAAAGTAGAATCAAATAATTAATAATAATAAATAATTAATAAAAACATAATTTGCTTTTAGTTTAATATCATTAGGTTTGAGAAAAGCTTGAGAAAGGAAAAGTTTGCCATCTCATGAAGATTGAAACTTTTATACTGCTTTGAGAGATTAAGTATTACACTTTATTACTTCGACTTAATGACTCTTTTTATTAAACCACAAAATAGTGTCAAAAACCCATTTATTATATTTAGGCTGAAATTCCCCTTTGGCTTTAATCTCTCCCTTCCCACATGACTGTTGTGTGAAAGTATCTCAAATTTACATATGACACAAAATGATGATCATTTCTTTATATTTTGGAACAATTATAGTTAAATAATATTTGATAAATAAATGAATAAATCCTTCTCCCTAACTGAATGAATTAAAGATAAAATTAGTCAAGACATATAAAAGCAAAGGAAGGAACCAACTAAACTGGGTCCTACTTTACCTGCCCTCTTTTTGGAAAATGTTTATCTGAATTTTGTTCTTAATCAAAAGTGGGTTTTGACCACAAAAATCACTTTAAGAATACATATCCTGCCTGAATAGGTGATGTATTTGTTGGTTTTGTAAATATAATGTTTTAAGCACATTTTCCTTCCAAAATACATGTTCGTATTACTTTTAAATGTATTAAGGCATTTATATGTATTTGGGCAGTGTTCTGTTCTCCAAGCCTCTCTGCAGACCTGTTTCATCCATTGTGCTTTATGGAGAAAGTGCCTGAGGCCTTCAAGGTCTTCAGTGACCAAAATATTGGCTCTTATATAGAAAAAGAAAACTGCTAAGTAAAAATTAGTGAAGCTTTACAACTGTTAATATTATGTCAACTAGTCAGATATAAATCAGGTCAATTTAAAAATCTTATATGTCTCATAATGTACCATTAAACGATATAACAACATTACTTCCTTGACCTCTGGATTAAAGTCCCAACTTCTTGGCTTGGCTTCCATATTCTAGCTCCATCTTAAATGTCTAGCATTTCCCCTCTTGCTCCCCTACGTATCCTTCTATTTCAGTCAAATGACACCATTTGCCATGCTCTGAAGATGCCCTTACTCTCTATCTCCTTCTGGGGCACCTTTAGGAATAAAGCTCAAGTCACTGTTCTTAAAACTTGACTTATCGTCAAGGCCCAACTTAAATGCAGCCTTCTTAATGAAGGCTTTATCTCCAATACAGTCAGAAATTCCTTCTCTTCTTTCTAAACTCCTCTAGCACTTTTGTAACACTATATGGCAATTATCTAAAGTTGTTTTGCATTATGTTACATGTATTATATGTCTAACCCACTCACCCAGAGTATAAAAGCCTTGAGGGCAGGAATTGGGTCAGATTCACATTAGTGCCCTGCATGTTGTCTAGCATAGTGCATTTCATACTGTGGACACTTCATAAGTATTTGTTGAGTGACTATAATGTAAATATTTAAAATCATATTGATTTGCAATGGTAGAAGCTGGGAGGCCAGGAACAAAGGCTATTTTTGATGAGTCAGGAGACAGATAACAGTGGCTTGGACTAGTTATTAAACAGTGGTTGGCAGAGAGGTGGCAATATTCTAGATAATATTTAGAAAGTAAGACCAAAATAGTTTGCTGGTGTATAAGAGGTTGTATATGAGGAAAGGGAATGAAAATCGGCCCTCTCATTTTTTATTTTGAAACAAAGAAAGACTGTTGGGGAGAACAATGTTAAGGAGGAAAATCAAGTGCTTATTTTGGACGTGTTACGTTTTAGATGCCTCATAGACCTTCAAGAAAGTAGTTGAATATTTGTATATGACTGTAGAGATCAAGGCAGGACACAAAGCTGGAAAAAATGTTTGGAAGTCATCCGCACAGAGATAATACTTATAGGTGTGGGATTGGTTGACACCACCCAGGGAGCAAGGGTAGATATAAAAGAGAAGAGGTTTGAGAAATAGAGCATTTCAGCATTATGGGATGGTGGGGGCAGATGAGGAGAGTCCCACATATGAGACTGGGAAGCTGCAACCCATGTGATAGGAAGAAAGAAGAGAGAAGGAAGGTCTGGAAGCCAAAGAAAGAGTAAGTTCAAGGAGGGAATGATTAATAGTGTTAATGTTGTTAATATTCTTTATATATACTTGTTTCCATATGTTTATAGTATATAAAAGATTATTTGTCTTTTATATATAAATGTCAGGCCTGAGTAGGTGCAAATGCATGTGTTTATCATTTAAAATTATTTCAGAAAGAATAAAGAATGGCCCTGTGCATTGCCCATAAGGATTTGCAAAGTTCTTAGAAGTTAATTGGATAAGAGCAATTCCTTAAGAATTTATTGCATGTAATTACACACCTTATGTGGAGCCCGCTCAGAAATGAGCTGGAAGGATAAACTGTCCCTTCCTCAGGCCTTATTGGTCTCCCATTCTTGTGGAGTTGGAAGTCCTGCTATGAGCTGACAGTGATCCCCGTGAGATTGGTGCTGCTGTTGGTGCCATTTTGGACACTTGTGTGTGACTGTCCCACCTCTCAGTGCCTTCCTTCCTTCTGCACTTCCTCCCCTCAGACATCTCCACTTGCACCCCTTTGAGATTATTTCTCTATATTCTTGCCAAATAACAAAACTAGTCTGATTCTTGCTTGTGTTTGGGAGAAAATCTTTACGGAGCCAATAATATCTAGTTTGCTTCCTTGGTCATTGTTTAATTAGCTCTGCTAGGGCACAGCTTCTTGAAAAGGAAAGAGAAAGTATGACATGATAGGTGTTTGTATTACCTGAAACATTGTAAAGACATTGTAAAGACTCTGAGATTTCCTTTCCATCAAGACTGGGATGGTACCTTCCCCAAAATTAATGTAACCAAATTAGAAAAATTGCATGTACATTTGGAAAAACTCTGTCAGTCACTGTGCTGGTGGCTATTTAACCCTGTGTGTGTTGGATCAGACCTGGGGCCTTGGGTTGGCCTCTGTAAGAAGAATGAAGACTACCCAGGTACCCATGAACTTTAGAGTTCCATTAATGTATAATTTAAGGCAATAGATACTTATAAAAGCAGTAAAAAACTAGGCTTTGAAGTTCATCTATAAATCCCTCATGTATCTAAAGGAACTTACAAAGCCAATTCACATCCCAAGTTGTTATTATTCTTTTATTTTCTTTTAAATTGGAGCTGATGAGGATATTGGCACATTTTGTGTGTGTGTGTATGTGTGTGTGTGTGTGTGTAATACTCACACCTAAATACCTAGTTCCCAATCTCTGTATGACAGCCTGTAGTTTAATCAAGCAATTATTAATCATAGGTATTCAGTTATCATGCACTCATTTATTTTAAATGGTTGAGAATTTCCTGCATAAGACTATATACAGCTTTGCTATAATGCTAAGGATAGGCAATGATAATTTTCCATTTGTTTCTTCCCAAATAAATGAATGGAAACATTTGAGAGAAGTTGATGACTGCTCCAAAGAGATTAATCATCAAATGACACATATATAATTTTGAATTCTTTGAATATAGTGAAATTTGCCTCAGTATTTAAAACATGGTAACTTATGTTCTTTTTTTTTTCCATTACTTACAATGACCTCTTGGATTGAAAACAAACAATTCCTTCCTCTACTGATATTAATCTTTCATGTTTAGTAAACACTGGTCTCCACCCACATTAAAAATGTTTTGTACTTTGAATTACACAATTGGCTGTTCCTTTGTTTCCTTTGTCTTCACACATGTCACCGACATTTGGAATCCCTTTTATGTGTTTATTTTTTATTATATAGTTGACTTGTTTGCTCACTTGGGAAGAGTTTTGACATTTTTAGGACTTAGTGTTTTGTTGTTGTTGTTGTTATTATAATGTGTTGGTTTTGTATTTGTTATATGTTATTGTTAGAAATTATGAACCACTGTGTTATTTAGCCAAGAATTACACTAATCACATGCTCACGGCCTGTGTTTTCAACTCATTTACTTTTCCAGGGGTTCTCACAGATTATCTCATTTTATCCAATTTTAGTTGATATGAGCATTCGTTGCTTCAATATTCAACAGAAAAATTTGGAATTCTTACAACACATCCAGAAACCTGGGAGTTCAACTAGACTGTACCCTCAATATTGTAACAAGAGAGATCTATCAAAACACAACTCTGATTGCATCCCTTTTCCTATTTAAAAGCCTATAAGGACTCACCGTAACCTTCAAGATAAACTCATTATGGCAGAAAAGATCTTCATTATCTGACTCCTATTAACCCTCCTATCTTCATATCTGTTCATCCTCCTCAAATGATGGTGTTCCAGTCACTACTTCTAGATCCCCTCAAGCTAACTTCAATCTCACTTCCCTGTTCCCTCTGCCTCTTGCCTTTCTCAAACTTCAAATCTCAGTTCAAACATTGCCTCCTCTGTGAAGCCTTTCCTAATACCGCTAGCCAGAGTGAAAGGATCCTTTCTTTGTACTTGACCTTGAGCATGTTTCTAGTAAAGTGTTGATTACATCAGGCTGTAAGGATTTATTTCTTTATCTCTGTGCCACATTAGTATACTAGAACCTTGAGAATAGGTGTCTTGTGTATTCAACTGTGGCTATCCAGTACTAAACACAAGGAGGTACTTAGTTTATTCAGCTAACATTTAGTAGGTATTCAGTTTATTCAATTGTACATGCATGCATTTAACAAGTATTCATTGGGCATCTGCTGTGCCCAAGTCCTCTGAACACAAATGTGAACATGATTTACAGACTTTATGTCCTCATGGAGCTGTAGTCTATGAAAGTGACATGATAATTAACAAGAAATTTGTAAACTGGATGATAGATATGATGAGTAGGTATATGTTTCATGTGTAAATGAATGAATAAATAAATTTCCACAAAACAGACAGATATTTGAGTAAATTGACCAAGGTATCAGAGTACTGGAGAGTCTAAATTATTTTCATGTGTTCTTTTACTCTGTGAAAACATCTTACTCCTAAAAAACACAGGGCCCTAGTTTTATATAGGGTGGTGTGGATGTTTAGATTAGAACGAACTTACAGTTCATAATTTGATGTTCTTATTTTGCAGATGAAATAACGGAGCTCTAGAACAGTAAAGTGATAAACCAAAGGCATAAGTAGATATTTGAGGGACCGATTTCTTAGAAAATTGAGGGGTAACTCAATCTTTATACATCAATGCATATTCTTTCAAGGTTGTTCTTTTGCATAGCTGTTAGTGATCCTGGGTCATTATGGATAGGAGGTAAAACTAACTACATAATTTTCAGGGCACAGCACAAAATACAAAGTTATTAAGAGTAATTAATACACAGCAGGGCATAAAACCATGTGCAGGGCCCACAAGAGTACAAGGCCTTGTGCAGATACTCAGGTCACATATCCATGAAGCTAGTCCTGAGAAATCAGACTTCAGAGAACTTGGGACTCTGAAGACTTTTAGGGATGTCACAAAAAAGGAAATTAAGAGGTAGGAAAGAATGGAGGGGAAGCAAAACATCAAGGAGAGCCCTTAGCTGTTTGAAAATTGCATCTGGAATCAATCTCGTATAAAGGGAAGCAAGAGGAGGTCTTAACACTCCCTTGACCAGAACTCAAAACTGGTTCTTCTGCACCATTAGCCAACTTCTCTATCAGTCAAATACACTGAGGACCTGGGAGCCTACCCATCACTTACAACTTTATCTTTCTGGGTTCAAAATAATTTATCATAAAAACAAATTCATGGTTATTTAGTAAGGTAAAGCTTGCCTATACATTTCTTCAAATGGAAAGATCATTTTGAATACTAATTATTTTAATATGCAGTTTCCCACCGAAAACATTTAGGTCATACTGAATAATCTTGATGAGAAACTAGCAATTATTCTTCTTACTTATAGATATATTCATGCTAATTTTATCCATTTAATTTCTCTGCTTCTACAATTAGTAGCACGATAGTCAAATTTATAAGAAATGTAATGCATGGCATACAAAAAGATTTGTTGAAAATTTTTGTCTCTGGATTTTAGCTTATTCAGTAAAGTTGTGAAAAATCCCTGGGGTACATAGCTCTTGTGTTTGCAAGTCAAAAGGTGTGAAAATGTTTAATTGAGAAAGAATTGCTAAGTTATTAGATCTCATGGATTGAGAGATATTCTGAGATCATTTTGTATTATGATACTTTTTTATTACATAATTATTATAGATGGACATCTACATAATTAATAATTAATATAAAGGATGTTTATTTCAGACTGTAAATACGTGTATACAAGTAGCACTCTGTACTAATAGGAGCACACCTTCAATTTGACTTTATTTCTGTTTTTTATGAAATATCTGTGTCTCACCTGGGTGATAAAATGGCTCCATTCCAAAATAATAACTCCTATCATCATAATAATGGTCAGAGAAGGAATGTTATTTCTAATATATTTTACAGTTTTGTATATTTTCTTCTCATATTACTTTATACTTTTAAAAAGAATAGTTTCATGACAACATTGAGTCTTGAAAATATCTTTATGAATTTAATGCGATGACAGCAATAGATGTATAAAACTCCATTAAATATTTATAAATATTTTAAAGATGGCTAGTCATCTTTAAAAACCTACTTTGACAATTTAACAGTACTATATAAGATGTACATTTTTTAAATAATTTCCTAGGTGACACTTAATAGTTGAAATGTAAGTGATCCTGAAAAAGTTATAGAATCTCATATTTTAGATGGAAAAATCTTAAAAGATCAGCTTGTCTCACTCTGATTTTTAAAGATGAGTAATTGATATTCTTAAAGATTGACTGGTACAAAGTCATGCATTTAGTTAAGGCAAAATAGGACTAGATAGATCCTATAGTGTCTTACCCTCTCTAGAACGATGAAATTGTGAGAATTTTTCCCTGGTAATAAAATTATATGCTTCACTGGGAAACATTGTCTTTTTAGCTCTGTTCTGAGTTGAAAAGCAAGACTGATGTTCTTATGTGCTTAATTTATATACAATTATGAACTTCATATTTACCTATAATTAGAGCTCTTATTACAAATAGTTGGAATTGTGAGGGCATAGCCAGTATCTTTTTCAATTTGGCAAAATAAGGTAAATGTTCACTAAATATTTGTTGAATGGATTAGATGAGCAAATTCACCTTGTCCACAGCGTGCCTTTGAAGAGAGAGAAAAAAAATAGAGATAGAGATGAGAGGGTAGAGAGAGAGAGAGAGAGAAATCTTTAGCTTATCACTTCAGTTTTTATCTGTTGCTTCAGAAGGGCTGTTGCAACCATTTCTCTATAGGTCCTGCTTACTCATCGTAGTTACTTGAAGTAGAAAAAAAATAACTACTAGGCTGAAAAGTAAGAAAATATTTTCCTTTGAAAACTTGGCCATATGATTGATTCATTTCATTGCACTTATGTGATCTTTTGTTCATGAAATGTGCTGAGTGGCAATTCCGAAGATATTCCATTTCTACCACGTATATAAATTGAACACCTTCTGTGATCTAGATACTGTTAAATGTAAGGGATCTAACTCTGAAACTAACAGTTGTGTCCTGGCCCTTCAGGAACCTTAAAGTTATTGACCAGGTTGTAATCACAATTTTGCTCTTGAAAAATTTTGCAATGAGAAGCTCTGGACAGAGGGCAGACGACCCTTTGGAAGTTGGTTTAGGTTCCTCCTGCGTGGGCTAATGCCAGGCAGCTCCCAGAGGCTCCCTGTCTACTGCTGTGCATGTTCTCCAGCTTGGGCACTGGCCCTTCCTCAGTTTAGTTCTCATGCCAGGTTTTCGGAACTAGGCCACATTCTGACAGAACTGCCAATGAGCTCCCCTTCTTGCTGCACTACAGATGGCCATTGGGTTGCAGACAACAAACTGTGGCTTCTTCTCTCCAAGCACTGCCAAGCCACAGACTGCGAATGTGGAAGGACAAACGCTGATCTCTTCCTTCCCCGCAGGGCATCCATGGGGTATTTATACCACAGACTTGTAATGTTCACATGCTCTTGATTATCCTAGGGAAACTTGGCTTTGGTTCCATGTCCAAAACATTTAGGATAGTAACTTAATTATTACTTTCCTGAACTTAATGTATTAACTTTGGCTTTGGAAAGGTATGGACTACTCAAATAGTGTACTCTGCTCATTTTATTGAAAACCATGTATGACTCTAATGAACACATATAGCTCCAAGAAAAAAGAAAAAGATGACTTTTTCAATTAGTAAAAGCCCTAAGCCTTAATCACAACTATAAAGATATCTTTAAAGATCTGCATTTTGAAAAGTAAAATTGTTTCTGTAAAGAACCTTTCTGCCCAGAAAGCTACGTTCAGAGTCTTAACTGGAATGGGTTTTAATTGACTCTGTTATTGATGCCTCAGGAATGAAGTTTTATAATGGAAATGTCAAATCAGACTTAAACATGGGCCAACAGACTTAAGTACTGTAATGCGTTTTTTCTTGGCACAGTCACTTTACAATCAGCCTCACATTAATGTGAACTTTTATTTTTATTTATTTCAGAATATTATGGGGATACAAATGTTTTAGTTCCATGCGTTGCTTTTATACTGCTTGAGTCAAAGTTATAAGTGTACCCATCACCCAGATAGTGTACATTTTACCCCTTAGGTATGGTTTCACCCATGGTCCCCTGCCCCCTCTCACTAATGTGAGCTTATATGTTTCATAAAGATAACTATTTCCTGTTACCCAAAATAGCTTCTGATGTGGGTCAGATTATTGATGCAGAACATTAGACACTCCTATTACATTTCAAGTACAATCAGTACTTTGAAGCACCAAGCAACTTTTGTTTCTGGTTTAAGTAAGGAAACATGAATCCATTTTTCTACTTCTTCATTGCTAGTTAGCTATTTAATAATTTAACATAGAAAATGTGGTGCCTAGAAAATACAGAGATTTCATCATTGCTTCCTTAGATGGGAAATAAGTCCAAATGGAAAATTGGTAATGTTTTTGCATTTTAAGCAAAAATATTCTTTGTGAAATATAGTGACTATTTCTTAGAATTCTATTAATGACTTTAACAAATAAATTTATTAGATAGGTTTCTAAAATTTTTTCCAAAATTAAACTAGCTTAATTTTCACAGATTATAGAGTAATGCAAGTTTCTTAAAATTCAACCAACATAGAAAAGAATAAAGAAAGTCATAATTACTTCCCAATACCACTGCATAGAAGGATATAGATTAGATAGACTGATAGACAATATTTTGGTAGACAGTCTTCCAAGTGTTTTTCAATATATACACATGTAAATGAGAAAAAAGGATTTTATAGTCCTTGACAACTGTTATTTTAAAAAAAGAAAAAAGCAAATTTACACCACGCATGCTGCTTTATAATTTGTGGGGTATTTTTATGGAGCAATATGTTGTATACATCTTCACACATCAGTAAATATAAATTTATATCATCATTGGATGTTTGAATAATATTACATTTTATATGTGTACCCTTGTTGATTCAACTAATCCTCTATTATGTCCAGTTTTTCACTATTACAAATAAGATTGGTCACCTTTTAACATAGAATGCTTTTTATAAGTATAAACTGGGTAGAATTTTATTTTAAGAAACATAGAGTTTTATGCCTTATAAAATCAGTTTTATAATCATTTTAATGGGCAAGTTTCCAAGATTGTGAAAATCTAATGAGGATTATATTAGAGACTTAGAAATTGAAATAAGTTTGCATAAATTTCATATTACTATGGAATATTTTCAGATGAAGTCTCCAATGCTTTTGTTCAGATAGAGTCAAACTACCTAATCCAGAAATAGAATAACTCTTGAATGGGAGGTTCTGAAAGGAAATTTATGTCAGGAGCTGATGCTGAGTTTCCTTTGATCAGACTGATTCCCATGTGGCTAAGGACAGAACCATCAGTAACATTTTCATTTAAAATGTCACAAACATATTTTTGCAAAATAACAACTACCTGTGATATGATAAAGCCAAATTTAGTCATGATTGCAGAATATAGCATTGCAATCAAGAGAACAAGCCAAAAACTTTAGTTTTCCTATTCCTTGACTCACCCAGACAACTGTCTCAGCCCTCAGCCTCATGGGTGTGTGCTGAGTGGGAGTGAGAAGTTGGGAGAAGTCTTGAAAGTAGTGGGTGCCAAGATGCTAAAGTCCTGCCTCCTGCTACGGCAATGATGCTTTTACCTGCAGACTAGTTATTTTAGTCTGCAGTTCACAGATCCTGTGCCCTGGTTGGCCCCTGATGGAGATTCTCCATCCCGGCCTGGTTCATATTTAGTCCTCCTGGTTTTCTTCTCATCTCACAGGTACCACCTCCTTGTCCTTCTTTGAGTTGTCACCAAGGGGGCATTTCTCCATCCAAGCCAGCTCTGGAAGCAGGACTTATTCTTCCTTCTCCTGCTGCTTTAGAGAGGAGCATTCACGCCTTTGCCATTTTTTAAGTTACCTTTCTCTCTCTCTGCACCCCCTCCTCTCTCCCTCACTCTTCCTTTTTTTTCATCTTGTTCCCTTCCTTCTTTCTGTGAATAACAGCTATTTAAAAATCAACAGATATTAACAAAAAGAGAAAACAGCTGTAGGCCTAGTTTCAGATCACGAGAAATCTTTATTTACGCCCTACTTGGTCCACAAAGGATTGAAAACAACAAACATACCTAAAACCATATGCATTTTGCTTTTAAATGAGGAAGTGAGTAATTTAGGCCCATAGAAAGTTCTAATGAACATCACTTTCATTATTCACTTATTACAGACGTGCCTGCGTTAGTTTGCTAGGACTGTCATAACAAAGTACCACAAATTCGGTAACTTAAACAACAGAAATTTATTGCCTCACAGTTCTGGAGGCCAGAAGTCCAAGATCAAGTCAGTAGGGTGGTTCCTTCTGAGGGCTGTGAGGGAAGGATCTGGTCCAACCCTCCTTCCTTGGCTTGCAGATGGCCGTCTTCTGCCTGTGTCTCTTCACATTGTCTGCCCTGTATCAGTATGTCTGTGCCCAAACCTCCCCTTTTTATAAGGACACCAGTGATATTGGATTAGGGTCAGCCCTAATGAGCTTACTTTAACTTGTGTACCTCTGTAAAGACCCTATCTCCAAATAAGGTCACATTCTGAGGTCCTGGGGGTTAACACTTCAATATATGACTTTTGAGGGGAGGTGACACAATCTAACTCATATCAATATCTAAGTCTTTCTCAAGCTGAGGGCTCAGGCAGTTGGGATGGGGCAAAGAGGAGAGAGGAGAAGATGTACTGAACAACTTTTCTCTCAGTTGCTGAGCAGCAGACTTGGGCATTAATCAAAGGAGTACAAGTGCTGGACCAAAATGAGTGGGAATCGAGAAGCAAGACAATGTAGGCCAAGGAGCTCCTGGGTGGGCACCTGAAAGTGGCCAGGTGAACCCTGAGATTAATTTCCAAAGCACATGTAGCTTTTTACACATGAGCTATTGCTGACGTAAAGAGGTCAGTATGGAATTCTTAAGGAGTGGACATTGTTCTCTCACTCCTATGCGGATATTCTCATTTTATCTACTGCCTGGATCTCATCACATAAACCAGTCCCCTCAATGATGCTTAAAGTCCATTCAGACAACAGCTCCTGTTAGATTCCCACTGGGACAGCATTTGAATGATGGTTTATAATGTTTTCTGTGGGTGTTTAGGATGTTCCATCTGCCTATGGCCTGAACTTCATTTTTACTCTGTATCTATTCAGCAGGGCGATGTGCTGCCTGGACTCTTTGTCTTTTGGGAGAGTGAGACATTTACATTTTTAGCCTGGGGCAAAGTTTCCTCAGGTGAAGTAGGGTGCACTGTGCTGTCTTTGTATTTGCCTCCTTTACCAGGCCTCTCAAAGGCATTGATGGTTAAATGTCGACCTCAACCGTTTCCTCTTCTTTGGAAGAGGCCTAAAATGTATTCATTAACCCATGGTTAAGCGTGAGTACCCAGTTAGGTGAACCTCGATTTCTTTAATTAACCCTGTGCCTAGCTAGGTCTGCCATTTTGCTTATGGTCTTGACAACAGTCACATCATCCATAAATACTGTCTCCCAATAATCAGTAAATGCTTATTGTCTTCTTATTTTTAAGTATCTAACTCACTGTTGAACTTCTACCAGTGTTTCTGCTTTTGATATGAATGGCTGCTCCCTTACTTGGTGTGAAGCATAGCAATATCCCGTACTTACCTGAATGTGCAAGGCAAGGCTTCCTCAGTTCTGACCACCTCATAATAGCAACATCATTCTCATTCCCAAGTTCTGTTTACTGTCTTCTTAAGTTTGGAAAATGATCTTCCCCAATTAGCTGATTTTAAACTTGCAACTTTAAGACTCTATAAATACATGGGAAGAATTGTAGCATTGTTTCCATCAAGAAAAGATGACAACTGTTTGTTCATACCTTCACTGGACATTTAGTTCTGAGAACTTTTCAGATTATATCTTTCTTAATATGTAAAATAAAGGGTCATCTAGAGGAAAACCTTTCTCCAGTGACCCCAATTCTTTCCCATCTCTTAAGGTCTCTGAACATTAAGGAGAATTTAGACTGCCTGAGGCAAAGCAAAGAAGAAAGAGGAAACTGAACACAGAGGTTGGAGCTCAGGAACCTCTGATTGCCGTGATTGTAAACTAGTCAGAAAAAAATACAGGCAGATATTCAACAGATTCATTTCTCTCTTCTTCTTTTTTTTTTTTTTTTTTTGGATTATTTGACAGCAAAGAAACACTTCTACCACCGGGGGAAAAGTTACGATAGCTTCTACCTGGTCATGATTAATCCCCAAATTCTGCATTTAATTCTCTGTATATAATAAAGGAGACTATTTAAAAAGGTTGGTTTTTTTTGGGGGGGGGTTTATAGGAAAATTTTACCATTTACCAGCCATTTGAATAAAAATTCTTGTTTGGATTGTACATTTTATATCCTGTGTCTAAAAGCCATGCAAAGGTGAGATTTGTTTGGACTCTCAGTCCCTTCTCACCTGGGTGGTGGCAGCTGTTCCTTGTAGCCTCTTGCCATCTGTTGTTTTGTTTTGTCACCTCTTCTAAGGTCTATGCCACATCAGAGCTATCCTCTTGTTATTAAATTATTCATCTTTGTGAATATATGTGAAGTCAAAGGGCTTGTCAACTGTTAAACATTTAATGTAGCAGTCAATCCTGACTAATATTACTGGGCTTTGCTGGCTCTTGCTGATACTAAAAGAGAGATATTTCAAATAAATTACTAAATCTCTTCAAGTCCCATGTTGTTTTTTGATTCAACTCACATAGTACTCTTCATCTTCCAAGTAGTTCTTGTGTCTTCAATAACCTCATCTTCCACTTTTTAACTGCTAGATATCATTCCATGTATTTAATCTTCACCTGTTGACTTGCAGCACCCTATCAGAGATCTTGTATCTGACCTTCTATGCTGTAAGATATGTGTACAATTTACTACATGTCATTGCTTTTACAGCGTAAGTAGACAATAGAAGACATAGTGGTGTAAATAAAATAATATCACTGAATATACTTGACTCAAATGAACCTGGCCAGTGGATTTTAATTCTTACCATAGATAGGCAGCAGAAATTTCATTATATAAATGATCAGTTTTATAATCAGTAGTTTGGGGATACTTACCAAAGGAATTGGCCAAACCTCATGCAACTTTTTAGTTTATTCATCTTTATCTGAAAATTGAGAGAAAAACATTGATGTATCTGGCTCTGGTAGATAGAGTATGTCCAGAGCATTAATTCCAAGAATTTATTGTTCTTTTGTTGTTATTCCTTTGGGAACCAAAGACATTTTTAGTTCTTTGATCTGATAGTGTCACCAGCGTAGGATTGCTCAGCATGTCAAGGGAGGGAAGTGGGAGGAGTTCTGGAAAACACTGTGGGTGTGTGATAACCTAATGCCATCAGATAAGTAGATCCAAATAAAACTGCACAAAAAGTGTTCTTCCTCTGTATTCCAAGCACTTATTAGAACAGCCTACAGTGATATTTTCCTTGGCAGGCTTGTATAGCCATTATTAGCCAGTGGGTTGTCTAGTCTAAAATTGGTGACAATTTGAGAGACTCACAAGGGGCTAGATTTAAGCACTCTAAATAAATCCAGGATGATAATTTTTCTCTCCTGTGAATTTTTATTGTTGAAATTATTAAGGAAACAGCAAATTTTCTTGGACTGAGTTTTTTATTTACCTCATATGAAGGGTGAAAATGAAATCCAGATGTTTATTCTCATTTCATCATTTGATTATTGTGGAAGACTCAGGAGAGCCTCTGATCTGTTACAAAAGAGGATGACATCACTTGAATTTGTTTATTATTCTGATTCTGTCTATGACAAGAATTAATAGCACCAAAACATCTGGATTAATGGGGAAAAACAGCTGGATGAAAAATAACTCTATTAATTATGTCATAAAATGCCCTTGTTGGTCATTATATTATCTGTCAGATATAGATCACATATTAAATGTATATTTATATATTGCTGATATTCAGTCTCCTAGATTCTTTTTATGCATAAGAAGAGGAAACTTACCCAGATTCTTAGAGGCTTTATAGCTATCAAATATGATGAGTAATTGCCACATTGTTCCTTCTTTATGCATTCTGCAAATGGCAAGCTTTCGTTTAACCTTGCAAATGAGGAGTATTCCATGTCTGCATGATGCTATTTTGAAACTCCTGAAGCTGAAATGATATTTATTATGAGAGATATTGCTAAGAGATCATTGAGTTTATGAAAGCCTGAAAAATGTGACTTAATTAAATTACTTAAAGAAAAATTATTTTATTAGTTTAATGTGTATATTTAGGTTCTGAATCTTAATATCCAAGCCTGAGCTTTTTCCTCCCTCAGGAAATATTTCCTTTCTCTTACCTTGTTTGAGCATAATAAAAGGACAGTGCATTTGTTACCATCAAGGCAGTGATTTTGCTACTAAATTTGATGGAGCTCGTAGATCAGTTCCTAGTCTCTATACACACACATATACATACATATATCTATGTATATGTGTGTGTGTATATATATATAGATATATATATAAAAGAATCATTGCCATATAATACTTTTCGTATGATACTCAATACTATAGTTGCCATAGAGGAGAAAGAAAAAGGAAGTTTTTCTAGAGGAGAAAACCTTTCCATTTTACTGTAATATATACTAAATATTTAAGCAAGTATTTTGAGGTTTTTTCATTATGAATACATTCATAATAACTACAACAAATGAAGGAATTCCTTACACATAGCTATTTTCTCATTAGATAGGCACTCTCTAATTAGTATGCAATATGATCTCTGCAGTTTATGCTCACTCATTCTGAGTACAACAGGTATTTAGGCTATTGAATTCAATCCAATTCAATAGATATTTATCTTGCACTTACTAAATCATGCCAATTTTATACAGTAGAAAGTTTGAAGCAAAGAGGAAAATTTAGTTAAGTTTCAGTTACTATAAGATGCACAAATATTTAATGCTTAAAAATAAATTTTCCTCCATATGGTTAATGGGAAAACATCATGTTGCTCAACACTCAGATGTCTGTTGGTTTACTAAAATATCTAGTACCACCCAGAGCAGTGCATGTAAATGAAATCCACCATTTCACATGCAGTTTAACAAAAATCTTATGTCGTTAAAGAAGTACTTATGATTTAAGAATAGGGTGAGGGTGATTTTATTGAATTTTATTTTGTCTACAATTTGATGCCCACATTTTCCCCAGACATATGGACATGCACATGTTCCTGGCACAAAGGATAAGCAGTTTTTGCTTATGCCTTTTCTGTGCCTTTAGAGAGAAAGGTCCCTTTATGAAATAAACCAAGTGCTCTAGTGACTTAGAAAGTCTATAATGCCAAATTTACTTAAAGCTTTCAGATTCAACAAGAAGGGAAGATTATAGTTGGGAAGATAATAGTCAGGAAGATCTCTTTCCCATTAATTTTTAAAAGTGTTGTTTTGTGAATACCATAGTTAACATGATATGAAGGAAACAGTCCTATAAAGATCATGCTTTCTACATCTTTTCCTGTCACTCTGCTTATATGTGATACTTACCCTGAATCTAAGTGAACAGTTAGTACTTTCAGTCACCATGTGTAATGGAAAGCTTAAAGAAATAAGAATAATAGCAGGAGATTATAACCATGACATTTTAAAAATGAGAAAATAAAAAATTCCTCAACATGCAAAATTGGCTTTTAAGTATATACCAATAATTATCCTCACTAAGAATAACTAAGAAAGTTCCAGCAGGAACACAGATCAGAAGGGACCTTTTTTTTAAGATTGCCCTTTGAGCCAGGCACATTGTTTGGGGAGAGAAGCTCAAGGAACAGTAAAGGATGCTGGATCAACTTCAGCCTTCAGCCCTCCACCTGGGATGGCCCTGATTAGGGCAGCTCATGTACGAGCAGATGTAAGTCTCTGATTAGTTCCTTGGGATGGAGGACATTTAAGCATAAAAGCATAGAATTTCAGAGTTGGACCAGAATGTGAAGAACATGGACCCAACAGCCACATCTTACAGCTGAGGCAACTGAGACCTTGAAGTTTACTGCTTTGTAAAGCCTGAACTCTGGGTTAGCTGCTGCTATCATACCCCTTTTATAGAGTTTCCAGAGTTCCCCACTAGGGGCAGATGTAGAGAGACAACTACATTTTCCCACAACAGCTCTGTTAACAGATTTCTGTTCCACTGTTTCCAAATTCGGGAAAGAATATATAGTATCTGGCAAGGCAGTTTGGAAGAGCTAGTGGCAACATTTTAAAGTATTATGATTGAAAAAAACAGATTGCTCATTTATTCATTCACCAACTATTTGATAAACTTCTACAATCCTACTTGAGATAGGGTTGTCAGCAAAGTCACGTTTGAGAGTTGACATTTGATTAGAGACCTGCACGAGAAGCAAGCATGGAGCCTCGAAATAGGGGAGGGCATTCCAGGCCAAATAAACAACAAACGTAAAGCGCCGTGGAACCAATTTAGCCAGTGTATCTGGAGCTTGGAGGATAAGGCATGGAATCATGCGTTGTGCTTTAGAAATATTCACATGCAGTGTAGATGTTAAAAAATCAGTTTTATTAAACAGGCTGGGGATCTGAGAAGAGTTCAAGGCCTAACATATATGTTTGTTTGTGCTTCAGGAGCATATAGATGACATTTATCCAAATGAGATCTACTGAAGAGAGAATGCAGAAGGAAGTGCTCATTGCTGCCTTGGTCTTCCTCAGTATCTGTAGTTCAGAAAAAGGAGAGGAGACAGCAATGGAGACTGGAACAGAGCAGTAGAAAACACACATACAGACAGACAAAAACAAACAACAGAGGTTTAAGAATGAGGGTGTAAATAGGACTGCCAATGTGTTGCGAGATCATGTTATGTGAGAACTGAGAATTGAGGTTGGAATGTGGTCAGGTAGAGGTGTGGCTTTGGTGAGAGTGTTGTCATTAAAATAGTGAAGATGGAAGTCTTGTTTGATTAGGCTCACGAGAGACTGGGTAGCGAGGAAGTGAAGATTGGGCTATTTATTGGAAATTCCTTGGGAGGGCTTTTCAGTATAAGTGAATAGTGAAAATGAAGGTAAATTGAGGAAGACATGACATCAAGGGAGGTATTCATTTTAATAAACTGTTTCTAGATACTTTACTATAAGTGTGTGACAAAATTCCATAATTTAAAATAATCAACCCTGTTTCCTATAAGTTGAGTCCTGTTTTAATTTCAAAATATTATGGAGGTACAAATATTTTTGGTTACATGGATTGATTTTATTATGCTTGAGTCAGGGTTATAAGTGTGCCCATCACCCAGATAGTGTTCATTTTACCCATTAGGTAGGTCTTTGCCCATCCCCTCCTTCCTCCTTCCCCTTGCTTGATTTCTACTGAGTTTTACTTCCTTCTGTGCACATGTGTGCTCATTGGTTAGTTTCAATTTAATAGCAAGTACATGTGTTTGTTTTTCCATTCTTTAATACTTGGCTTAGGATAATGGTCTCCAGTTCCATCCAAATTATTCCCAAATGCCTTAATTCATCCTTCTTCATGGCTGAGTAGTATTCCATAGTATACATATACCACATATTGTTAATCTGCTCATGAACTGATGGGCACTTGGGTTGATTCCACATCTTTGCAATTGTGAATTATGCTGCAATAAACATTTTAGTGCAGGTATCTTTTTGATAAAATGACTTCTTTTCCTTTGGGTAAATACCTAGTAATGGGATTGCTGGATCAAATGGTAGGTCTGCTTTTAGTTCTTTGAGGAATTTCCATACTGTTTTCCCTAGAGATTATACTAATTTGTAGTCCCACCAACAGTGTATAAGCATTCCTTTCTCTCTGAATTCATGCCAGCATGTATTATTTTTGGACTTTTTAATAAAAGACATTTTAACTGCAGTAAAGTAATATCTCATTATGGTTTTAACTTTACGTTTCCCTGATAATTAGTGACACTGAACATTTTTTCATATGTTTGTTGGCCATTTGTCTATTTTCTTTTGAAAAGCTTTTGTTCATGTCTTTTGTCCACTTTTTAATAGAGTTGTTTGTTTTTTCCTTGTTGATTTTTTTGAGTTCTTTGTAGATTCTGGTTATTAGCCCTATATCAGAAGTATAGCTTGTAAATATTTTCTCCCATTCTGTAGATTGTCTATTTTCTTTTCTCTGTGGATTATTTCCTTAGCTGTGCAGAAGCTTTTAAATTTAATCAAGTCCCATTTATTTATTTTTGTTGTTGCTACGATTACCATTGAGATCTTCTTCAAAAATGCTTTGCCTAGGCTGATATCTAGAAGAGTTTTTCTACAAATGTCTTCTAGAATTCTCATGATTTCATACCTTACATTTAAATGTTTTATCCATCTTGAATTAATTTTTTTTTTTTTTTGAGACAGAGTCTTGCTCTGTTGCCTGGACTAGAGTGCCGTGGAGTCAGCCTAGCTCACGGCAACCTCAAACTCCTGGGCTCAAGCAATCCTTCTGCCTCAGCCTCCCAAGTAGCTGGGACTACAGGCATGTGCTACCATGCCCGGCTAACTTTTTCTATATATTTTTAGTTGTCCACCTAATTTCTTTCTATTTTTAGTAGATACAGGGTCTTGCTCTTGCTCAGGCTGGTCTCAACCTCCTGAGCTCAAGCAATCCTCCCACCTCGGCTTCCCAGAGTGCTAGGATTACAGGCATGAGCCACTGCCCCCAGCCCATATTGAATTAATTTTTGTGAGTGGTGAGAGATGGGGTCCTGTTTCATTCTTCTGCATGTGGCTATCCAATTTTCCCAGCACCATTTATTGAATAGGCCTTTTTTTCCCCAGTGTATATTGTTATCTACTTTGTCAAAGATCAGTTGGCTGTATGTGGATGGTTTTATATCTGGGTTCTCAAATCTGGAGGCATCACATTACCAGACTTCAAACTATACTACAAGGTTATAGTAACCAAAACAACATGGTACTGGCACAAAAATAGACCAATGGAACAGAACACAGGTGAGTCTTGTATAACACCAAAACAAAGAAGTTTCCTGAAGACTTCATAGATTTATTGGATATCAAGGTTTTTTTGTTTCTATTTTTGTTTTCAAGACAGAGTCTCGCTCTGTTGCCTGTGCTAGAGTGCTGAGTCCTGTGGTGTCAGCCTAGCTCACAGCAACCTCAAGCTACTGGGGTCAAGCAATCCTTCTACCTCAGCCTCCCGAGTTGCTGGGACTACAGGCATGCACCACCATGCCCAGCTAATTTCTTCTATTTTTAGTTGTTCAGTTATTTTTTTTTTCTACTTTTAGTGGAGATGGGGGTCTCGATCTTGCTCAGGCTGGTCTTGAACTTCTGAACTCAAGCAATTCTTCTGCCTCAGCCTCTCAGAGTGCTAGGATTATGGGCACGAGCCACTGTGCCTGGCTTGGATATCAAGTTTAATTCCTAAAGGTAGAACAGTCTGACCTCTTTTCAGACCTACATCCCCGTTCATCTTTGGACAGATGAACAGCCAAAACCAAACATCCAAAACCCTATTCTTCATGTATGATGAACAGAAATATGTCTCCTTGTAACTTCACTCATGTGTTTTATCCCATTGGGCTATATAAGCTTTAGCTGCTCCTGTAGATGAAATAACCCTGGTATTCTCAGCAATTCTCTCAGATTGGGTCTGTCTGATTCCCATTTCCCTCCATCCATTCTTTGTATGACATGGTTTCAAGTCCCTTTGCCCATCTAATGACTATCCCTTCCCAGCAATCCATGTCCCACGTAGAATGGCGTAACCTGCAGAATTTCTTTATAAACTTCAGCTCATCTCTTAAATTTGTGCACCTGACAATGACTCCTCCCTCCAGCCACTGAAGCCTCTCCTGAATCCAAGTAAATAAAAATTGAGCAGAATGGAAAAAGGAAAACATGAACAATTTCTTCATCTAAAACACTGGTAACAAGAAGTTAATGAGAAGGCAGATGGCCTCTTCTTAGTGGACTGGTCACTATTTTTTTTTCTCCTGACCTTAGCAATCAGAGAGCTCTTGTCTGTGGAGCCCCATGTCACCTGTGTGCTGAGAACACATCTAGGTGCTCTTCTTAGTGATCCCATATAATTTTCACAACCTTGTGTGTAGTCATTTCTTTGTCTGTTTAACAAAGAAAATAAAGGCCCAGAAATTCTCAGTAAATTGTTCAAGGTCACAGGGTTTGCAAGTGGCAGCATCAGCATTAAAAATCACAGTCTGTCTGACCTCAGAGTCTCTCTTAGCCTCCACGTGGGTACTTCCTGATGCACTCAGATCAAAGCCCTGGAGCACCTTGAATGTTTTCTGCTATCTGTGGTTCTTAGTGATACACATTTCATTACATTATACATTTCATTATAGTACAGTAAGTCCTCATTTAACATCATCTAGGTAGATTATTGGAAACTGTGGCTTTAAGCAGAACTATGTATAAGGAAACCAATTTGACCACAGACTAAGTGATATAAAGAAGAGTGAAGTTCCTACGGTATATCTATGGTCACAAAAGCATCACCAAACTTTTAAATAAAGACCAAAACACTACTAACATTAAACATTGGAATAAATGTGAGTTATACATATGTTTAAGAAAGATTAATAAAAACAAGAGAGATGATTATTTACCCAGTTATTCCAGTTTAGGATCGCAGCTGGCTGGAGCCTATCCTGGCGGCTCTGGGCAGGACTCATCCTGGACAGAAAGTCATCCTATAGCAGGGCACACTCACACACACCCCCACACTCACTCAGGCAAGGACCATGTAGACACGCCAGTTCACCGAATGTGCACAGCTTTGGAATGTGGGAGGAAACTGGGACACCCAGAGAAAACCCAGACATGGGGAGAACTTGCAAACTCCACACACATAGTGGCCCTGCTGGGAAGTGATTATTTTTCTTCCCAAGGTTACAATGAAATGACATTGGACAAAACATTATTTGAGGACCTCCTGTATGTTATTTATTATATTATACTCTTTAGATGATTTATTTTTAAAAATATTTCATTATTCTTCATTACACTATTGAGTACCTTTTCTGGGTTTTTTGGTTAAGAGAAATTACATTTGTAATTATTATAATTAATAATTCCTTGTTTTTGCCTTTTTTAACACTGTACAAAAGCCATTTTTCATATGAAATTAGATAGTATGCTATGATCTATGTGGAATATCCTGGAAAAAATGGATTTTTGCCCCATAAATTTCTTACTTTAAACATTTTACTATGATCTGAGATGTTGTTTTGTTATGCCTTAGGTGATTATTTCATTCAGATGAACACAGTTTATAAAGGTAGGGTAATAAGAAATAATCTTGGGGGGGGGCAAATTGGTTCTGATTCCTCTGAAGTATGCTTTATATATTGAGACTGTAGGTTCAGACTAGCAAACAAACAAACTGGTGGGATATGAAAGCATGTGCATAAAGTAGTTGATTCAACTAAGGTTTGCTAAAGCCTTTATTTTACTTTGAATTAGTCTTTCAAAGGGATAACTGCAATTCATATGTAGCTAGGAGAGCCACACTAGATTGTCACACTGGATCTTTGCTGCTCAGTGTCCCTCAGGATTGGTGACATGTGATTCTTGCTTGACTCAAAGCTGTCACATACTAATGGTGATGTGAATTGATGGATGAAATGTTGACTGCAGACTTTTCAGACAAAAAGTCTCCATTCAGTTCTATTTTTGTACTTTTAAAATTGTCATTTATGACCATGACCTGCACTTCTATCTGTTTAGATATAATTTATCATCCAAAATCATTTTTTGTGATTGATTTTCTGATAAGAGGATAAAGAATTTTCACATTAATGGCTTTCTATTTAAAGCCACTATAAAAGATAAGACTTTAAAATAAAATAAATGAGCTTTATATTAAATTTCCTGGTAGAAAATGGATTTCTGAGATTACTAGTAGTCTTTCCTAGATAACCAAAACTAGTTAATAGAATATTTCATTATTATATATTTCTTCCATCATCCCATGAAATGTCTATGATCTCTGTTAAAAAGAAGGATTAGAACACAAACATTTAAAACCCTGGGCCTTCCTAATTTTGCTTTTGCAATCTACTGGCTGAGTGAATTCTTGCCTACTACGTGGCCAGAGGGATAAGCCTGGCTCTCTCAAAAGGGGCTGTCAGTGCTGAGAGGCCCAGATGGATGAATCTTTTCAGGGCAGCAGTTCCCACCAGCTGTCATGGATGCAGGGCGGGGAGGAAAGACAATTTAAAATGTGCATGTCTCTGCTCCTACCCTCTAATGTTCACCAGGACTGCACTGGGAGGAGAGCCGGCCATGCGTGTTTCGAAAGAGCACCTCTGGCAAGTCTGAGAGAACCCACTCCTTCCTCCTGCCCTTTCATTACCATCCATAATGTAGGGGCAGCTTGGCCCACTGTGAGGATTCTTTTTCCTTCTCCAAGTCTAATCTTGACCTTGTTTGTCCTAGAACCTAGTCAACCGCTGGCCAGGCCTCTCATTCACTGTCCAATTTGTATCTGCTCAAGGAGTGAAACCACACACACAAAGAAAACCAGACAAAAGAACTTGTGGAATAGTTTCTCCCTTTCTGTGTGACACTTTGTCACTGATCATTTCAATTTTAGACTATTTTACACGCTGTAAATTTTCATCTATATGCTAATGTTCTATTTGCATGCAAGATTCTTCAAGGCACAGATCATATAATGCACTTCTTTGTCCTTACTGCCCAGCACAGAGCCTCAACAAAACAGTTATTTAAGTTTCTGTGGCTTTTCTTATTGACACTGATGATGTTTTATTCTCTCTTGACCATGTTAGTGCTCGGCCTGATTTCAGACATTCATATCTGATGAAGCAGATAGAGGTGAAAAGTTATGAGTTTGAATGTCAGCTAGATTGTGTAAATCTATATGCTCTTCAGACAGACAAAGGATAAAGGTGGAACACTTTTAAAATTTTGTGGCAATTGTGTCTGAGATAGATGACCCATAAAATGTTGCTGTCATTATTCTTAAACAAAACAACATATACAAGTCCAATGTAAGAGCTTGCCTCTTTTATTCGAGGTGACCATCCACCTGACTTAAATCAATGTACTATCTCCATAATCATAATTTATGGTAGTTGAATTCCATATGGCAGAAAGGGAATTTCTTCCAGACAACAGTTTGACCTTAAAACACTTCTGTAATTACTAATGGCAACCCCAGATTTTCAAATAAGTGAGAACTCAAGGGAATGGAAACAGGAACTGACTGCTACCAAGTCCCAGCTTACATCAGGTGAGAGAGGTGTTCTAATCTCTCACAGCAATATTGCCACAATAGATACTGTATGAGAGAGAGGATATGGGAAGGAAAAAGAGAAGAAGAGATTAAATAAGAGGAACTTGCTAAAGAGATTCAGTTCCCTTTATGTACCTTTCTGCCTGAGCAGCTCATCCCATAAGTCCTTTTCATTCATCCCTTTTTCATGATTCTGTAGGCATCCTCTAGTCATTATTTTGTCTGATTGAATTGGATTTTCTACAGTCTTGTTCTTTTTAAACATTCCTGCTTTTCAGTAATATTTATCACAGTGAAAATTTGGAACAACTGATTATCTAAAAATAGGAGGGAAGCTGAGATGGCAGACCAGAAGCAACCTGCACAAGCCTCTTTCACACAGAGGATCAAACGTGGCGAGCTGGTGTTCACCTTTGGATTGATTGTCTAGGGGAGAACATCAGGAATCAATAGAGAGGTGACAGAAACCTACCAGGGTGAAGGAAAGGGAGATGGGGTGACCTGCTCAGCAGGACAGAAGGTACTTGGGGAAGGTACACGGGGAAGGGACACAGGAGAGAATCCCAGGGCTCCACACTTCTTCCCCCACAGACATTGCAGTCAGAGCAGTGGGGGCCCCTCCACCCCAGATCACTAGACTGACACGGGGAGCTGACTAGAGACTGTTCAGCAGCATTGCTCTTGTGAAGGATTTTTAAAGTTTTACCAACCAGTAAACTGATTAACCGGAAATAGAAAAAAAAATAAGGGGCTCAAATAAGCTCAATCAGAATTGAACATGGAGACATTACAGCGAATATCACAGAAATACAAAATATCTTTTGTGACTACTATGAAAATCTCTGTGCATACAAACTAGAACATCTAGAGGAAATGGATAAATTTTTGGAACCATACAAAAAGAAGAAATAGAAATCTTGAATAGAACAATATTAAGCAGTGAGATTGCGTCAGTAATAAAAAATCTCTGAACAAAACCAAAGCCCAGGATTCATAGCCTAAGTCCACCAGATGTACAAAGAATAACTGGTATCAATCCTACTGAAACTATTCCAAAAGATCGAGGAGGAGGGAAATCCTCCCTAATCCATTCTACGAAGCCAGTATCACTCTGATACCAAAGACAGGAAAGGACACAATAAAAAAGTACAACTACAGATCAATACCCCTGATGAACATACGTGCAAAAATCCTCAACAGAATACTAGCAAACCAAATCCAACAGCACATCAAAAAGATAATACAATACACACACACACACATATATGTGTATATATATATATGCACATACACACACACACACGTCCCATGGAGTACTATTCAGCCATAGAAAGGAATGAAATAATGTCTTTTGTAGCAACTTGGATGGAACTGAAGACTGTTATCCTAAGTGAAGTATCTCAGGAATGGGAAAACAAATACCACATATTGTCATTTATAAGTGGGAGCTAAATGAGGGATATAGATGGTTATAAAGTGGTGTAATAGACATTGAAAACTAAGAAGGGGGAGAGTGAAAGGGGGGAGAAGGATAAAAATCTACATATTGGGTATAATATGCACTGTTCTGGTACTGGGTATACTGAAAGCCTGAATTCAGTATGATGTAATTCATCCATGTAGCAAAAAATACTTGTACCCTCTAAACATTTGGAAATTTGAAAAACAAATAAAAATAAAATAGGGGATTGGTTAATACATTAAATATAGCCATTTGAAGGAACAACAGCTAGCCTTTAGAGTAATAGTGTGGAAGTTCTGGTGAAAGATTACAAGGAAGCATATTTTCATTTCTCTCTGAGACATACCAAAACAGCAGAAAGGAATCTAAGAGTTATGGGAAAAGAAGCAATGTTAGTAACTTTGAAAATAACATAATCCAACCCCCTAAAATATCCACCAAATAATAGTGACACTTGCATCAGATCAAGTGAAGGACATCAAGGACAAATGCACACTTCTCCAGAGCTCAGTTAGGGTATGGACCTCTCTAAAAATAAGCTTTATGGTTCTGAAATAATCCTTTACAAAGATTCCATGACTAGGGCCGTGGCAAGCCATTGTATGTGTGGAGAACAATCTTATACAGACCTATTTCCTCACTGAAGAACATCAGAGAATCAGGGTTCAAGAAGGAAACCTAAAGTTATGTTTATTTTCTGTGACCCAGAATAAATAGAGTTATCATTTTTTAAGATAATAGTATACCACCAAATGGAGAGTCTTCTAGGAATGTAAGGATAATTCAATATTATGAATTCAATATTATGAATTATATTAATATAAGTTATCTTAGTAATAACTCAAAGAAAAAACCATATACCTATCCAAATGCAAAATAATTTATATAAAATTTGCACTTAATTCTGATTTTCAAAAAATCTTCATATTGTGTGTGTGTATGTATAGCCAGTATCGGGGCTAATAAGTTTTAGAAATATTCCCATTAAAGTCAGCAGTCACATACTACCAAACATAATCAGGTAAGAATAAAAAACAAAATTTGGAGGTGGTATGGCAAACTTATCATTAGGTATATGTAATGTGAATATATGATGGGAAAACATAAAAGAATTAACCAAAAAATTGTTAAAAACTCTAAGAGAATTCATTAAAGTGGCAGATTTCAAATGTGAAGGAATGATATGAAGAAAAATCGGAGCATCCTTTGGAGGAATATGTATTAGTAAAAGAGGATTTGACTAAATTAAAAGACATATCTTGTTCTTGGGCCAGAAAAGTTACTATGGAGATTTAAGGTCTTAAATTGCACTCTTGGGCAAGTAATTTTTTTAATTTGAATTGTTCAAAATAATTATATTCATTTGGAAAAATAAACATTATAAAATTATATAGAAAAAATCTACAAAAGGAGTTGTAAGGGAAGACTAGTTCTATCAGATATTGGAATATACTTGAAAACCACAGTAATTTAGACAGATAGCTCCTTGGGGCAGGATATGTAGTCCAAAATAAGCCCAAATATGTAGAGATGAATATTTGTTAAATCATTTGGATGGGGAAGTGGCAGAAATGAGCTGACTTATTACCTCATGCCTTTATCTCTCACACATGCACACACACACACACAGACACACACACATACACACTTCCTCCAAAAACAAACACATACCCCAAAACACACACATACACACACATCCCCAAACACACACACAAATTTCAAGTGGACCAAAGGTTTAAATACATTTGTCTGAAATGGACATTTTTGTAGGCTAAAACCACTTGATAGTTGAGGATTTCAATGAAGTTTAACTCAAATTTTAAAAGATGAAATCATAGAACTATTAAAAGAAAACATAGAGGTGTTTTTCTTTGTCTTGTATAATCTTGTAGTGAGGAAATTATTTTTTAGCTTATCAGAAACCCAAAACCAAAAAGGAACTGATTTGTACATTTCAGTACATAAAAATATCTGCACAACAAACTATATAACTAAACAAAAAGCAAATGAAAAAGTTGGATAAAAGCATTTTTCACACATCTGACAAAAGCTATATAATTTTGCAAAAGACAAAGGTCTTTATAAATCAGTAAGTATATCAGCCAGTAGAAAATGGGCAAAGAACAGAAGAAAACATCTGCATTTAGGCAATATTCCTTCAAAGAGAGGTGTGTATATTGAGTCAGTAATTTTACTTTGACAGTTTTTATCCCATGGATCTATTTGCACTTGTCTACAAAAACAGACTATAGAGCTGTTGATTGCAGCATTTTTGATAATATATACATTTTTAAAAACTAAAATTATCTGTAGTTTCCTTATAAGGAAATTGCCTATAGGCAATTCTTTACAAGTAGTAAAATGCGTCTATTCAATTAAATATTATGCATGTTTAAAAAGTGAGAAAGATTCATATGTAATATATGTGAAGATGCAGAAGCATATATACACTTTTATCCCAGAAATAGTTTCTGCATATTTAAGAGTGTGGGAGTACATACAAGTATTTTATACTCACTTGCTATATTAAACATTATCTTAAAAATGTAAAGATAACCAAGAAGCAGATGTCTTATTGACGTCAAGATAAATTAAGTGAATGCTTCTGTACAAAAGCCCACCAAAAAAAGATATAAATGAATTGAAAAGGTTAGGTAAAGTATATTATCCCATTTTGTGATACTTTCTCTCTGTCTCTCTCTTTCACCATATTTGTTGAAACTTTGTGGCCAGGCACTATTGCCAGTGTATTGCATGTGTTATCAATATCTTACTTAAATCTCACCACAACCCTAAAGAAAGCTTTAACTATTGTGCTCCCCAATTAGCAGATGTGGCTATTGAGGCACAGTAATTTGCCAAAAATCACAAAGCTTAGTCAGTGCCAGAGTCAGGACTTGAAACCAGGCAGCCTGTCTTAAGCCTCAGGCAACAATGTATACATATAAAATCCATCATAGAGATTTGCACAGAATAGATGTTTCTCTTTTTCATTGTGTGGCTATGTGTAGTTTTTAGGCAATTTTGAGTAGGATAAACATGTTAGTGATGACTCCCCAGCTCCAATCCATCCCTTCTTACTCTCTGCCCCAGGCCTTATCCACGGTCTCATCCACCCACGTCTGCTCCCAGGAAACCAGCTCACAAATTCAGTCACGTGGATGATCACATGACCAACAAGGCTTGGATGCTCCTCCGAACCTCCTCCTTTATGAAGGGGGAAGAACCATAAATTACACACTGACAGGCTTTACTGAGTCACTGCAAGTTTTCAGGGTGTTGGAGGCTGATGGAAAGGATTTGATGGATTTCCAGAACCTGTAAAAACAAACAGCCTTTTTACCAACCCCTGGACATTTTTAACAATGCTGATTCTACCAATCCATGAGATGTTTTTCCATTTGTTTGTTGTCATCTGCGATTTCTTTCATCAGTAGTTCTCAGGAGACAGCATGTTCCCTGCTTCTCTAAATTTTCTGATAAAGACTTCTGTTAAAAATCCCAAATGTTGGGATTGTTGGGATAAAACAGGCAGTATTTATAGATTTCTTATTATTCTGCACAATCCTCACAAGAACCTTTGAAAGCTGGTGACACTATTATTATCCTTATTTTATGAATAAAGATATGAAACTCAGAGCAGTGAGGTAACTTGCTCAAGGGCCACCCAACCAGTAACGGTAGAGGGGCCACTAAAATGTATGTCCCCCTAGGGGGACAGCTATGGTTTGGGGGTATGAGAAAGAGGATTTTTTTAGATTTCAGAATATTATGGGAGTATAAATATTTTGGTTACATATAATGCCTTTGGTTCACCCAAGAGAAAGGGGATGTTGACTGTGATGGTCCTAAAGGCCCCTCCACTCTGAGTGTCCTTGATTTTAGGATGTGACCCATGAGGCCAGGGCACACTACAAGTCTGGCACATGGTAGTTCCTTAATGAGGGTCACTGATTTAGAATCTGAATGGCGATACTCAAAGCATATATTTAATGCATTCCCTTTGATACAAAATAACTTTTATATTCCTAAAAAGCAGCTTATTTGTTGCTCTTTATCAATAAAATAATTACAAAATGTATAAGATTTATAATACTTTGCCCTCCTCGCTAACAAAAGTACTAATTTAATTCAATAGCACTCCATGATTTTGTCCAGAGTCATGACCAAATGCTAAATATAATTATCTGATAAAATTTAAAATATTATGATTACAACTTTCCACAAAGTAATTAGAAACTATGAAATAAATTTTCATTGTAGAATTATGAATTTCAGCAAATGTTGAAGAGGCCACGATATAAGTGGTTAATACAGTGTTTGAAGCGCGAGGATTAGGAACTGTAACACAATTGTGCTAAAAAGAAAATATAACCTTTGTGTTTGGGGCTATTGATGATTATATAAATAATGAGTCATCATTTATTTTGCCAAAAAAGAAATATCATTTCCTAGAAATGAATTTAAAGACAGTTTCTTATTAGAGCAGTTATAACTTTATGTTTTATGGTGTTGTATTTGTACATCAAGATAGCCATTTACATTTTGAAAGCCCTTTGAAACTAGACATTAATAGAGTAAAACAAGGTGATATAGCATGATTTTCTTCTGAATTTCCTGCTGAGATAACTTCATACTTGTAGCTGACCAGGACTGCCATCAATGATAAATCTGATCTTTCTTTGAAATGTAACTTGGTGTGTGTACACACACATGTACACAAACACATGAATATATATATATATATATATACACTTTTGGGGTGATTGGGGCTGGGTCTTAGGTAAATATTGGTATTATTATTACAAGGAGGGATGTGAGAGCTCCTATGAGAATGTTTAAGGTAATTCACTGCAGATTTAGAGAGGAGGAAAGAGAACTTCCAGGTAAGACGGTATCATGGGAGCTCTTACCTTTGAACTAGGCGCACTCAGGAGAATTTTAGCAGCTGCCACAGGGGAGCTGAAGGTATCCAAGGTGGCAAGGCCCATTGGAACAATGGGGCAGGCAGGCAGCTGGGAAGGGAAGTCCAGGCTGTGTCTGATAAACGTGTGTGGGGGGGGATACGGTTTGGCAGAAGCAAGCAACATGTAGCACAGCTAGCTCTAGATGGGTTATTAGTGACATGACTAGAAAGTAGGTTGAGGCCAGATTGTAAAAAGTTTTGAGTACTGGGATATGGAGCAAAAATCCTGCTAGGCAACGGTAACCCATTTTAAGGTAGCAAGGGATTAATTTTCCAGTTAAGCTCTGAAAAATTAATCTAGCATTTGTGAGAAGTGTGAATCAGACAGCAGAGAAACTGGAGCGGGGGAGACCAGAACAGATGCATAAGAACCAGCAGGGAGCATTTCTGAAAATTCAGACTCCGGGTCCCCACCAGTGGTTCTGATGCAGAGTCTGGAGTGTCCCAGGGGTCTGCAATATTAACAAGGGCCCCAAACATCAAGGGAAAGGTGTGAGGTGTTTGAGCTAAACCTGGAAAGGGAGGGGTCTGTGGACAGGAGAGAAAGCAGTCAGAGGTGACTGAGGTTGGTGCAGGGAGAGAGGCGTGGACAAGGAGACTACGGTGTGCTTATCTAGGCTGCGGTACTCACCACACAGCAATTGTGTGTTTACATACTGTGTGTTTACATGGTTACTTTCCTACCCTGAAGTCCCTATGGGATCCTCTTAGGACGCAGTGGACACTCAGTAAATATTTGAGGACCGACACCAGCCTTTGAAGCCTCAGAGACTCCTGCGTAAATCTGGTCTTTTTTTCAGAGGGCTGAGAGTTCATTCGGTTTGAGGCACAGGCTGCCGGTTGTGGCTGATGGAGAAGCTGCCTTCCGCTCCTCCCAGTCCCTGGCCCGCCAGGGCACCACTTCACACCTGTGTGTGCAGGAGTCCCAGCCCCTTCAGGCCCGTGTATGGGTTAGCCTGCTCCATGCTGCCAGGCGTTCAGAGTTGCCAGTGCCAGGCAGGGGGACATGCTGAGGGAAGCAGGTCTTTGGGCACATCAGGAGTTCTTGAGGGCTCCGTGGAAAACTTACTTTTCATTTTGACTAGCGCTGCAAGGTAGATTTTAGCAAAGTTTACCAAGGAGAGAAAAACTGATAAATGGAGAAAGGAGCAGATTGTTTAAAAAGCCAAGAGAAAAGCAACATTATGGGTGTTAACAGATGCAACATATTAAGTGCCACATAGTCTTCGTGTACATGCTTCGGTCTAAGTACACATGGGTTCTGGCTATCTGTGGCTCTGTAACAAATTACAAAAAGTTGGTAGCAAAAAACAATCACTTATATTATGCTCACACATTTTGTGGATCAGGAATTTTGGATAGGGTTCAGTAGTGGCTTCTCTCTGTCCACAATGCCTGGGTCCTCAGCTAGAAGACTTAGATGCCAGGGGCTGGACTCTTCTGAAGGCTCTCTTATTACATCTGGCAGTCGATTCTTGCTCTTGGCTAAGACTCTACCTGGAGAATCTGCATGTGGCCCCTCTTTGGGACGTGGGCATGCTCACAATATGGTAGCTGAGATCCGAGGGCAAGTGACCCAAGAGAGAGCCAGGCAGAACTTTTTGCCTTAAAGACCTAGCCTCAGAACTCACACAGCCCCATTTCTGACACGTCTTACTTGTTACGGCAGTCCCAAAAGCCCACCAATTTCCAGTGGAGGGAAAATAGTTTCTACCTCCTAATGGGGTAGTAGCAAGATTCCAGAACAGCATATAGGACCAGAAATATTGTTGTTGTCTTTTTTGGAAAATGTAATCTTCCACAATATTATCATATTTTGATAATATCCTTATGTTACTAACTTTAAACCAGTGGAGCCTATTTAGTGAGAAGCAGCAAGTGAAGTATCATTATACTTGTAAATTTACATTTCTTGTTTATAAGCATATGAAGTCAAATCTCTTCTGAAATAAATTAGAATATTAAATTAATATCTATTTCCAAGCATTTACATTTTTAAATGAATAACCTGGAAATAAAATGTGGCTGTCACTGTTAAAAAAAAAATGTTAATGAAATAAACAGAGAAGTGACCGTCATATAAAGTATCATTTAGATGAATTAATAGAAGAGATATATGCCTAGTAGAGGTCAAAATTCTTAATTATGAAAGTTAACAGGAAAACAGGGCTACAGACCTCACAGGGTTAACCAGTCTTCAAACCTCCGAAGGGGACCTTGAAATCAAAGTCAGGGTATTGAAATTAAAGAATATGAAATTTTACATCTCATGAATTTAACAAAAGAAAAAGAGTTTGCTATTGTTTCACTGCCTATCGTGGGAAAGAACTATTTCTGATATTGAGATTTGTATACTTAGTAGAAAGAACAACACTTTACAAATGCACAGACATGCACGTGTACTCACACCCGCACAAACACTGTCACAGCCCAGTGCATGCAGGGCAGGGGAATGCAGAAAGAAAAGAAGGTGTGGAGTTGTTATTCCAAGAAATATTTGTTTCCGGTGGTTCGTTTCAAAGTAAGGACTATTAGATACTATAACCTTTTGTAAGTAGGTAAAATATCATATAATAAATAAGTAAATTATTTTATTGGGATATTGCTTACAGGGGGAAAAAACCCAGAAAACTAGAGACTATAATAATGGAGAGATGTGATACTATCTAAGTGAGTGTAGAGCTTCGCTCCAATTTTCCTGTCTGGAAAATCACCAAAGTGATTAGAAACCTTTTCAGTATAAGAGAATGTTTTTATAATTTAAAATGTACTAACTATGACATTTTTGAACTCAGTTGTTTTCATGGATCTTGGTGAATTACCAGCATTTGAAATATAAACTTTTGTAAAGTATGTGGCAGTTCTGTCCATATTTCTGCCTGAAAACATGGGCCCTGCATTAGCTGTGATTTCTTCAAGGTCCTGCATTAATTATGGCTTCTAATACAATTGTATTAGAATTCTTTCTATTATTGAGCCATTTGCAACAGGTTTTATTCTTGGTAAAGAACAAAACACTCCATTAGCCCCAGGGATTATGAACACTCTTCCTATCCAAAGCTTGATTTAATTTAAAGAAATGACCCCCCAACAAATCTTTTCTCAATGTATGAACAATTTTGATTATCTGTCTGATAATGAAAGCTGGCATTTTTGTGTGTGTATGTGTTCCTCAAGTTATTTTTAAATTACTACAAATCCTATTTGCTTTACCTTACAGTCTGTTTTCTATAGCTCTTTTGTTAGTGTTCAATCATTGAATTAAATTGTATCTCCATTTTCTCTGTTTTCTTTGATGGTTATCTACTCTTTTTTAATCTAATTGGACTGAATGTGATTAGACTCGGGGAAGCACAAAGAAAAAGTTGGAGTTTTCCACTAATTCTTCACAGCCAGATTTGGGAGAGCATAAAATAATTTTCCCACTTCCTACATCTAATTTTAATAGGAAGGTCAAGAGTTTGGCCATCCATTTTTATATGTGCTGTGACCTAAAAGATGCCCAGGTTTTGAAAGTCTGTGTGTCATTGTCTCCCTTGGAAAATACCTGTGTTTTTTTTTAGAGGAGGGTAACCACCATTCCATAATAGTGATTCTTTAGTTATATCTCTGACAGATATAAGTAGGTAGGCCTTAGAAATTAATTTGATGGCAAAATGACTAGGTTTAGAGATGAAAACACACCAAGTTGCATAAGATTGATCATCAAGAAACTTGAGTACAATGTACTCTTGGAAACTGAAAGAAGATAACACTAAGTACATGGGAGTATTGTCAAGTGGGCATAGCAGGACTTAACAATCAAGACTGTACTACGTGCTAGTATTTCTGCCATAAATGCCTACTCATCAGTTATTCACAACCTCTAGTTGTGAACTGTCCCCCAACATCTCTCACCATCACTGGGCCCTGTTGGTAAACACTGTAACATTTCACCTGCTCTGGACCACTTGAGAACTTGATCATGCAGAATAATTTTTATTTAGTTTACATATATTCTGCAGATATAGATACCAATAACTGCACAAAGTTAGCAGCTAATGAGGCTTAGATTTAACATTAGTAAAAAAAGATGGGTTGGTAGATTTTTTTTAAAGAACCACAGCAGGAACGATTTAATAGCTGACGACATGGCTAACAGAAAGACATGCATGGGCATGTTTGCTGATTAATCAAGGTCCACTTTGTTCTTATTCCGGCAGATTATGCAATAGTCATTTCCCAGAACATTACTGATAATGCTGCAAGAATTATAGGAGAAAGTTTGTTTAAACTGAATATTTTTAAAGAGATTATTGTCACATCAAGTTGCTAAAATGTAAAGTGATAATAATAATCTGTAGCCTGGATTAAGTGCCTATTATGTTCCAGGCATTGTGCTGTATGTTTTGCATACATAGTACTCATTTAGCTTCCAAGCAACCCTGTGAAGTTGCTATTATTAGTTTCCCCATTTTAGAGATAAGGAAACTGATGGTCTAATAGGTTGAGAAACTTGTTCACCACCAGCTAGTAAATGGTGGTGAACCTAGGTTGTTCTGACTCCAAAGATATTGTTTATTTCTATGACACCACACTCTAAAAATGGAATACCTTATTTGATTATTGAACTGCAGTGAAATGTAATATCACTTCTCTCTTAAGTATTATCATCAATCGGCATAATTAAATTCACATATGAATATTTTAAGGTTCTAAAGGAGTGGTTTTTGAACTTCAGTTTGGATAAGACTTGCCTGAGAAGTGTTCCCCCGCAGACCTCTAAGCCTTGTCCCAGAGAGTCTCATTCAGGAGGTCTGCTGTGAAATCCAGGACAAGCACCACATTCTCATGCCATTGGTCCATGAACCACATTTTGGTAGATACAAATCTAGAGAAATGTAATTCAGCCCAGACCATTTTTTTAAAAGCTTCTTTTAAAATTGTTCTGCTTAATTTGGTATTACATTAGGAAAAATTTTATCAAGTAAGTCTTCCGGATGTAGAAGCAGTCCTTTAGGACATTTATTACATTCCCAGATTGAAGCCTACTATCTTATACTATGGAGGTTAGAGAAAACCTCATCAACTGTATACTTTTAGAGATGTGATTTATAGCTCAGATGTAGGAGTTTTTACATTTAATGTTTTGACACTCATTTTTCTTAAGAGAGCATGATCCCAGGGGTTATTCTTTTAAAGTACTTCCATGGTAGCTTAAAGAACCTAAAGTCATAAAAATGAAAGACAAAAACAAAAAACAGCTGAGAGTGAGCTGAAGTTCTGAGAGTCTTCTTCTATAAGGACTTAACAGTGGATCTCAAGGTAGCACACAGATTGATATCTATGCTAGGGATCTCAAAGTGTTAATGTGCCTGATAAAACTAGAAGTTGGCTTACACATTGGGGCAAATCAATGACTTTGATTACCTCAAATACCTTAAATACTTGCACACAAACTTAGTAAAGAGCATATCCTGCAGGTGGACTTTTTCGTGGTTGAGAAACAAATATAGTGTTTACTTAGCACCTGTTAATACTCATCCCCTTCCAGCCCTCAAAGCTTCATTTAGTCCAATTAATGAGATGAGATTTGGACCAATTGCCAGACTGCTTAAGCTTAATCAACTAATAAAGACAAGAGAGTCCTGAAGGAAGCAAGACTGAGGGGACTGATGAGAGACATCCCAGTCCTTGTCCAGCTAGAATAGTTAACAATCAGGTGTAGACAGGAAGGACAGGTATAAAAGCAAAGAGGAGGTAATTACACAGGACTGAGCTTGGGGGGCTGCCTTTGTATAGCCATAGACATATTTCTCAGACAATTCTCCAAATCTCATCTATTAGTACAAATATATAGATAGATACTAACACAGTGGATTTTTCCCTTGTCTTCATTCTTCCTCCATTCTGAGGCTCAAATCGTGTTACACACTGGTGTCAATGAACCTGCTGTGTTTCTTTTAGGATAGGTAGGTGCTATTATCACTATTCGTTTGATCATCTTAATCATATTTTTAAAAAATGATCGACCAGATTTTTGAACATATGGATTAGGATGCTGGGGTAACAGAATTTATAGGGAAATTCTCAGAAAATTTATGCAGAGAAGGTATGATTTATGAGAGTCCGAAGATTACATTCTCCAAATTTCTTGAGGATGAGTTCTAAAAGCTTCTTGAACATTTGTTCCTATATTCAAAATTAGAGAATGACACATTGGGGCTATCTGAGGGAAGGAGAGTTGTGAGGAATGGTATCCAACCTATTTTTTCTTCTTTTCTCTCTAGCTTCTCTCACTTGGAGATGTCAATCTCTTCTATAGGGACCTCAACTAGGTACTACCCAGAGGGGAGTTCTCCACTTCTAGGTGCCTCACCCTTAGAAAAGTATTCCTTTCTCTTTCTCCACCCTTTATTTTTCATTGCCTGAGGCTATTCAACAAGGTGTTACCTAATTAGAGCAATTGACAGTGAAGAGTGAATGACCAATAGACCTATCCTTCCCAGTAGGTGTTTACATTCCTAAAATGTTTATTAGATCTAAGGCAACTCCTTGTTTCAGAATTGGTGGCCAACATAGTTTTTATGCTCTATGTGCTTTCCCTGCCTACCTGAGCAAGCCAAATGACCTGGAAAACACACCAACACAACATCACTCCGTTAACACAAAACACCAATAAGCATATTTCATGGGATCAGTTTAATTCTATAGCTTTTGGCATTATATTGATTAATCCCCATTACCTCTGCTCTCTCTCCTTTTAAGTTACTCTTCATCTCCTAGCAGGAAGTGAGTCACCCTTCAAGAAAGATTTTTTCTGTAGCTAATCTTTCCAACTGCAGAGGAAAGAGCTTTTGAGTATCCGGCAATGATGGGTATTATTTCTGACATTCCGTTGCTAACTGGTTTTGTGACATTGGGTGGGTCATATAGTCTGTAGTTGTTTCTAATCCATTAAAAAGTGCTCTAATTCTAGAAGTCTTTCATTCTAGGAGTCCCTTTATTCTGTTTATTTGCTTTGAAGCTTTTCCAATGTGAACACTTTCTCCCATAAGGCATAGGAAATGGGCACTTTTACAAAATGCAAGACATCTAGGACTGAAGTGAGTTGTTTTAATAGATAAGTAGATTGCTGTACATTTGTATACATGTCATTAATGGACCGCTCCTTTAAAAAGAATAGTGAGAAGAACTGAACACTAATTGGCAAAATGGACAAAAAGAGAAATATACGTTAGTTTGGAGAAGTTTTAATTTACCTAAGATTTTAATAAACATTACTTTGGCTGTTATACTCCCTATAGTAAAATGCTAAGTATTATATTATGTAATGACAACAGAAATATCACCCAGACACTTTCAGGAGTGTCATTAAAGATTCAGGCATTATATAAAAATATATTGATTTCTACTCGTTTTTTCAAATGCTTAAGGCAAAAGGCCAGTCCAAGATTGTGGTAATAAAGCTTCCCCACCCACCCTTCCCTTAATTTAGGAAGTGACTAGAAAGAGTTTTGTCATTGCACCTACAAATATGGTAATTTCTTGGCAAGAACATTTTGAAAATGTGTGATGGTGCACAAACTAGTGTTAAAATTTTTATTTGTAAGTCCATAAAAAAATAACAAGTTAGTTGCATATGACAAACAGGAAATAGTTTAGTCATGTTATTCTTTCCTTTTTAAATTATTTAAGAAAATATGATAAAATGTTAATATTTTCTCTGCCAGAGAAAGTACCTCTTCTGTCATAGTAATTGCTCCAGTACAAATACTGCCATAATATGACAATTTTGTTCTGAGACTCTTTTCTCTCTTTGTGGGCACTTAATAGTCATGGATTTTATATAAGTTAAATTGCACGTTTTTATGGCAAGAAGGTAATATGCATTTTTCCTTCTTTCCTTCTTGTAGGGTAAAAGTATACACACACACATATATATATATAATATATTTAAATTAAATATAAATTCTCCTCCTTCATCCTAAAGCTACCATGAAATGCCTCTGAAGGATTATAGGTATATAGCTCTAAATTTCATGGTGCTGCTGGATTCATATACACATGTATATCCTCCACTCTGTAAGAAATCTTTGGATCTTTTTTGTTTCTGCACATTGTGTTTTTCTTTCTTCCCTTGATTTTCTTGTTCTGAAGACCCAGATTCAACACAAGTGCCAGTTCTTAGCTAGGGGTCATTGCTAAGGCTGTTATTTAAAAAGCAAAACTGACAATGGGTACTTGGTTTCTTGATCTTAAGGAATTTCAGAAGACAGAAAACACCAGTAGGGAGCATTTCCAATGCTCCAATCCACGGGGTCAAATGGAGTCTCAGAACTGAACACACTGTAAGGTAGTGTTTACTGGTTAAATTTATTGAAACTAAGTAACTGAGGTAGAAAGTTGTCAATTGAAAAATATCTCTGTATTCCTGTGTAAGTCAAAAAAAGACCAGAGTAAATACCAAAATAAAAAAGCAATTTAATTTCTGATATGAGTCCCTTGCCAACCAAAGGAACAAATCTCCTTCTGTATATCCCTTCCTGAAACTGGGCAGAGATATCTCACACGAATTCCTCCACATCTGGGCATCTGGGCGCCTTCAGGAAGGGGAGAGCACCCTGGGCTGATGCTCACCTTACTGGCAATCTCCACATTGCTGTGGGTAGGAGTTTGAATTTTTTTGCCTCTTCACTGAGGTAGGCGACAAAAGAAAGATTTCTTACCATGACACTGGGTTCCAAACCTTCCTAAATGGCTCCCTTTGTGAATATGTAGAAGGAAAAGAATTCCATCATTTCAATTGCCTTTGATTGTGGGAACAGTTGTTGGGCAATTTGCAATTCCGACTTGATGGAAGTAGGTACAACACACCACCAGCTGGAACTTGTTTGGGGTGAAGGAGCCGGAAGACCCAGCATTCAGAGACTGGAGATCCAAGGTGGCCTCAGTGAGTCGTGTCCTGTTCCCTAGTGCTGGCAAGGCTGGGCCTTCCCCAAAGGGTCAAGTTGATCATCCTGGTCTTCAACAATTGCTTTGTTTTTCGTGGACCTCAGTAACTTCCTTATCTACCTAACCCAAAAGGTATGGGTAACTCCCTGCTTATCCCATTCACGTGAAAAGAGCTGATCATTACACACACAGGCAGAAGAGCAAGTGTTTTGAATGTGATGGAGTAAACGTTTTATAGGCAGAGACTCAAAAGATTTTTTGAAAGCATAACAAGATATTTTTAAGTTTTGGATGATCAAATATCTACTCGATATTGGGGAAGTATTACTATTTTAACTCATATTATGTTGCCTAATGCTGAGCAGGAAGGGTAAAACAGAGAAAATAGAAGATTGTGTTGTTTACTGATTTTGCTGTGATTTCATGATAATTTAGTTATCATTAACAACTAAATAATTGAAGAATTTTGTGGAGTTGTCAGACAGAGTCTAGACAACACTGAAATAATCACTAGACTTGCACTATAAAAAAATTATGTCAGAAACTAAATTGCAAGTCAGAGGAATGACAAAAGAAGACTGAAATCACTAAGAACACATCTTGATGACAGGCTAAGGTAATATTTGGATTACTTGTAACTTAATAAAGATATATTTATTTCATCAAAGTATAGCCTCAAGCCATGTCTCCACAGCTATTTTATTAGCATAGAAAATCAAACAAACACATCTTTATCATCAAAGAGAAGTGCCTTATATTCCTATATCATTTTCAACTGAGCACAAGAATTCACAATTCCAGGGTTATCTCCAAGAAGGTCTCTGAATTAATTGCATGTTTGGTTCTGCATTGTCCAAGTATTTGAGAATATTTTTGATGCAACTTATGTATATTCTTTTTTCTCCCTTTCTTCTTTTCTTCTCATCATGCCTAAAGCTACTTATGATCTAGTCTTCTATTCCAACTATAGATATGCAACTCTGCTTGTCATTTTTGATGCTATAATTATCATCTTTAAAAAAATTTTAATGTGACCTTTTCTCTTTTTGATTAAAAAGTTTTTTAAAACAATTTGATAAAACAATGAGCTAAACTCTTTACTTATAAAGTACTGTTTTATGTGCTTTTCAAACATTAACTCCAAACTTGATTGTACATCAGAATTACCTGGGAGTCTGATCTTATTCTGTAGGTCAGGGTTAGGGCCAGGTATTTACATTTCTGACAAGTTCCCAGATGCTGCTGCTGGTGGTGGTCCAAGCACTTTGAGCACCACTGAGGTATGATGATATTGAGACCATGAGAAATAAATAGCTAATTTCTCAATGTTGCTTAATCTTCATTATACAAGTTGAAGATATTGGATTCAAAATAAGGAATCTTTTGCAGGCCCCAAATGTCTTTTTTTGTTTAAAAATTACCCCTGGATATTATGCTTATCTCATTGTTTTAATCTCCATTTTTAAATTTGAATAATGTCAAACTTTATTTCACATTTTGTGAATTGCTGGTTCATACCTTTGCTTAAAAATGTAATAGTACTTAAGGTTTTTCTCATTGGTTTTATTTAAATTTCAACTCATATTAATATTTTTAGCAGATATTTTGCCAATATACTTTTTGCCTTTAATTATGTTTACAGTATATTAGGTGTGCGTTTTTTTATTTTTATGCAATAAGATCTAGTCCTCTTTAGTTACTTTTAGGCCTATAATGTCTGTTTTCATTCATTAAGTATAGATACTTACCATATTTTAGGTAGTTGTTATAGTTACTTATTTACTTTAATTCCCTAAACCATTTGAAATTTATTTTGGCATAAAATGAGGTTCTAAATGGATTTTTCTACTTTAATTTGCCTTCTAGTTTTCCCTAAAGCATTCATTAAATAATCTTTCTCACTTTGTTTAGATAGAGTTAAGTCTCTTTCTGGACTGTGTATTCCATTCCGTTCTGTGGCGTGTTCCTTCTCTGCTATCACACTACTTTAATTGATGTAGCTTTTTATTGTATTTTAGTCTTTGGCAAGACAAGCCATGTGTTCCCCTCCCTTGTTATTTTTCTTTTTCATGTCTGAGATTTTCTTCATGAAGGAGTCAGACCTCTCTCCTTTTTTCTAGAAAGCATCTAAAAAGCTGGTTTTTGACAACTTAATAAAGATCACTATTTTATTAGATTTTGCACAGAAATCTGTAAGTGCAAAGTTACCGCTATAATAACTAGTTAGCATTGGGATAGCAGGAGAGTTTCGGGCTAAAGGCATCATGACAGATGAAAAAATACTCTGTTCTTTGATTCCTTTGTTCTTCTCTGTTGCTTTTGCTTCAGCAGATAGTAAAAAGAGTCAGTGGTAAGGTAGAGACAAAAAATTCAATAAAAGCATCCGAATTATTATATATACTTCACTACAGGCTAATAAAGTTCTTTAGTACTAAAGAAAAAAAAGAGCTGTATAGGTTAGGAAAACAAAATAATGTACAATTTTATGTTACTGTGGGAAAAATCTATTTCATTTGTGAAAAGTTAGCATATTAACAAGTCAATGTTTAACCATTCATCTATGAATGAATGAATGAATGAATGAAGAAACTGTGGTGCATATATGTCTGTGTGTGTATATACAGACATATATATATACATATATATATATATATAATGGAATATTATTCAGCTTTTGAAAAGAGGAAGGTCCCGCCATTTTTGACAACATGGATGAGGTGAACCTGAAGGACATTATGCTAAGTGAATGGTCTCTCTTATATGTGAAATCTAAGTCACACAGAAGTGAGTCAAATACAGAGAGTAGAACAGTGGTTACCAAGTGCAGGGGGAGGGAGTGGGATAGGGAGATGTAGGTCAAAGGGTACAAAGATCCAGAGATCTGATGTCCAGGATGAGGACTATAATTAATAACATTATAGTATATATTAATACTAGAAGTTTGCTGAGTGTAGATTTTAGGTGCTTTCAATGTATACACACGCACACACACGGTGACTATGTGAGGAGATGGATGTGTTAATTTTCTCAACTGTATTAATTATTTCACTATGTATATGTGTAACAAAACATGTTCTACACCTTAAATATATATAATAAGAAAATTAATGTTTAAAATAATATGTAGAAAAATAAGGGATACTTTGCAGTGCCACAAAAACGACGAGTGTGTGGATTGTTTTTCTACTCCTGAGATTAGACCCTGGATAATGACAGTCACTCTTGTAACTGCCATTGTTTGTGAAATTAACATTTGAGTCTGGCCCAGGTCTGTGTGGAGTAATCCTATAAAGACACCTTGCTGAAAGTGCACCTGTGGTTTCTCTTCCTGCCTGATGTCCATTTGGCGTCCACCCTCTGTTGATAATTCTACCAAGCCTTATCCTACAGCACCGTGAATTTAAGATTTAGTGCCAAAAAATGCTATTTTAACCACGCTTTTAATTTAATTTGAAAGGTGATGGATTAGACTAAAATTGCCTCTAGATCTATATTTTACCACCCTTGCATCTTCCTGTGTCCCCTTTCTACTTCCTTCTTATCACACTTCTTTATTGCTGCTATTTTGTGTGAGTGTGGATATTTTTTTCTCAAAGTTAGTATTGTTTCTTCCTGAAAGGAAACAGCCTTGCCCTTGGCAGTGCAAACTGAAAGCAAAAGAGAAGGTCATGCTGGTTGTTTGCTCCCGCTCGAGAAGAGAGGACATGTCATTCTCAAACCACCTGACATCTTCAGTTTACCTCATGTCTCCCCTTGTTTTTGCTCTCTTGCCTCAACGGGCTGAGGTGCTTCTGGCTCACAAGTGCACCAACACTGGAGGGGTAATATGGTAATGAAACAGAGGCTGGCTATGATGTGTCTTCTAGAACTCCCACCCCCATGGCTGTGGTATTGTTGAAAAAAAATACTTCTCAGGGGTGTAAAGAAACTAAGCTTACAAGGATGTTAGGTTTAGGTTCTGTATCTTCTTCCTCTTTTTCTCCTTGCTTCTGTGCACCCCCACCCCTGCCCCCACCAGTCACCAGTATACCTAGTCTTTGCACATAATTTGTGTGCAATAAATGCTTCTTGAGTCATCTGAGAAACATAGTCCTCCTTTAGGACCACAACCCCCTTTTCATCTAGCTATTCATCTTCACAGTTCCTTGCCATTAGTCAGCAATGAGTAGCTGTTTACCAAATGGAAATAAGGCTTACATAAGAAATTGGACAGGATAAAAAATCCTATTTGTAAAGTAATTGAAAATCATCTCCCCCTTTTTCTTCAGTTTCTTAGAAATTCTCCTTTCCTTAGAGTTTTTTTGTTTTTTGTCACTTTCAGCAAGGGGACTGGTCTGAATAAAAGGAAATTTTAAAGTAATATAATGTTTAGCAGCCTTTGACTCTTTTCCAGTTCTCGAGTGAATACAAATGAGAATTTTGAGAATTATAAGGTTCAAGATTCAATGTTGAAAATATTGGTATCAGGTGGAGAGGGAGAGAGCAAGTGACAGACGATAAAATAACACTGCCAGTAAATGCAAAAGGGCACTATTAAGTTCACACTGTTCTCTGACTTTAAATTTCTGCTCATGCCATACTGGAGGACAAGCTGGCTAACCCTTAGGGGTGAATACTAGGTGCTGGGCCTTCCTCTTAAGATTTCAGGGTTGTTTTATTCCCAATAATTAATTAACCTAATTATCCTGAACATCAGTATAAATTAAACCTAATGGCCCAGATTTGCTCCATCGGTATATGCTGGAATGTCTACGTTTCACATGAAGCCCTCATTCTTAGGGTTCAGAAGCAGGTAGAGGTAAAAGGAACCATGTAAATATTTTAACAAATAAGCAGATTTCTCATGGCTTATAGAAACCTCTTAACTTCTCTGCCTTTGTTAAATGCATATTTGAAGGGGTGGGAACCTTCAGTCTCAAAGCAACAGGTGGCCTTCTAGGTCCTTAAGTGTGGCCTTTTGACTGAATCCAAATTCTACAGAACAAATCCTTTTATTAAAAGGGGTACAGCAGAGAAAGATGAAGCTTTTCTTACCTCCTTTTTAAAAAAGAACAATCTTGAAATCGGAAGGCTATAAGTTCCCCACCCTTAGAAGATGAATAAATACTATGTGATAAATTTTGAACAGAACATTTACATAAAATATCTAATATAATCTTTGTAGTGATTCTGTGAGGCTTTCCTTATTTTTTGAATCTCTATTTTACAAGTGGGTAAACTGAGGCACCAAGTGATCAAGTCACCTTTGTAGGGTCTCATGGTAAGTGATGATACTGGGATTCCAAGTCATATCTGTCACACTCCTCATGCTGGCATTTGTTGAGGAAATTCATATTTCCCTTCCTCATCTACTAAAGAGTTGATTTGGGATTTTTTTCCTATAAATCATGAGAAGAGTTAACATTCTTTATAAACAAACTTTTGGGCATGAACAAATTTTTTATTACAATAAACACTCCTTACTCTAAATGGTCTAGAAAAATGAAAACATTCCCATTACTAATTTCATTGTGGTGGTGTTTTAATGGGCTTAAGTAGGCTACGACTGATTTGTATTTTGCCTTGAAATCTCAAGCCAAGGAGTTATTTGACTTTAGGCCTGGAGAGACTCACAAATCTGTAAACATTTCTTGTTTGGGAATAAAGTCCTAAGTCATCTTACACAGCATAACATGGAACTTTTGAAAGACTATATGTTCTTACACTTATGTTTGTCTTTTGTATACTTTTTTCTTTAATGCTATTTTATATACTTACATAATGTAAAACCTCTCAAATATTTTTTGCATATTTTTTTAAAAAATGGTGTGATTCCCTTGGCAATGTGCTATCATGGGTATTTCTAATACGGGAATTACAATTTTTAATCAATGTGTCACAATATTACATATTTGGGAAAAAATTCTACAAAGTTCAAAGAACAAATTAGAAACAAACAGGATATCTTATGTAAATGTAATAATATAATAAATTAAATATCATTGTAGTATCAGTCTACAAAAGATTCATTTAGTTTCTTCTCCCAAATTCTAAAATTAAACTTTATACGTATTTCTAAAGTAACAATCTTTGAACTTTTTATAAGTTGAATGATTTTTTTGGTACCAAAAACACCCTTAAAAGTTATTGAGATTTTATTTTTCTAGCTTTATTGAGATATAATTGACAAATTAAAACTGTATCTATGTATTCAAGGTGGGTAATGTGATGATTTTGATACATATGTACATTGTGAAATGATTACCATAATCCAATTAACACTAAAATTTTTAACATGATAAAATGCCTGAATTTCTAAATGTGAGATGAAAAATGTCTTTTTTTTTTCCCCACCAAAAATGCATGTGAAGCACTTTTTGTAAATCGATGTGGAAACTGACTTTGTAGAAATGTTGGCACGGGGAGCAGTGCATTTGGTTAGTAAGCAGGGGGTGAGGGTAAAGAATGAGGGAAGAATGGTATGCTTTTATAGAGGTGTTGCTATAGTGATAATTTTGGGAGAACGCTGCTGGGAGAGTTGGAAGTTGTCCTGGTGAACACTGTGTTTGGTTTGGATACTGACTGAATTAGAGTAACTTCTAAAAGGTGCTAAAATAGGTGAGATATGATAAACACAAGCTACAAGACTCCGGGTATGATAAAAGGTACTTTTTTCTTGCTGTTATTGCTTGTATATGTGTGTGTGTGTGTGTGTGTGTGTGTACTGACACTTTTGCTTCTGTTATAATTCAAGTTTCAATCCCTCGTACAAACAAAAATAATAATGAATACGTCAATCAGGCTTTGAAACAACTCTAAAAAAGTCTTTTCTTCTTCTTGTATATGAACCTAAAACTAATGGAAGTGAAATGAATTATATTGATTTACACTCATGATTTTGGAATACCTAAAATCAGTATTCATAGTGAAAGCTTGAATAGTGAAAATTTAGAGGACTGATGTTTAGATATTTTTAAGAAATGGCATCTAAAACCTAAGACATTAGTGAATAAATCTCTGCTGTTTATGACTGAGCTGAATATCTTCCTCAAATCAATGAACAAAAATACTTATGAAGCCTGACTCACGGGTGAAAAATTTGTTATAGTCTGTTATTTTCTTTTTACTTCTAGTACTATTGTTTTTAAATTCTAATTTTTCAGTACATTGACTTATTTCATATCTTTATGTGAATATAATGGAATTATTTCATCTTTAATTTTACTGTTTTCAGACTTCTCTTTTCCTCTGCCTTATCAAGGTACAACTGGCAAATAAAAATTATATATATTTAAGGTGCATAACATGATGTCTTGGTATATACGTACAATGTGAAATGATTGCCAACATCAATCTAATTAACTATCTGTCATCTCACATAGTTACCTCTGTGCGTGTGTGTGTGTGTGTGATGAAAATATTTAAGATCTACTTTCTTAGCAAATTTCAAGTATATTATATATTAACTATAGTCATGCTATATAATAGATTTCCAGAACTTGTTCTTCCTGTATAACTGAAAATTTGTACCCTTTGACCAACATCTCCCCATTTCCCTTAACCCCCAGACCCTAGCAACCTATATTCTACTCTCTACTTGTATGAGTTCGACTTTTTCAGACTCCACGTATAAGTGAGTTCTTGCAGTATTCGTTTTTCTGTGTCTGGCTTATTTCATTTAGCATAATGTCTTCCAGTTTCACCCATTTTGTTGCGGATGACAGGATTTTCTTCTTTATTAGGTCTGAATAATATTCCATTATATCTATCTATATATCTCTACCTATCAATCTATCTAATTTATCTATTTTTCTGTTGATGGACACTTAGGTTAATTATAAACCTTAGCTACCATGAATAATGCTGCAATGAACATGGGCATGCAGATATCTCTTCAACATAATGATTTCATTTCCTTTGGATATTTACCCAGAAGTGGGATTGCTGGATCATATGGTAGATCTAATTTTAATTTTTTAAGGAAACTCCATAATTTTTTCCATAATGTCTGTACCAATTTTCATTCCTACCAATAGTATGCAAGGGTTGGCTTCCTCCACAACCTTGCCAACTCTTATCTTTCATCATTTTGATAATAGCCATTCTAATATATGTGAGGTGATTATCTCATTGTGGTTTGAGTTGCTTTCCCTGACAATTCATGATGTTGAGGATTTTTTCATATACCTGTTGGCTATTTTCATGTCTTCCTTTGAAAAACGTCTTTTCAGGTCTTTTGTTCATTTTTCAATCAAGTTATTTGTTTTCTTGCTATTGAGTTTTAGAATTTCTAATATATTTTGCATATTAACTCCTTGTCAGATGTGTGGTTTGCAAATATTAATATTTCCCCGCATTCAGTAGGTTGTCTTTTCTCTCTGTTGATTGTTCCTTTGCTGTGAAGAAACTTTTTGGTTTGATGCAAGTACATTTACCTATTTTTGCTTTTGTTGCCCATGCTTTTGAGGTCATATTTAGAAAATCATTGCCCAAACCAATGTCAGGAAACTTTTTCCATCATGTTTTTTTCCTAGTAGTTTTATGGTTTCAGGACTTACGTTTAAATCTTCAATCTGTTTTGACATGATTTTGTGTATGAGGATACAATTTCAGTTTTTCCCAACACCATTTACTGAAGAGACTATTCTTCTCCATTGTGTATTCTTGGTGCCCTTGTTGAAGATTGACTCTATATTATATGTGGGTTTATTCTGGGGCTTTCTATCCTATTCTACTGTTCTATGTGTCGATTTTTATGACACTACCATACCATTTTGTTGACTATAGCTTTGTAAAAGTATGATGCCTCCAGCTTTGTTCTTTTTCTCTCAAGATTGCTGGGAAAATTCTTAGATGTAGAGGCAGCAGTTTCTCCTTAGCTTCTATCCTAGCAAATGGTAGGGGTTGGTTTTTCTATTTTCCACATTCACATTGTCTTTAATCTCTGAACAGTATTCTTTTGAAATGTATACTGTATTTCATGCTACTGTTTGTTACTTTTCTTTGCATGTACAAAACCTGGCTCTGCTGTGATTCTTTTTGATTCCTGTCTTCCCTGCTGGACTCTAAGGAACAGAGCTCATCCCCTCAGATTGCATCCACAGCTGGTCAGAGAGGAGCAGCTGGGACATAGGAGGCACACAGTGAAATTTACTAAATAAGCGAATAAAGAATCAGTAAACCGATCTGGTAGAAATTAGATTAGACTAGGAGTCTGACTACCTAAATTCAGGTCATGATTCTGTAACTCTCCAAACTTCATTCCAGTCTCTAGATTTCTGGCATATTTCTTAACCTCCACTATTCTTTGGTTTCCTTGTTTACAGTGAGGTTAATGACACCTTTTCTGTATATGTGGCAGGTTATTTGTGAGAACCAAATGAGAACATACATAAAACAAGGGTAAATTCAAATGCTATGCAGCTATAAGGTATTTTTATTACTTCACTATGTGATCCCTTTTTTGGTAATATTTACATCCACAAATAGAGGACAAAAAACTGTCAGAAAAAAGTTCTGCTGAAACTACTTAAATGTATTGTCTTTATTTAGAACTAAAAGGTATTGAAGGAAGCCCTTGGTATGAATTGCCACAGTAAGCTCTGCTGTTTTCACCCTCTTAATATATTTATTGCTTCTTTTCTCTTTATTATGAATATTATTATTCTGAGTGCACATCTCTATCACTGTACTTCTTTATTGTATGAACAACCATTTATTCAAAAGTCTGGGGGCCCCAGCTTTGTTTTCAAACTCAGAATCCTTTGGTGTACATACCACATATTATGTATCACTTCTAATCAGGATCTGCGGCAGCACCTTACAATCAAAGACATTAATATTTCTGCAGAGAGAAGTATGAATTTTCACATTAACTGGGATAATGAATGATTATAAATAGCCTCTTCTCAATTCAGGTCAGTTTTTTTTTTGCGGCCAAATGATTTACTGAAAAATTACGAAATTGAAGCCTGTCTAAGGCTTCAAGCCTGATGCATCTGTTATCTCCTCTCTCCCACACCCCATGCATACGAGATTACAAATTCCACACAAGATGAAAGCATTTCCACATCATTTTATTCCTACAAACTAAGTGCCTAGCACATTGTCTAATATATGTGTCCTTATAAAACCATCTCTACTTAACTGCCACCACCACAATAAATATATTAAAATTCCATAAATATTAAGATTGCTTTTATATTTGGCTGACTGACATGTGCTATATACTTTTCCTGGTCTAACAGTGACAGAATTAAAGAATGGAAAAACAAGCACCACATTTACTCACCATCAAATTGGTATTAACTGATCAACACTTAAGTGCACATATAGTAATAACATTCATTGGGTGTCGGGCAGGTGGGAGGGGGAAGGAGGGGATGGTACAGACTTAATATATACACATCTAATGAGTGCGGTGAGCACTGTCTGGGGAATGGACACGCTTGAAGTTCTGACTTGGGTGGGGCAAGGGCAATATACGTAACCTAAATATTTGTACCCCAGTAATATGCTGAAAGAAAAAAAATGTTACGATAAATGGTTCTGACTATATTTTTAACCAAAAATAACTACCGGCAACGGATCAACTGTGTTTTTTTTTTAATTTGTTTCATTTTTTTGTAGTTCTGAAAAAAATTTCTAGAGGTTTAGAACAATAAAATAAACCAATATCAGGATATACACACCTTCTCCCCTCCCACACCCTCCTAACCACATAAGAAGACCAAACTTTCCAAATTTAAATGATATAATCTCAGACATCATAGGATATTTCATTCATATTGAAAAAAATCATGTAATTTCCATATAAGCTTTCAACAGAAATCTTAGACTTACTGCATTTTGACACTTCTCAAATAGATATATCTCAAGGTAAAAGATTTTTGCCTAAATAAACATAAATTGTGGGAATAGCCTTATACGATGATGGCTTTTTGGAGTTACTAATTGGATAACAATAATTCAATTGAAAGATTGACAGTAATAGTGATGATATATATTTTTTTCAAATGTTCACACTGGTTTATGCCCATTGTTATACATAGATGCAAATGGCACAGTGTAGGTAATGGTTGTCCGCTGGGATGATTATACCCCCAGCAGAAATTTGGCAATGTCTGGAGACATCTTTGACTGTCTGTGCAGAGTGCTGCTGGCATCTCTTGGGTAGAGGCCAGGGCTGCTGCTAAATATCCTGTAATGCATAAGACAACCTCTCACAACAAAGATTTATCTTGCCCCAAACGTCAATATTGCTGAGGGTTAAGAAACTCTAACTCAGGAACTGAGATAATTACATTCTTTTCATCCTTTCTGCCTTAGATTCAGAGTAAAATGGTACCACATTTTGCAAATGTAACTTTAATGAAACTAGGCTCTTTTGATTTAGTCATTAGTTTTAAATACAAAATAAATACAACTTCGATTCCAAAAATCTTAAGAGCATTATAAGTCTTTATTGACATTCGCTGGAAAAACAATTTTGCAGCAGTGATTAGAGCACTCAACATAGGCAAGACTCCCTAAAACTTCTCTGAACTCATCTGTTCTCTCAAACTGACTGTTCCAGAGAGCCTCTGATCTTCTCTCCTGCTCTCCCTCTCATCAATCCATGCCAGAACTTATGCACAGTACCTTTGGATGACTTTGCTCCTTGCTATTTTTTCCTCAATTACTCATCTGATCAGAACATCAAAGGCCCAGGAGATGGATCCAACCAAGTAAAACTAGAATCTTTCCATTATGTAAGAGAGAGTGAGGGAGGAGAATAAGGATTACACACACACACACACACACACACACACACACACACACACACACACACATGTAAATGCCTTTGTTTCAGTTAGCCTTTGCTGTGTAACAAACTATTCCAAAACTCTGTGACTTAAACCAATCACAATTCATCATTTCTTACAATATGTGGATTGGCTGATTAGTTCACAGTTAAATAGGATAGTTTCATAAGAACACATAATATATAAGACAACGTACCAAGCCATATATTAGTCTCTAGGGGTACAATGTTGGGAAAAATACTTTCTTCCTGTGAAATATTTGTAATCATATTTATATATGGGTGTGGGAAAGAGGAAGTATCAGATGCATCAGCCTTGAAGACTTAGGCCTCAATTTGCTGGCTTCACCTGGGCTCACATGTGGCTGAGTTCATCTTCAGGGTTGACAGAGCTGGAAGATCCAAGACGACCTCACTCTCGTGTCTGGTAGTTAGTTCTGGCTATCAGATGGGACATCTCAATTCTTCTGCACATGGACTCTTATCTTCCAATACAGACTGCTTTCCTTGCAAGTGGTTTTAAGATGGTGATCCAGACAACTAAAAACAGAAACTTCAAGACCTCTTAAGGCCTAGAATCAGATGGCATAAAGTCATTTCTGCTGCATTATTAATCAAAGCAAATACCATATGAGATCAGATTCAAGGGGAGAGGAAATCAATCCTACCTCTTGATGAGAGGAAGGACAAAGTCACATTGCAAAGGAGAATGAATAGTTGGACCGGAGGATTTTGTGGTCATAATTTAAAATCTGTCCTTGGTCACTGTTATTTATTTTCTCCCTACATGTAAACCACACTCATCTTCTCTTAAGATGTCAAAAGTCTCCTCCAGCTACGAGTTTGGCATCAACCTCCAAGTCCAGTACTGTGTCATTCACATCCAGTCCAGATATAGAGAGCCTCCTCAGATGTAATTTCTCTCCATCCATAGACCTGTAAACTAGAAAAAGAAGTTGCCTGCTCCTGATCCATCCGACATTCAGTGATGAGCCCAGGGCTGGGTCATTGCAATAGATGTTTCTGTTTGAGGATGGGGAGAATGGAAAGGAGGTGGCAGTCATGGTCCAAAGTCATTTTGAAATCCAGCTAGGCACATATGGCCAGTTCCTTTAATCCAAGGGCAAAGGATATTCCTTGTCTTCTTGATAAGAAGTGGCTCATGATTGCAAATGATAGTTTTCTTAGCCTTCTTCCTAGCCACACAAAGTTGTGGTTCCAAAGTCCTCTCTCTGTTTGTTTTGAACTATCCCTTTAGTACAAGGTGGCTTCCTAAAGATAAGTTTGGAGTTCATTGTGTGAACACAAGACCTAACGTTTGAAACAAACTTTGGACACCTGAGGCTTCTGGGGGCAATGCCCTTCAGATTCTTAGAAGCTGGTTTGTCTAGTTGAGGAGGTCAACTAGGCATTACCTTAAATCTTTCCAAGTTCTCTCTTTTTGTTCCCCAGATTTATTGAGGTATAACTGACAAATACAACTTGTATATATTTAAAGTATACAATGTGATTATTTGATATACATATACATTGTGAAATGATTACCACAATCAGGTTAACACATCCATTACAACAGACAAATGGATAAAGAATGGAATACTATTCAGCCACAAAAAGGAAGAAATCCTGCCATTTGCAAGGATATACATGAGCCTGAAGGACATCATGCTAATTGAAATTAGCCATACACAGGAATAAAGATGCTATATGATCTCACTTATATGTGGACTCTAAAAAAGTCAAACTCTGAGTTCTTAACAATGAGTCTTACAGTCACATCCTTGATTTGTTGTTCCCCTGAAGTTATTGCTTACTTTAAAAATATTTTTCCTGGAAAGACTAGGAATAACAAACCATCTTATTTTCTAATCCACCATATCCTTGGCCTTTTGAATTTCTTCTGCCTTGTGCTTGCAACCAAAACAGTTCATCTCTCTCTTCCAGTACTTTACAATAAGCAGCTAAAAGAAGCCACTTGACACTTTCAGCATTCTGAGGGAAATCTCTCTAGCCAAATGCACAAGTTCAAGTTACTGCAGGTGACAGAATATATAATATACAAAACAAATATATATAATATACCAACTACATGTGGCTCTGCCTTCAGTTTTTAATAGCAGATCCGTCACTGTTTGACCTCCAGTAATAGTGTCTTTATGTCCTTTTAACCTCCTTCCCCCATCTGGTCCCAAGGCCAATGCCACCATCTGTTTTAGATTTTTGCTACAGCAGTACCACTCTCCTGGTAGTAATTTCTGTTTCTGTTAGCATTTGCTGTGCAAAAAAACCACCACCAAATCTTAGTGACTGAGAGCAATTTATGATTGCTCATGTTTCTGTGGGTGGGCTGCCTGTTGCCTCTGCTAGCTATGACTGGGCTCATTCATATGGCTGCATTCAGATGGAAGGTCAGTTGGATTGGCAGGTCCAAGACGGCTCACTTGTGTGTCTTGCAGGTCTTGCTGGATGTTGCCTGGACTGCCTCCTTTATCCTCCAAGTGACCTCTCATGTGCTAGGATCCTAGACCAGCTTCCTTGTGTAGTAGTGTCAGGGAACAACTCCAATACAGCCAAAATGAAACTTCAAGGCCTCTTAAAGTTTAGCCTCAGACGTCACAAAAAATTGATTTCCTCCCATTATTGATCAATGCAAATCTCAAGGCCAGTCCAGACTCAAGATGTGGGGAAACCGCAAGTCATTTGACTTAGGTCATATGATTGTGGCTGTTAATTAGTAATAATTACATTGCCTTCCTTTGCTTTTGTTGTTGTTTTCCCCTTTGTAGCCATGTCATTTTGTTGTAGCAAGAAATTCAATCTGCATATTTCTATTTTTAAATTTCATTCCAACTTTTTATTGAGGTGAATCCATCTACATCATATAAATGATGAAAAAACTTTATTAGATACAGTCAGAAATAAATGTGATCCTAAATGTGTGCTTTGTTTTAAATTACATTTACATTTTTAGGTAATTTAAATCTATAAAACTTTTATTTAAGTCATCATTATTATTAAAGATACTTATAGGACATAATGATAATATGCAAAAAATGTAATCATAACCTATTGCGAGTTACTGTGAATGTATCAATATATGATACTGTTAGGTCTGTCTCGATGTTCCCTGGTCCTCAGTTCCCAGTGTCAAGAGTGAGTTCTGGTACCGAGTTGCAATGATGACAGAGTGATCACAAATATAAAGCAATCCCAACACAAACAGAAAAGAAAGAAACTATACAAAGTGAAAGTAAAGAAGGAAGCTATCTAAAGTGAAACTACGTTCCTGAGAGAGGAACAAGTTAGTCTCCACAAGTGGAGAAAGACGTTGAGAACCCCCAGATGGTCTCCTTTTATTGGCCTGGTCTGGGGAAGGGCTCACAGAGGTGTGGGCTATTACCTAATGATTCTCAGGAGTTCTGCGTTTTTTTTGCAGGCCCTTCCCCTGATTGGTCGCCAGTTTCTCCGCCCCTAGGAACTGCCCTCCTGGCCTGTATCTGCCACCTGCAGATTTGGTTCCTGCCTAACAATACCCTAATATTATTTTGCCAGAAATGACAGTTTGAAACTTAAGTATATCTATTTATTTAAACAGATTTCTTTCTTGTTGGTATTTACATATTAAATATGACATTAATTAAAGATGGATACATGGAAAAATTTGCTATTTTGCTCTTTATGATTTTGATAAAAAATGCATTATGTATTATGGGCATACTCATATATGAAATGCTATATCTCTCAGAAATAAATTCTTATAGAAGAATTTGTTCCACATGTTGAAATATACTGATTTCAATTACTGTCAGCATTTTAAGCATGCTGTCAGTTAAAAAGATATTGACATGTATTTTAATATTTTCTTAATTTAATGAATCTATTTAAAAGCTAGGATCATAGGATTCTGTGACACAGTTTTACATAATATACTATATGTGGTAAATTCATTATGTATAGCAAAATTAAAAGTATACATGACCAGCCTGAGCAAGACTGAGACCCTGTCTCTCCAAAAGCTAGGAAAAATTAGCCAGGCATGGTGGCATACCTGTAGTCCCAGCTACTTGGGAGGTTGAGGCAGGAGGATCAAGTGAGCCCAGCAGTTTGAGGTTGCAGTGAGCTACGATGACGCCCCTGCACTCTAGCCAAGGTGAGAAAGTAAGACCCTGTCTCAAAAACAAAACAAAACAAAAAAGTATAATTAACGTGTTTCTAGAAAGTAAAATTTTCATGATTGCTTGCAAAGGTTCCTCAATAACCCATGCCACCTGTTATTATGACCTCTGGGCTTCCAGGTACATATGTAAGTCACCTGAGGTAAACCCCAGGTGTGCAATATCAGCAAGTGACTATTAATATGACTCATCAGGAAGGAAGCTGTAGACTATTGTCAGGTGTGGTAGTTTCCTAATGATCAATCACCATTGCTAAGTGGTGATTAATGGTAATCACCATTGCTAAATTGTGTTTAATTTGTACATTTGTCACAGGTCATGATCTTGCTCTGAAATGGCAAGATCAAAAAATGGGAAAAGAAATATAGAAATTGAATATCTGAGCCAGCTCTTTTTATTTCTTACTTATTTCTACAGAGGGATATAGCCTTGAATTTGGGTTCTTATAGCAACATTACCCAGAGCCAGGTGCTTAAATAGCCTTCGTACCTAGGTCACGAGACTCAGCAGCCCTCACATCCTGAAGGCTGGAGGATCAACTGCTTTTGAAACAGAACCAGCGATGCAGGTTTCAAGGGTAAATGACGTAGGGAGTTTTTATAACTAGTTTGTTGTTGTTGTTGTAGTATTTACTTTTACATAGTCTGGCCTTTAGAAATGAATCATAATTTAAGTTATAGGAGAGAAGGGGAATTTTTAAATATATGTTTCATTTAATTGCTGAAAATGTACATATCACCAGATTTTCTTACCAAGTTTTCATATTAGAAGTGAATAACAATCATTAGAGCAGAAGAAATTTATGTATAAAGCACTATCCATCTCTTTTCACCCTCAATGGAAAATAACTGCTTTCAGCTTGAGCAGGGAAATTCAATGTTTTCTCTTCTTCTATTATAGCTTTTAAGAAACAACATTAACTTATTCCTTGAGTTGCTCTCCTTTTAACATTATTTTAATCTGTTACTTGCTTGAGTTCCTATTGTTGAATTTTCTTTTTAAAAATTTTTTTTTAAAGATTTAGGGAGTATAAATGCAGATTTGTTACATGGATATGTTGCATAGCAGTGAAGTCTGGGCTTTTAGGGTACCTTAATACTGTACATTGTACCCAATATGTAATTTTTCATTCCTCGCAGGTCTCCTGCCCTCTCACCTTTTGATGTCTTCAATGTCTATTATTCTGCTCTGCATGTTCATGTGTACCTATTATTTAGCTCCCACTTAAGAGTGCGAACATGCAGTATTTATCTTTCTTTCCATTTCTGAGTTATTTCACTTAGGATAATGACCTCCAGTTTCATCCATATTGTTGCAAAAGACATGATTTCATTCTTTTTTATGGCTGAGTGGTATTCCATGGTGTGTGTATGCATGTATAATATATATGTATATACATACCACATTTTCTTTATTCAATCATCTGTTGATGAACATGTAAGTTGATTCCATCACTTTGCTATTGTGAATAGAGCTGTGATAAACATACGAGTACAGTTGTCATTTTTAATATAATGATTTGTTTTCCATTGGGTAAATACCCAGTACTAGGATTGCTAGATTGAATGGTAGATCTATGTTTAGTTCTTTGAGAAATCTCTACACTGTTTTACAGAGAGGTTGTACTAATTTACATTCCTACAAACAGTGTGTAAGTGTTCCCTTTTCTCTGTGTCCTCACTAACATCTGTTGACTTTTGACTTTTTAATAATAACCATTGTGATCTGTGTAAGATGGTATTGCATTATGGTTTTAATTTTGCATTTCTCTCTTGATCATTGGTGTTGAGAATTTTTTCATATGTTTGTTGGCTGCTTGTATGTATGTCTTCTTTTGAATAGTGTCTGTTAATGTCCTTTGCCAACTTTTTGATGGGGTTATTTGTATTTTTCCCATTGAGATGTTTGAGTCCCTTATAAATTCTGTATGTTAGTCATTTGTTGGATGGATAGTTTGTAAATATTTTCTTCCATTCTGCAGGTTTACTCTGTTGATTATTTCTTTTGCTGTGCAGAAGGTTTTTAGTTAATTAAACTACATTTGTATATTTTTATTTTTGTTGCATATGCTTTTGAGGTGTTAGTCATAAATTCTTTGCCTATGCCAATATCCAGAAGAGTTTTTCCTAGGTTTTCTTCTAGGATTTTTAGGTCTTACGTGTAAATCTTTAATCCATCATGAGTTAACTTTTGTATATAGCGAGATATATGAGTCCAGTTTTATTCATTTGCACATAACTCTCTAATTTTCCCAGCACCATCTACTGGGTGTCCTTTCCCCAGTGTGTATTTTTGTTGACTCTGTTGAAGATCAGTTGTTTGTAGGTACATGGCTTAATTTCTGGGACCTCTATACTGCTCCGTTGATCTATGTATCTATTTTTATGCCAGTACTATACTGTTTTGGTTACGATAATTTGATATCAGGTAATGTGATGCTTCCTGTTTTGTTCTTTTTACTTAGGATTTCTTTGGCTATTTGGGCTCCTTTTTGGTTCTATGTGAATTTTAGGGTTTATTTTTTCAAAGAACCAACTTTTCATTTCATTGATTGTTTGTATTTTTGTCTATTTCTTTTCTTCTGCTAATTTTTGGCCTGATTTGTTGTTGTTTTTCTAGTTCTTTGAAGTGTGATGTTAGGATGTTAATTTGTGATCTTCCTATGTTTTTGGTGTAAGCATTTAATGCTACAAGTTTCCCTCTTAGCTTTGCCTTTGCTGTATCCCAGAGATTTTGGTATGTTGTGTCTCTATTTTCATTTGTTTCAAATTTTTTTTTGATTTCCATTTTATTTTTGTAGTTGTTCCAAAGATCATTCATGAGCCTGTTGTTTAATTTCCATGCATCTGTATAGTTTTGGTAGTTCTTATTGGTATTGATTTCTAGTTTTATTTCATTGTAGTCTAAGAACATACTGAGTATGATTTCAATTTTTTGAAAACTTGTTGAGACTTGTTTTGTGGCCTAACATGGTCTATTTTGGAGAATGTTCCACGCGCTGATGAGAAGAATGTATATTTTTTTTATTGCTACATAGAATGTTCTGTAAATGTTTGTTGATTTATTTAATCTAGAGTCCAATTTAAGTCCAATGTTCCTGTACTGATTTGCTGCCTCGGTGATCTGTTTAGCACTGTCAGTAAGGTTTTGAATTCTCCCACTATTATTGCATTTTTATCTATTCTTTTCTTGGGTCTAGGTGAATCTGGGCACTCTGGCATTGGCTGCATATATATTTAGGACTATTATATCATCTCATTTAATTGATCCCTTTATTATTATATAATGACCATGCTTGTCTTTTTTTTTTTTTACCATGGTTGATTTAAACTCTATCTCATATCAGTATAGCTACTTCTGCTTACCTTTAATGTTTGTTTTTATGAAATTTCTTTTGCAACCTCTTTGGTTTGAGTCTATAAATGCCATTGCCAGTTAGGTGGGCTTCTTGAAAATAGCATATCACTAGATTTTGGGTTTTTTAAATTCATTCTACCAATCTATTTCTTTAAAGTGGAACATTTAGTCCATTTACATTTAAGATTAATATTAATATGGAAGGTTTTGTTTCTGTCATAATGCTCCTGTCATAATGTTAATTGTTACCTAGTTGCTTGTTGTCTTGATTGTGTACTTGCTTTATGAGACCCATGAGTTTTATACTTTCATGTGTTTTTATGGTAACAAGTATTGACCTTTCATTTTCATGTCTAGAACACCTTTGAACATTTCCTATAGACCTGGTTTTGTGACAAATTCCCTCAGTGTTTCTTCGTCTGGGGAAGTTTTTGCATTTCCTTCATTTATGAAGCTTAGTTTGGGAGGATACAAAATTCTTGGCTGGCAGTTTTTTTGTTTAAGAAGACTAAAAATAGGACCCCTATCTCCTCTTGTCTTGTAGGGTTGTAGGGTTTCTGCTGAGAAGTCTGCTGTTAGTCTGATGAGATTTCCTTTGTAGATGTTTATATGCTTTTCTCTTGTTGCTTTTAGGAATTTTTTCACGTTGACTTTAGATAGCTTGATGACTATATGCCATGGTGAGGTCCATCTTGCAATATATCTCTCAGGAGTTCACTGAGCTTCTTATATCTGGATGTCTACATTTCTAGCAAGACCAGGGAAGTTTTCCTCAATTATTCCTTTGAATAGGTTTTCCAAACTTTTTACTTTTTCTTCTTCTCCTGCAGGAATACCTATGACTTATAGGTTTGGAAGCTTTCCATGATCCCATAATTCTTAAAATCTTTGTTCATTTTTTAAGACTTTTTTTACATCTATTTTTGTCGTTGATTTAGGTTGATTCAAAAGACTTGTCTTCAAGCTCTGAATTTTTTTCTTCTGTTTTAGCTAGTCTATTTTTAAAACTTCCCACTGTATTTTGTAATACAGGAGTCCTTGAATGAATTTTTAATTTCCAGATGTTCTGTTTGATTTTTTTTAATATCTATCTCTTTCATAAATTTTTCATTTATATCCTGGGTTGTTTTTCTGACTTCTTTGTGTTGGTTTTCAACATTCTCTTGGCTATCATTGAGCTTCTTAATAATCAATATTTTGAATTCTTTATCTCATATTTCAGAGATTTCATTTTTAGTTGGATCCGTTGTTCAAGAGTTAGCATGATCCTTCGTGGGTGCAGCAAACTTTATTTTTTCATGTTATGAGAATTGTTTCTCTGGTTCCTTCTTATCTGGATAGGCTACTTATTCTTCTTATTTTTAAATTTACTTTCCTTTGGATGGGATTCTTTTTTCTTCCCCTTGTGCATGTGACTATAATGTATGTTGTGTATGGTCACCTGGGTTTGGTTCTGCTTTCAGTGGCAAAGACTCTGTATGAGTTTCTTGGTTATAGATAGCCTTTGTGTAGTGGCTTTTCCAAATACTGGTTGTAGCAGTGATGTACTGGGCTTATGAGCAGGTTCATTGCCTCCTGTGGGACCAGGATGGCTGAGGTCTCAGGAAGCTTATCTTGTTCCCCAGTGTTGTGCACTTCTGTCAGCAAGTTTTACACTGGGTTATGTAGTTCAGCCTGCAGGACTGTTGGTAGCATCCATGGGTAAGAACTGGCGGCAGTAGAAGCAGATAAGTATATGTAATATCTAAATGGTGGGCACAAACACCAGCCCTGATGGGAGTGTGGGGGGCAGCTCCTAGTGAAATGCATTGAGGTCTCTGCAGTGGCAGAGGGGACTACCCCAGCTCCCAGCCTGGGTGAGCAGAAACACAATTCACCTTACTGTCATGCCTTGTCCTGGTGCTTGGGATATTCAGATCAGACAGACAACACTGTCCATCTCCAGGAATGTTGCTGTTCCATGTGCGGGGGTGCCCACCGCTTGTGCAAGCCTGGGCTCAGTGGGCATCCCGCCAGTGGGGGCTTGCTACCCCTAATTGCCCTAGAATGGCCATCTACAGGTCCACCCATGCCAAACTCCCATGGGAGAAGGAGAAGTCCCCCTTTGCATATCCCTTCACAAGCACTGGGGCTGTCCAGTCACTGGGGCTGCCCAGTCACTGCGGCAGAAGCACAGTCTTCCCCCAGGAGTCCAGAACAGTGCCCCAGCTTCTGTTCAAAGAGATGCAGTCACTTTCTGCCCACAAGGATTGGTGCTCTGTGCTCTCCCATTTGTTAGGAGCAGCAATCCCTGAGGGCTAGCTACCCTGTGTGGCTGCTGCAGTCCAAGTGGGTACTGGGGAATGTCTGTGGGGGATCCAGTGATGTGAAGACACAAGGGCTGAAAGTCCCCAGGCAGCACAAAGTCCCACAGTGGGTATGTACCCAGTACGGCGCCTGCCACAGCTCAGGTCCAGGGGGAAAACCAGCAACTCTGCATGAGCTGGCAACCTGGTACAATGCTCTTAGGAAGGCCCCAAATCACCGCCCACACCAGTGCTTGGGGTTGCAAAGGCAGAGGAGCTCTCTGTGAGTTCAGAAACCAGCAGTCTGCTGCAAGGGCAAGGGGATCCGAAACACTCCCACATACCCTTTCCACGGAACACCAAATCCCTCAGAATTTGATCACTGCCAGCCTCTTGCTTCCTTCTTTTTCTGTGTCCTAGTTTCTTCCTGTGAGCTCTCCAATAGGTGCCAGCACTCTCCCCTTAATGCTCCACTAGAGCAGATTATTCACCTGTAACTTTGGTTCCTCTTTCTGAGGAGAACTGGCATCTGACATCTCTAGTCAGCCTGCTTGGAAAAAAAAGACAAGGGGAATTTGAACTCCATCCACCCATTAAGACTTACCTGAATCAAAAACTGGTCTTAAATCAGAGCCTATTATAGCTTCCTATCTATGCAACACCTGCTTCGTAATGTGGCTTCTCAAGCCCCACCTCTCCTCTGCCCTGTGAAGCCATCTCATCCACTTCACAATGCATTTGCAATGGCTCTGAATTCTCAAACTCTTCCCTCTCAAGCAGAAATCTAGAAAGCCCACTAGCTCTTATCTCTCTGCTTCTTTTTGATTCTACTTCTGATAGTTACCTTTCAGCCATTTGATGCATTTCAGCCCTGTTGACACTGCCCTAGAACAGAATTCATCACTTGTAGCATGTGTTCAGTAGTGTGTTCCCAGATACTCTCCCTGTTCCCAGGTTCTTTCGCCTCCAGTTAAACCTCTCCACTGCCGTCAGTGTCTCAGGTTTAATGTGATCATGGCTTTATCTTGTTTAAATCATTGAGGCTCCTATTGCCTATCAGATAGAGACCAAATTCCTTGGCATAGTAAGGCTTTAATAACCTGCTCCAGGCTCACTTCCAGTCTCTTGTTAACCCTTCCTCACTTTATAGTCTAGACGTAACAGATTTTCACTGTCAATTCAATATATTATTCCACACTTTTTAAATGCTGCCTCTTTTTCCTAGAAAGTTATCTGCTTTCCCCACCTGCAAATTGCCTTTTATTATCTGATGTTCAACTTAGTGGTACCTCTTGTCTTCAGTTTTTCTGGAACTTCCAGTCTATTTCATTACCCAAAAGAACAACTACTTGCTCCTGTCTTTATGTTCTCTTAGCACTTTATATGTTCCCCCATTATAGTCACTGACACATTACTTTCAGTTATTGATTATGTGCTGTCTCTTCCATTGTACTACCAGTTACTCCAGAGCAGAGGCGATACCTTTGTCTGTAGCACTTCCTTAGCAAATCCATCCATTTGTTTGTTAACCATCTGTTGTGTGGTGATGGGTAAGACTGAGGTGAACAAGTCAGATATGGTCCCCATCATCTAATCGAGAACTTTGGTTCTAGAAGTGGAAATGAACAGGCCTCCAGAGGATGGTGGTGGCTTGAACTACACCGATATCGGTGGATATGCAATATTCAGGAAGTAAAATTGACAGAAATTCATTATGGATTCAGTATGGAGAATGAGTAAGAGCAAAGAATCAATGATGACCACTAGCTGACTGTCTTATGAACTGAGTGGATCTTAGGCTGTATTAATAGAAATTAGGGAATAAAACTGGTAAAGGATCAACTCTTTGTTCTCTGTGATTCTTAGAACTAGAGGAATGGGTTTATTTGTGATATATAGACAAACTTCACTGTGTTCAGAACTAACCTACATGTTCAGCAAAATGTGTAAATTGCTGATTTTAGTAGAAATATTAGCATGTATAAATATGAGCACTTGGTAAGACCACATCATGTTGCTCTGAAAAGTTGAAGACAGAAACTTCATTAATAAGATTGTTATTTATTAAATATATTTAAATAATGTTCTGTTAAATACAATGAAATATACAGTCATGTCACTTAATGATGGAAATACATTCTGAGAAATTAGTCATTAGGGAGTTTTATCATTGTGCAAACACCATAGAGTGAACTTACACAAACCTAGATGGTGCAGCCTACTACACATCTAGGCTGTATGCTATAGCCTATTGCTCCTGAGCTACTAACCTGTACAGCATGTTACTGTACTGAATACTGTAGGCAATTGTAATACAATGGTTAAGTATTTGTGTGTCTGAACATACCTCAGCATAGCAAAGGTAATGCATTGCACTACAACATTAGGATGGCCATGATGTCATTAGGCAATAGGAATTTTTCAGTTTCATTATAATCTTTGAGACCACTGTCATATATGAGGTGTGTCAATGACCAAAATGTTGTTATGCAGTGCATGATTGTACATAAAGAAAACTTTGTAAACATGTCATGAGAGTTACTTCAGTTCTTTTTCAGAAGCATTATAAAGAAATTTTATTGTTCATTACTTTTTTAACCCAAGTTAGTAGTCTTTTCACTGTATGTTTCTAGTCCTTCCACAAATTAAACATTTTATTGTGTTGGTATCAGATTTAACTACCAAGTGTTGGGAGCAAATTATTCAAATATTATATAAAAATAAGGTTTTGCTGACATGATGAAATTTTAGGATTTTTTTCTTTTAAGAAAATAGTAAAAGTAGAACAATATTAGGTTAGAATTCAGCTGTCTGTGTCTGATAATATTAAAAGTAGATTTTTAGGACTTGGTAAAATCTATTTTGCAGCCATAATATAAAGGGAAACATGTAGAGAATTTGACATTAAAATGTATCCCATGCTACTAAAAGCAGAATATGAGCTTTCTATAAAAGGCCTTTTAGATAAAATCTAAATATAAACTCAAGAGACTTACCATCAGATGAAACTGTTACAATAGCAGTATTGTTTCATTAGAGGTGATAGTAGTGAAAACATAACAATTTAATATTAGGAAGTAATATATTATCAGTAGATTATACACTTAAATTTATGACACTATAGATAAACATATTATGCTCCTTTATTGTAATGTTTTTAAACAGTGACATTTTTTGATGTCTGTAAGAGTATGTAATCTCAAATTGAGTGTAAAAAATTTACACATACTCTAATGGTAACTATTTTAGATTTAGAATTGGATTTTATGTATTATAAAGTTTCAAATTCCATCAAACCTAGCTTGATTGGTGAAGATCATTTTGCTGCTACAAGGCTTTATTGACAGAATCCAAATATTCAAAGATCAAACTGATTGAACTATGAATTTATCATTTTCATTAGTTTAATATTTTATATGACTCATGTAGTAATTTTTATACACCCTAATGACATAGGAACCAGATTTCTGGTATCTAAAATATGGCTCTGCTTTGAATAAAAATATTTAACTTTTGTGTGCCTTGATTATCTTATATGTAAAATGGGCATTATAGTAATTGCTGCTTATATGTTTGTGACAAGAATTAAATGAATTAATACATATAAAAATATGTGAGACATATAATAAATAAATGGTAATTAATTAAAATAATTGTATAATACCTGTCAATCTATACATTAGTGCCTGGTACATAGAAAGTATCACCTACTGTTATACTGGTTTGCATTTGATGTGCATTTGAAAGTTAAAACGAAAGAGCATGTTTAAAATACATTAGAAGCAATGACATTCTATTAATTTTATGGATGATATAACTGAAGTTCCTCCAGATTGAAAGGTTTTGTTATTTATTTTCTTTGTTCAGGTCATTCTTAATGGTCACACGTTTAGGCACTGGGAACCAAGTTGCTGTCCTCGTAGACTTTGCGTTCTAGCAGATATTCAAATGTCCTGAGCTGAAGCCCAGGAAAGGTCAGGGCTGGAGATGTAGATTTGAGCATCATCCTTCAAAGGGTTGAGGAATTGAAATTATATCTTATTTATATGTGTCCCCCACGGTACCTGGTCTACTGTTTTATACACAGCTGACACTCAGTAGATATTGGCAGAGCAAATGGAATGCAATTTTTCCTTTAGAGGTATTATTAAACCATACCCCTCATCTCTTTATACCTCTAATTAAAGCCTTTCTGAACATACCTCTTTTTCTTCCTATATTAGTTTTCTCCTGCTACATAACAAATTGCCACAAACTTTGCAGTTTAAAACAATATATGTTTATTATCTCCAGATTTGTGTGTGTCAGGACTCCATGCACAGCTTAGCTACATCATCTGCTCAGCGTCTCACAAGGCAGTAACTAAGGTGTCAGCTGGGCTTCATTCTCATCCAAAGGCTCAACTAGGGAAGAATCCACTTTGAGACTTGTTCATGTTGTTAGCAGAATTCATTTCCTGCGACTGTTTGACTAAGGGCCCAGCTTGTTACCGGCTGTTGGCGGGAGGCTGCCCTCTACTCCCGACGGAGCCCACAGTGCCCTGACACCAGCCCTCTCCGTGGGAAGCTCACAGCATGCCTGCTTGGGTCTTCACGGCCAGCAGGAGAATCTCTCCCTCCAGTCAGCTAAGATGGAGTAACATAAAGTAACACGACCATCGGTGTGACATCTCATCACTTTTGTCATAGCCTATTGACTAGACACAAGTCACAGTTTCCGCCCACACCCTGCCTACACAGACATGAGTACTCCACGAGGTGGGATTTTGGGGAGGTCCCCCTAGGGTGAACTCGCCACACTCCCCAACTGGACTACGTTCCTATAATGCTCATGTGTACAGCTCTGTCTGACCGCATTACTGTGTAAGCCTCTACTGTCCGCACACATGGCATGTCCATCTCCACCTCTAGGTCTTTCACAGCGGAGACCTTGCCCTGTTCATCTCTCTGTATCCTTTTGCATCTGGCACAAAACTTGGCCCTTAGTCTCAGTGAACTTTTATTTTTAATAGCTTTTTTGAGTTATAATTTACCAATGAACTTTTAATGAGTGAATGAAGGTAAACATAGGGCTAACATAATGCAAACTGTAAAGCATTTGCTGATAATTTTAAAGGAATACTCTAACTGATTATGCAGTTGGACTTGTATTGACTCTTCCTTCAAGACAATACTTGGTAAAATGAATTAGAAGACAAAATAATTTTATATTCCTTCTAGATTTGTGTAACTGTGATACAATTTTATGACATATTATGTTACCTAACTAGGTATTTTTTTTTCTTCTAGATGAACAAGAGATAGTACAAAAACGCACTTTCACAAAATGGATCAACTCTCATCTGGCCAAGGTAAAGGAAACGACCCAAAGTTATGGGTTTACTTAGTTTGAGCCAATAAATCATCAAATGCACAGTAAAAAGGAATGTTGCTGTAGATAGTGTCACTATTACTACCCAGTGATCGGCAATTCTGTTGGTTGGTTTAACTGTTGCTAAGTGTGGTGTTTGGTAATGTTGCCTCTGGAGGAAATGAACCAATAGCTAGAGTCAAGTTACTTCATGTCAGTTCCGTGAATCTTGAGGAAATATTTCATCCAATTATTTCTTCTGTACTAAGGTGTGTGTCATATCAAAAGGAGAATTTGTGCTGGATTTTCGTTTGTTTGTGTTTGTTTCTACCTGGAACTGAAAGAAGCAACGAGTGGTCTGTGCTGAGCAAAGAATTTTATCTCAGGAGATCATGGCAGTATCTCTGCTCCCTCTCAGGTGTTCTGATTAAAAAGTAACCATTTTAGTGATAGGACACTAAAAAGGCTCCAATCATTTTGAGATTTTCGACACTAACATTCGGTGGTATTAGGTGACTTGGGCACTGTAATGTCTTTGAACATAAACACTAATATAAAATAAATCTCAATCTTGGTACATTATAATAGAATTAATTTCTTATACTGCTGATAGAAAAGCAAACGAAGAAACATCGCATTTGTAAAACTAAATTTGGGTGCTAGGACAGTTGTCTGGATTCAGTTAGAGCGTCCTTTTGTTGAGAGCAGTGGTCATACTATGTGAGGCACAACCCTATGGGCGCTTTTTGATCAGGGCCTTTTTTACAGTTCAGAAGCAAACAAAGCATGGCAATTTATTTTAGTCCCATTCTAAAAATTAGCGACTTACTTCATGTCTATGCTAGGCTTTGAACTCAGGAAGAAATTAGTAAGACACTTTACTAGGCCAGCTCAGAATCCAGCAATGAAAGAAGACTAGAATGACGTGTCTAGATACAGAATGCACTGGGATCACCCTTCCTATAACCTCTTTCCGAAAGCCACTTGGTGAGAGGGGAGTCCTCTGGCATAGTGATTGTCCCCAGAATCTGCCCTATAAGGAGGCAGTGAATGCAGTAGGCTTCAGACTTGGGGGCTCATTTTCCCCAGCTTTTGTTGGTCCCAGCCGGCCGCTACTTATATTACAGAACTGTCATCAATTGGGGAAGATTTTCTTTTTCCAAAATGAAAATAAAGGTACTGTTTTTTCATAGTATAAAAAGGTTAGATGCTAATTGTACATAAGATTAATAAGAAACCTCTTACAAAGTGTAAAGTAATTAAAAAATCATCTTAAATCACACAATCCAGATATAATCATCCCTAAAATATTGGTCAACATTTTTCTACACACTGTTTCACATAAACCATGTTATAGGTTTATAGAAGCCTTCTATTTCACTCAACACATCTTTCCATGTCACTAAATAGGTCTACATAATCATTTTAATTGCTAAATAAACTTTATTATATCTATCTGCCTGCATTAGCCAGTTGCCTATTGACGGTCATTTAGGTGGTTTCGAATTGTTTCATATTATATAAAATATTACAGTGAAAATCCTTGGATGTACATCTTTGAACACTGTGTGGCTTTTCTTAGGATAAAGTTCTAGAAGTGAGTGAATAGTCTCAACAGGTATGCACAGTTATAATTTTAATATATCCCAAGAGCTTATGAGAATACCCATTTCCTTGCACTATTAAAACATTCTTCAAAATTTTTAATAGTTAGGGATGGAAACTTGATCCAGTAATGATGGCAATAGTGGGCTTCTTCCCCTTTCATATCTGATGTTTCCTTATTGGCAATCCCTGGTATACATAGGTCTGTGCTTTGGAATTTTTTCAGATAATCTGAAAACCAAACCATTTTTAAAAATTACAATACATTTTATTTCTTAGTTGTAGTCCCTCCTCACAATTTTATGTTGATATCTACCAATGAAGGTAAGAAAAATGACCCATGTTGAAAATATTTTTTTATGCTGGTAATCAAGATATTAATTTTAAATAACCTATTATGCAACATGATGCCCTAAGTTATTTTATCTCTTAGAATAAGAAGGGAGAAAAGTGCTAAATTGGCCAAGAAAAAAAAAGTTTCAACTTTTTTCTGGAATGCAACTTACAAAGATTTTTGCAGGACGTTTATTGTCTGAAAATTTTTACACAACAATCATGAGAGTTTTTGTTGATTTAAATTAGAATGATAAATTCTAAATTCTGTGATTATATCTTGCCACTGAAATGCCCTCTTTAAGGTTTTTAAGCTACCTAAAGAAATACAAATTTTATTTTAAAGGACAATTTAAAAGACTCTCTATTTGAAAAGAATATTTATATCTAGTTTCTCAAATTCATCTTTGGAAATTGACCAGTTCCAAATATAGCTTTACTAATAGGCAGTGGCAGGTTTACGAGCACTCAGTTTTAGTTAAGAAGCAAGAAAGTTGGTCCTTCTGTCCTAAGGTCATTCAATCTTGGGTGCATTGGGAGATGTTCAGAAGATGTTTATGAGGATGAATTTGGGAAGGTTTTTCAATAAGAAATTTTCATTTTTGTTCTTGACTGCTTTGCTCAGTTACAAATTCATAAACTGTTTACTTATAATTAAAGTCTTTTGCTGATGACATTCCATTCTATTACAACAATTCGTTATAAATATTATGACAGCAGTATGAAGAGACAGGATGCACATAAGAGTGCAATCTGAAAACTATAGAAAAACCATATAGAAAACTATACTTTTCTTAAAACAAAAATCTTATTAAAAGTAGAAAAAAACACCTAGGGATTTTTCTCTGTGTTTTTATGCCATTTTTATCACACAGATATATATTATTCAAATTTGGGGGTATAACTATCTGTTCATTATTTTGATGTTTGTTTTGTTTTCAAATTGAAGTCTTCATGTTTCTGTAATTATGCAAAATATTGCAAATCACAAATTGTCAATGTACTATAATATAACATTGACCAAAATTAGTGGGTTGTAGTTATTTCATATACCTGATATTTCCTTTCAGAGATGGGGCTCCAATTTTAGATATGGAACCTATAATTTTCTTCCTTTCCAAGAGAAAAACCTGTATCTTTCTATTCTGTTAGCTCTGTTAATGAAAGAAGGTGGAGGGCTTTTTTTTTCTTAATTAGCCCAATATTGATTTTGAGTGATGGTTTTTCAAAGTTAGTTTCCTGCCTCAGCTCTAGCTTGTAAACACTTGTTAAAGTATGTTTCTAAACTGCAGGGCTGCTGTTTATTGAGCACTTATCATGTGCCGTTTACTGTGTCTTAGCAACTTTATCTTTTATTTTACTTACTCGTCACACCAACAAGCAAATGTATTATTTTTACTATTTTATAGAATATGAACCTGAAGCTTAGAGTTAACTGATCAGCTCTTGGTCACTTAACAAGCAAGTGACTAAGCCAGACTTTTCCTACGCTTAGTCACTGTCAGTCAAACCGGGCTGCTATAATGAAATCCCACAGACTGGGTGGCTTAAACAACAAACATTTATTTCTCACAGTTCTGGAGGCTGGAAGCCCAAAGATCCTGGTGCTGGCAGATTCAGTTCTTGGTGAGGGCTTTCTTCCTGGCTTATAGATGGAGAGCTCCTTCTCACTGTGTCCTCACATGGTAGACAGAGAGAAAGTTATGGTCTCTCTTCCTTTCCTTATAAGGACACTAATCAATCCCATCATGGGGGCCCCACCCTGATGACCTCATCTAAACCTATTTAGCTCTCAAAGGCCTTGCTTCCAAATACAATCGCATTGAGGGTTAAGGCTTCAGCATGTGAATTTTGGGGAAGACACAAACATTCTTCCATAATAGGCATGAATCATTGGGTTATACACACATGATTTACTTGTTTATTTAGTTATTCAGCAAATACTTATTAAGCAACTATTATGTGCTTGAGATTGTGAGCAAAACCAGACATAGTCAGTGCCATTATGTCATTGATTGTCTAGCAGAGGAGACAAACCATTACAATGACGTGTGTGTGATGAGTCCAAGAGAGGGGAAGTGCAGGGTGACAGGCGAGCACATGGCAAACACCTCGAACCGCACAGGTGATCTGAAGGAGGGCATCAGTAGGCTTTCAGAGGAAGATGGATTTAAGCCGGGACCTGAGAAAGATCTTGGGGTTGGGTTGGTGAAGAAACCAATGCTTTCAAAAGTGGAGAGGTGAGAAAGAGCACGGTACAGTAAAGGGAATGGGAGCAGCTCAGAATAGCTGAAAGTGTGGGTTCCAGCAGTGTGATGGCAACAGAGAAAACTGAGAGTTGGTCAAAGCTCTGATTCGGGGGGGGGGGGGGGGGAGAAGGACAATATACGTAACCTAAACTTTTGTACCCCCGTAATATGCTGAAATAAAAAAAAATCTAATGGGGAAAGTCATAGATAAGAATCTCAGATACAAAGATTTAGCAAGAATGCATAATAACAAATTATTATTAATATAATAAAGTCATTGTAACACAAACAATAAAATAAAATAAAATAAAATAAAAACATTTGGACATTGTATTATGGACAGTGGAAAATAATCTTTGCAGGAGAATGAAAGGATCATTCTGACCCTAAACATCTCTCTCTCTCTCTCTCCTTCTCTCTCTCTCTCTCTCTCTAATCAGAGCAGGAACAAGTAAGATTGGAGGTAGAGTGGCCTGGCCCTAAGTCAGATGAGAGGTGAGGGCACCTTGGACTAAAGCAGTGGTGGGGAATAGAGAAAAGTAGATAAATTGAAAAGATGTTTAGGGGTGGACTTGATAGAACTGAGTAATTAACTGGAACCTTGGAGGAGAAGGAGTCAGGAACGACTTTTAGACTTCTGACTTGAGCAAATGATTAAGATCATTCACAGAGACAGGGAACACAAGAGGCCCGGAGAAAGGCTACTAAGTTCAGTTCAGACAGAGGAATTACTTGGCAAAGATGGACCCATTTGATTTGGCAATTAGGAAGTTGTTGGCCACCATTGGGAGTAGGCACGTTATGGTAGAAACCAGACTCCAGTCAGCCGATGAGTAAATGAGAGGTAAGGATGTTAGGACACGTAGAGTATCAGCCGGTGCAGAAAACTGGATCAGGTAAGAGCTGTTTTAATAAATGGTGGGCTTCAGTGTGTGTATGGAAGGTAATGACAAGAACCAGTAGAGACGGAGAGGCTGAAGAAGGAGAAAACAGTTATTCTGAAGGTACAAGGCTCTGAGGAGGTGAGAGAGGAAATTAAGAGCATGGGTGGAGGGTGGAGGTTTGTACCAAGGAGAGAAATTTCCCCTCCTCTGAGACTAGAGTGGGAATAAGAAAGGTGGCTGTGGGTGTACCTAAGTGTGGGATAGGCAGAGAGATGAAGATGGACTTGAATTTGAAGAGATTCCCACCTAATGGCTACAGATTTCTTAGGCCTACCAGTATAGTCTTTGCATTCTTGAGCAAAGAAATTATATTAGGATCAATATATTAAAATTAGACAGTTAAAAAATGTTAGTTCTTTCACATTTTAAAATTTATTTTAGAAAATTCCTAAATTTTATGCAAGATGTGGATATAGGCTATTATACTTGTGTATTGCTACTTTGGGCCCCCAAAGGAAGCAGTTTGAAAAAATCTTTTCCAAAAAAAATCTTTATAAACAGTTATATTTTTAAATTAGAGCTAGTATAAATAATGTTTATATTGATTATATTTTGTTATCAAATGCTTGTAATTTCACATTTTATCTCATTTTGTCAAATGGAATAGAATATTATATTTTTATTTAAACATCCTTGATTCAACCTTTATGGTATTATATTTGGCTATGAAATAAATAGATGGCTTGGTCTTTTGGGGGGAAATCGGTCTCAAATAGCCTTTTTTAAATTTCAGCATATTATGGGGGTACAAAAGTTTAGGTTACATATATTGTCTTTGCCCCACCCAAGTCAGAGCTTAAAGTATATCCATCCCCCAGATGGTACACACTGCACCCATTAGGTATGAATATACCCATCCCCACCTCCCCCCTCCTACTGCCTGACACCTGAATGTTACTACTATATGTGCACTTAAGTGTTGATCAGTTAATACCAATTTGATGGTGAGTACATGTGGTGCTTGTTTTTCCATTCTTGTCATACTTCACTTAGTAGAATGGGCTCTATCCAGGATAATACAATAGGTGCTATATCTCCATTGTTTTTTGTGACTGAGTAGAATTCCATGATATACATATACCACATTTTATTAATACACTCATGTCAAATAGCCATTTTTAGTGTTTGTATTAATATAAATGGAGCTTCCTTTCAATATGAAATGAGTAGTCCTTTAGCCATCTGCCAGCCTTAATTTATGGAGCTATCAAGAGTAGGCATTGAACATTTTAAATACTGTCTTTGGGATGAACTCAGGCATGCTATGAGCACCTTCTCACTCCTTAGAAGAATGGTGGAAAAAGCATTATAAGACATTGTTTAGGTTTTCTATTAATTGCTATTGCTGCCATAACAAAATACCACATACTGGGGGGCTTAAAATGAGAAATTTATTATCTCACAGTTCTGGAAGCTAGAAGGCCATGCTCCTTCTGAGAGTCTGGGTAGAATCTTTTCTTACCTCTTCTAGCTCCTGGTGGTCTCCTGCACTTGACATTTCTTGGCTTGCAGCTGCGTCACTGCAGTCTGCTCTGGGGATGTCTGTATCTGTGTCCACATTTCCCCATTGTACAAGGGCACTAGTTGATGGATCGGGACCCATGCTAGTGACCTCATTTTAACTTGATTACCTCTCTGAAGACTCTATTTACAAATAAGGTCACATTCTGCAGTACTGGGTGTTAATATTTCAATATATCTTGGGGGGAGACACAATTCAACCCATAACAGATTCCATTAAGAGCACATTTTATTTTAATACCAAGTTAGATTTATATACTCCTTTAAAAGGAACACTTTAAACTTACTATGTTTTTCTAAAATAATCCATGCTAATTATGACTTTGAATGATGTCTCCATAGTCATAAAATATCACTTTAGTGGTGGCTTTCATCTTCTTTAATTGTCTTTCCACCAACAGTGCAGAAAGATAACATGGAAACACTTTCTAAGCTGAATTTTACTGCCATCTGTTTCCTTGTACACACTCTGGTAGGACTATTAATGAACTAAGACAGGAAGATACAGAATCAGAGAGTAAAAGGTAAACATAATATTTCACCCCCAAAATATTTTTAGTTGTTTTTCTAAAGCTATATGAGATATGTGAGATGATAGATATGTTAATTAACTCGATTTAATAATTTCATGATGTATACATATATCAAAACATCACATTGTATGCCATAAATATATATACGTATATACAAGTTTTATTTGTCAATTTTATATCAATAAAGCTGGGAAAAAATAAACCTGCTTTAATTTGTTAACCCTCTAGTTACATAGGGTTAACAATATATTAGTTGTTTCCAAATATACAGCTAAAAGATTACCAACAAAAATCACTATTCAAAATTAATAGCATTTATTAATTTATTTATAGAATATATTAGTGTATTGATACTATGGATATGTATCTTACAAAGTTTATGTGGATTAATAAACATTTTGCTAATATTTGTCAAACTTCCTTCTTTAGGTATGTGTTTTATTTATTCTTCCATTCATTCAACAAATAATTTCAAATGCTGTTTACTAAGCTAGGCAATATTCTATACTGAGAATGTGGCAGTGAGCAAAACAGGAAAAATAATCCCTACAGTACGGACTTACATCTTAATGGAGGCCTTGGGCAGCAAGGCTGTTCTGTTAGACTCAAGTGAGGGCAGAAGGAAGGAGACGAGCTGGAGATTGTTGAAGTCATCCAGGCAAGGGTCTCGTGACTTGGACCAAGATAGCAGCAGTGGAGGTGGTGAGAGGTGGTTGGGTTCTGGATGTATTTTGAAAATGAAGCCAACAAGATTTGTTGATGGATCAGATATTGAGTGTGAGCAAAAGAGAGGCGTCAACCCTAACTTTGCACTGAGTAAAATAAATCACTTGGGGAGTATGCTTCTTTTATACTCTATAGTAAAAAGAACTTTATTACATCTGAAAGTGTTTAAGAGTTTTCCAAGCAGATTTAAAGCTGGGCTGGAGGGCAGTTATTGCCTTTGGGATAGGTATTCAGAATTGAACTAAATAATCAAGGAAGTGGAAATAATTATGCTGTCACGGGAAACAAAAAAGAATGGGGAATATCTTCCCACCTTTGCCAATTAGAGGTGGAAAATAATCACAGTAGTACCATTATAAAGAGAGTGAAAGAGGAACAGACTACACATGCCATTTTTTTTTTGTTTGTTTGAGACAGAGTCTCACTCTGTTGCCCGGGCTACAGTGAGTGCCGTGGCGTCAGCCTAGCTCACAGCAACCTCAAACTCCTGGGCTCAAGCGATCCTCCTGCCTCAGCCTCCCGAGTAGCTGGGACTACAGGCATGTGCCACCATGCCCGGCTAATTTTTTCTATATATATTTTTAGCTGTCCAAATCATTTCTTTCTATTTTTAGTAGAGACAGGGTCTTGTTCTTGCTCAGGCTGGTCTTGAACTCCTGAGCTCAAACAATCTGCCTGCCTCAGCCTCCCAGAGTGCTGGGATTACAGGCGTGAGCCACCGCACCCGGCCACATGCCATTTTTAAGTTACTCCACCTTTTTTGTAGAGATATTGGGAACATTTAATTAGATTTTCTGAATAAAATGATAAAACTTTCAGACGTTAAATTAATTTTATTTGACCATTGTCAGTGGCTATAGTCATGACTTTATTGATCTGGTCCAAGGCTGCTTTGGCATTTTGACACATTTTAGTGTGCTGGGCTCTTTGCCAACCTTCAGGGAGGTAACTTGCTCCACATCTGCTGGTTAACCTCTCTTCCCTTCCCACTCCTCTCTCTGTTCCTGTTGTTTAGCATGTTGCTGCCACCCAACAGATAACCATCAGAGTGGACAATAACCCTAGACTAGTCCTGTGATGAGAATTTGTCCCCTTATACTGTCTCTCAGCCTGTGAAATGGTTCCTAGAAGTAGTGGTTTGTCTGCTTCTTAAAGTTTGGGCCATCTGTGCACAGAGGTTTCAAGGTGCACAGAATGCACCCGGAGAAGCAGCCCTCCCCTTGAGACCTCCCCACACACTGAGCAGAAGGCAGTTTTGTGACTATCTCAGGCCAGGACTCTGATTCCTGTTCCTGATTGTGCTCAACAGGGTGTGTGTTTCAACTCAAGTAAGTAGTTACCTGTGGCGTGGGCTTTTCCTTTAGGCATTTTCTAGTTCAGTTTTATTGGTATCACTAAGTATCAGCAATCACAAATATTAAACCATAGGATATGTGTTTAGTATTTTAAAGCAAAATGCTGTAGCTTTTTATGGTCATAAAATGTTTTGAGAGCTCCTTCCCCAAGAGAGAAATGCATTTAGTAGAAGACTAAAAGCCATAATGGCAAATGAGGACCCAGATGCTCCTGACATGACATGGGTGATTTTATCCTCTTCTTTGCTAACGACTAAATCCCTAATGCTGAAAATCTACTTTATAGCTGCATGATATTGGTCACTAGAAACTAAGATTCTAGAAGATGTGTAGGTATCTGCTGATGAAGTAATGATATGCTAGTAATGTTTAAAAGTAGGTTTCTATTCTTCCGCAAAGCAGCCACTATGGAAAGCAGTATGGCAGTTCTTAAAAAAAAATAAAAATAGCATATTTCAACTTCTGAGTACATATCCAAAAGAATTGAAAGCAAAGTCTTCAAGAGATATTGGTGCACCTATGTTCAGTGGCATTAATCGCAATAGCTAGAAGTTGGAAGCAACCCAGGTGGCCATTGACAAACGAATGGATACACAATATAAGGTGTATTCATACAGTGGAATGTTATTCAGCCTTAAAAAGGAAGGGAATTCTGGCATCTGCTATAACGTGAATGGATCTTGAGAACATTATGCTAAGTGCAATAAGCCAGCCACAAAATGACAAATACTGTGTGATTCTACCTATATGAGATATTGAGAGTAGTCAGAATCATTGAAAAGAAAGTTGACTGATGGTTGTGGGGGCTGAAGGGAAGAATAAATGGAAAGTTGTTGTTTAATGGGTATAGAGTTTCAGTTTTTCAAAATGAAAATATTTCTGGAGATTGTTGCATAATAGTTGCACAATGATGTGGAAATACTTAATTACTATTGAACTGTACACTTAAAAATGATTGAACTGGTAGATTTTATATGTATTTTAGCACAATTAAAAATTTAAAAATTAAACTACAGTAGTACCTTCTTATATGAAGGAGATGTGTCTCAAGATCCCCAGTGGATTCCTAAAACCACAGATAGTACCAAACCTGATTGCTATCAACCAGAACACGTTTCTGTTTATGTATTCTACTCACAAATTTAATGCCTTGTGCATCTTAACTAAGCACTTGTCATGCAGTGTGGCCATAACTTTTGCATTTTGAGGTGTGACAGCAAAACTAGCATGAATTTATTTTTCCTTCTTTATAATTTCATTGATAAAAGACCCATTCCTACTATAGATCTTAGCAGCCTTAGGATATAATTTTTTTCTTTCCTTATTAAGTTGAGAATTTTCACCTTTTCACTTAAAGGAAGCACTTTACAGCTTCTCTTTTGCATATCCAAATTGCCAGCAACACTACTCTTGTGCTTTGAGGCCAATATTAAGTAAAATGAGGGTGACATGAACACAAACACTGCAGAAACATGACAGGGGATCTGATAACCTAGATGGCTGCTAAGTGACTCATGGGCGAGTAGAGTCTAGTAGACAGCATGGATATACTGGACAAAAGGATGATTCACGTCCCGGGCAAGAGGGAGTGGGATGGCTTGAGATTTCATCACGCTACTTAGAATGGCATGCAATTTGAAATGTATCAATTGTTTCTTTCTGGAATTTTCCACTTAATATTTTCAGACAGTGCTTGACTGCAGGTAACTGAAACTGCAGATAAGGGGGGAAACTACTATAGTAAAAAAAAAATACAGTCAGTTTCCTCTCAAAATATAGACTCCCATCTTACAGAATGGATTTAATTTTGGTCACTTATACGAGTCTCTTCATTAAGTGGGAGTGGGAAAACACTGAAATGTAAATTGTTACACTCACAACAGTGTTTGTAAACTAATAACACATTAGACATACCTGTCAATTATGCTTCATTTCATTGCAAGTAAATAAAATTGATTTTAAATTATTTAACCAAGAAGAAAGAGAAAGAGAGAGAGATCTATGAATACTGGGTACCTCAGAGTGTTAGAAGGAGAAGCCAACTGGGCTGGAAAGGGTTAATTCAGCAGGCCTGGATTGCTCAAACCTTGCATATTCCAAAGAAAGGCCTGTCTTTAAAAATGGAAGTGAAAGATTTCTATAATGAAAACTATAAAATATTGATGAAAGAAATTGATGAGGACACAAAAAAATGGAAGGTTATTTCCTGCTCATGAGTTGGAAGAATCAACATTGTTTAAAAGTCCATACTACTTAAATCAATCTACAGATTCAATGCAATTCCCATCAAAATACCAATGACATTCTTCATAGAAATAGAAAAAATAATCCTAAAATTTATATGGAACTACGAAAGACCCAAAAAAGTCAAAGCCATGCTGAGCAAAAGAACAAAACTGGAGGAATCACATTACCTCACTTTGAACTATACTGCAGAGCTATAGTAAATAAAACAGCACGGTACTGGCATAAAAACAGACAAAGACCAATGGAACAGAATAGAGAACCCAGAAATAAAACTGCACTTCTATAGAGAACTAATCTTTGACAATGGTACCAAGAACCAGTGGAGAAAGGACAGTCTCTTCAAGAAACGGTGCTGGGAAAACTGGATATCCATATGCAGAAGAATGAAACTAGACCCTTATCTCTTGCCATGCACACACATATATGCACACACAATGTTAGAGAATAAATTATTTTTACAAAATATAGGAAATGGTCAGTAAAAATGCTGTCAAAGATGCCTGTGTTTCCCCAGGTTTCATAAAGTTCAAGGAGAAATATTTGATCTCCTTTAAGTCCTAACAGAAAGGGAACGGATCTCATTATATGTTATCAAGGGGCTGTTGTGGCAAAAGGAGGAGAAGAAATAGGGAAAAGAGCTCTGTGAGGTCTGCTCCATTCATGAGTTCACTACCAAGCGTAGAGCCAGGCAATGCCAGCTCCCTAGCAACAGAGGCCTGTGCATTTTCCCTCAGTGCATTTCCCCAGTTTTTGGAGACTTTTAGAGATCAGGCAACCTTTTTAGAGCCAGAACTTAGGGTTTAAACCCAGTTTGAGAAGAGCTTCTAGAAGGGGTATCAAGCAAAGTATCTCTTTCTTGTCTTGTTCTCTCCCGTCTCCCTGCCACCTCACCCACCCCCTAGAAGGTCCATTGCTTGAACCACTTCAGACTCAGCATGAATATGTCTTAGTTCCACCGTAGCACGTGCTAAAAAGGACTGGTAAGGCCAAGGAAGATATAATTTTCCCAAATACTGTACAAATACAGAGAACTTATCACAATTTTCCATTAATAAAAAAAAGATAATTGTGGTCTTGGAAAGTGCTTGATAGATTTCTATCTAGCGCTTGAAACTGCAAATTAGAACAAACTGCAATACCACATTGTCTTTACTTTCCATGAAGTCAGGCTCCAATAAATACTCTATGCTTCCTTTTGGCCTTCCACACTATGACCCAAGTCCTACTAAAGTGGTCGTATTGGTGCTGTATTTGTATTTGTGACAGGAGAAACATTTTAGCTGAAAGATTTTCTATTAAAACATTGTTACAAAAAATAAATGTGATGTAGTCACCGTGGTGAAAGATTCCCCTAGTTGAGCATTTGCTGTCTATAATACCTTATGCAAAGTGCGATAGCAAAGCATGTCTAATGATTACTAAGGGTTTTTTTTCTCTGGTATAATTTTTGATGAATGAAGGTATTTTATTGGTTTCACACAATATTTACATTCATTCAGTCAGTTAGTGAGGGCCAGCAATACATACTGTGTGCCTGCCACGAGCTGGACAATGTATAGGAGAGAGCACTTAACTGGAAGGAAGGAAGGATTCAAGAGTCGTATCTATGCAGATAAAATTTTATAAAGAACAAAAGACTCAGGATTGAGTTTGGTGGATGGGCATAATTAGGAAGAAGAGAGACAGAAAGAAAATAAAAGAGAAAGAGAGAGAGAGAGAGAGAGAGAGAGAGAGAGACTGGTGCCTGTGAACAAGCTAGTCTGAATACAGAGGTTTGGGGAGGAGCAGATCAGGGAGCGGATGGTATCAGCAGTGCCCCATGCAGACAGGAGAGGGCGCTACTGTTCAGTAGTCACTGCAGAGCTGAAGGCCGGTTCCAGGAGCATCACACAGGCAACAACTGGAGGGAAAAAGGGAAGTGCAGCATCAGTAGAGATACAAGAGGGAAAAAAATGAGAGATATAAGTGAGGTCAAGAGAAAATGTTCTTCGAAGTGGCAGAGACCTGTGTATCTTTAAAAGCAGAACAGATTAAGTGCATGCATTTTACCATTCTTATAGTGTAAAATTTTTTGGAATCTTTATTATTTCATGAGAATTACCTGCTTTCTTTAAGTTTTTTTTTACATATTCAGGTTAACGCAATATATGAAAAACTGCACTCATGTTTGCTTATTGAACATATCACACATTTACGAACTTTTTTCTCATTGTTTAACTCATTTAAATTATTAGGATATGAACGGACACTTTGAATGATAAATAGATCATACTTTAATGACTATATGGCTAATACAATAATTTTGATTATCACACCAAATAGTTTTCATTTTAATGACTCCTTTTATTCTGAATAATTTTATTTATATGCTTAGAACATAAACTCACTATTACATTTTTGCTGTATAAGAAGTAGTGTCAATGGTGGAATTTTAAGGGAAATGATTAAAAACGAAAACTCTTATTTTTGAACATGTATTTAACAGCATGAGAACAAAATGTGTTTAGCTGTGCATTTTATAAAGAGAGAAAAATGCATTTAAAATTAGAATTTCACCATTCAGAGACTGTAATTTATGCGTTCATAAGAGAAATATAAATGCTCCCTATCAGTGGGTAGAGGAAAAAAGTCACATTTCATCCAGACATTTGGTGATTAAATATCTCTACATAGAACACTTTTTTTTTTTAGGAAAGAAAGTTGAAAGTCAGAAATTGAGCATCAGGCCTTAAACAAGATTCAGTGGGAAGCAGAAAACTATAGAGCTTGAACTCAGTGGATAAATGGAAGAAATTATGATTCTATGAGAAATCAGTGAGCACCTCCCTTCTATTGACAACCAGCATTGGCATCATTGCTTTTTCACTTTCTTCTGAGCCAAAATAGACCCTAATTCAAGGTTTGATGAACTCCAGCATATTGAGTATTTTTAAAACCTTCATAAAAAATAAAAGACCCTCCATGAATTAACTAAGGACTTTGGCTTATTTTCCCAGCAGTGGTGATGGATTTTCCCTGCTCAGTCTGTACTCTTGCGCGTATGATCTTTTGGGTTCAATGCCACTAAGAGAAGGCTTGCTAGATCCCCTAGGATGTGAAACAGAACATACCAGCTAACTAACCCACAGGGAGATTAAATCTGCGACCTGGGCTTTGCCGGCAGTGCTCCTTCAACAGGACACGGAGCTAATGAATGAGGTTGCCTTGGTGAGAATGTCCTATAGAAGGGCCAAACCTTCTTACGCCACAGTAATGTGGCTCACTCAGGGTGGAGTTGTCAAAAATCTCTTTCTAGAAAGAGGCTGGTATGTATGGTAAAGCCCAAGCATTAAATCTTCTGACATTCTTGAATGTTGAGTTTTATTTCCACTGGATTGTTTTACTTCTTGTAGTTATCAAAGAGTAATAGACAATTATATCCAAAATAGAGTTAAGGTATACAGAAATTTATTTTTTCTACAAATTTCACTACAGTGAGTAAGTAGCAAAGGTGGGAGGAGCGGGGAGAGAGATATATATATTTTTTTGCATTTATTCCTCCTTTTTATTTTACAGCGGAAACCCCCAATGATGGTGGATGACCTTTTTGAAGACATGAAAGATGGTGTTAAGCTGCTTGCTCTCCTGGAAGTTCTATCTGGGCAGAAACTGGTAAGAATTTTTTTGTGACCATGCTCGTCAAAGTGTTCCCATTTGGAATTGGGGGATTGTTGGAGTTTCCCTTATGTAGGTGCTGCCCATATAAGAGAAAGTTCTTCTCTTTTGTAGTTGGTAGCATAAAAGAAACACTGGTCTACCAGTCACTTCTGGGAACAGGAATAAATTTCCCTTCTTGTTGCCGCACACCCTAATGGATTTAAAACATTATGTTTACAGTAGCAACCTTAGAAGCAAGAGTAAAGAACTTCAGCAGTAGCTAGCATGGTTAACTATTACATCTGTATGGTATCCAGGAAGATTAGTAGCCAATTAACATCTACCTCACTTTGAGTGTTTGCTTTCCATTTGGAAAGGATTGTTGGTCCGTATCTGTGTATTTATATAGTTGTTTGTTGAAAGTTAAGCTTGAAACCATGTGACATTTTTTATTATCTTGTTGACATCATCCATCATCAGTCATTTGTAATAAGAACAGCCTGTTCAGAGTCGATTTTATGTGCTGTGGAACCAGCAGAGTGAAAAACAGTATTGACAGCTGTAAAGTTATTTTCCTACATTATCCAATAATAAAATATTTATTTTTCTTGCTTATTTTTTTTTTCATTTCAGAGTATAGAGCAGTAAGTAGTTTGTAAACATAAATTATTTATAAATAATGTTTGCCGTAATTGGAAAAATGACTTCAGGAAATAATCTTCAGGAAGTTGGATAACATATTAGAAACAGAGTCCAAAATTAGGAGTACTTTTTTCTTTAACTCTTGCATCTTAGCAATAACTATTCAATCATTATACTTGGCTAATTGAGCATTGTAAAGAGTGTTTGTATCTAAACATAAATTTCAAATTAATTTTGTATAGGGAGTTCTCAAAATAACTTTTGTAGAAGGGTTTTTTGTTGGAAAATACAAACTGATAATAATTTTGTACCAATTGTTTATCTAATTGGATTCACACTGCAGCAGATACTTTTGGCGCCCAGTGTCCCATCTCAGCTCCATCAGTGGTAGACATTGCCCATATGCTCTGGCAGCCTCTCAAGCACTGGTAGCATCTCTCTGGGTTTCTGCCTCCGGGCTCTTATCAAAGCCACAGGTTGCACATAGCAGCCATGAAGTGTTGGAGAGTTAATGGTCCCAAAGTATCCTCAACGAATGGAAATGAGAGTCCATGAATAAAAATGCTCCACCCTTGAATTTTTAAGAGGGGCCATTCTGAGGCATATTTTCCATATATCTTCTAAATTCCCATAGGGTCCCCTGTGGGATTGAGCTCCAGTTGCTCACAGCAGCAACCCCCATTAGCATACACTTTGTTGGGTTTTTCTCCTTCCCAGGCTCACTTGCCACACATCCTCACTCCTACTGCCTAAGATCACCTCCCCAATAAACTACATGCACCCAAGTCCCTGTATTAACCTCTGCTTTGAAAGAAATCGAACTAAATGTATATGAGCAGCCAATTTGGAATATATAGGCATATACTTTAGCTAAATAAACTGGGTAAGCATTAGGATATGGGAGGTATTAAATTGAAATATATAGTCCTTTAGTTGCCTGATATATCTGGCCATCTTTATATATCCTCCTTAATTAAGCTATTTACTTATAAGTTGAAGGAGTCTTCATATTCATGTGAGCATTTAAGAAGTATATGTGTCATTCTAAGTGTCAATATAACTCTATCACTGTACTTGGCCAACAGTATACAGAAATTTTGAGAGGGATTTAACTGCCAAGCTAAGTTATTCTAGAAAAAGTGTGTATTTTTGACATAAAAATCCTACTTCTGTTTAAATGCCCGACATATTCAGACATAGTTAGAATTATGGGATCTTAAAGCTAGAAGAAATTTCAGAAAAAAATCATAGCATTCTCATTTAACAGATAGGGAAAGTGAAACATAGAAGAGAATTTTCTGATTTAACCATTATTATTTATTTGTATTGAATTCTGCAATATTCTGTATTTCATAAAATAAAATTATTGTGAAATTACAAATATGCTGTGGCAATGGCTATTTAAATTTTGTACATGTATGCGTTATGGTTCAGGGCCACATTAAGATGAAGAGCCTAATTTAAAGGAATAATCATTCTAGACATTCTTTTAGAGCTTTTCAAAGGGATGGTGTGGGCAAGAGCATTTTCCTTAGAAGCATTAACATTGTTCAGGAATCTGTAATTATGTGATGGATAGAACCCTACTGAGAACCCTAGACATGATCATCTGGAAAATGTGGCCAAATGGCTCAGCATCCCCTCTACTGCCAGCATCTCAGGGTTACAGCAGAATCTCAGTATTCTAGTACTCTTTACTAACCTATTGCAACTCCTTTATCTATGATTTTATTTAAGGTCTTAGGGAATTGTAAAAATTTTATATTATTATTCTTGGATTTTTCTACATCCCTTGAATATTATTTGTAGAACATTTACTCCTTAATGAATAAGTGATTACATGTCTTACACTGCACATAAACATAGGAACACTAATTTAATTTTGTACTTAGGAATTTTTTTAAGAATTTGAGAAATTGTCATTGAAAAATTAACGACAATAGAAGCAATATGAATAGAGGGTAAGGACTACAGAGAAACTTATTTTGTACCTATTTTGTTAATATTCTGTACAGTATTTTTTTTACAAAGATCTTCAAAACTTTGCAATCAAGAGAAGCCTAATAATATACTAAGAAGTAAATAATGAATAATATGGAAATCTTGAGCATCAAAGCCCCTTGCATATTCTCCAGATGACTCTGTAAGTCATTGATCATATATTTAGAGCAGTCAACTCTGTAACAGGGTTGCATTGTTTGATAATCATTGTAACATTTCTGGAGTACCTATTGTGGGTAAGATACTACTTTATACCCTCTAAGGAAAGCACAGATGAATGAGATATGATTGGTGCCCTCAAAGCTACTTGTAGCCTAGTAGAAAGAATAATTGTATTAGTTAGAATAGGTTAAGTTGTATAAAAATAGGTACAAATATGTGATTGGACAATACAATAGATGTTTATATCTTTCTCGCTTAGCCATGATACATCTGAAGAAGAAGAGCAGAGAGAAAGTATTTGCCCTATGAAATATCAGATCTTACAATGAAGCTGTATCACCTTAGACAATATAGTATTTATGGTATGGGCATATTGACAAATGCAGTATAGTCCAAAACCAGACAAGGCATAAATGGAACTTTAGTATATGTCAGATCTGGGGGGAAAGCAGGACTGTTCAATAAATGGAATAGGAAAATAATGTTTATTTTAATAGAAAAAGATAAAATTGGATCCCTATGGCCTACACAAAAATCAAATCTACATGGATTAAGGACCTAATGACAAAAACACTTTAAGCTCTTAGGGAAAATATAAGTGAATATCTTTTAGACTTAGTGGTAGGAAAAATTATTCAATAAGAAACAAAAATACTGACAATAAAAGATTGCTATATTTAACTATATTAAAATTAACAACATTTTTAAAATAAAAAATCGTTGGCTGGGTATGGTGGCTCACACTTGTAATCCTAGCACTCTGGGAGGCCAAAGCTGGAGGATCGCTTAAGATTAGGAGTTCGAGACCATCCTGAGCAAGAGCAAGACCCATCTCTACTAAAAATAGAAAGTATTAGCTGGGTGTGGTGGCACATGCCTGTAGTCCCAGCTAATTGGGAGGTTGAGGCAGGGGGATTGCTTGAGCGTGGGAGTTTGAGGTTGCTGTGAGCTAGGCTGATGCTACAGCACTCCAGCCTGGGCAACAGAGCGTGACTCTGTCTCAAAAAAATAAATAAATATAAATAAATAAGTAAATATAAAACATCTTTAAAGAAAGTGTCAAAAGAAGTTACAAACTTGTAGAAAATATTCACAACTTATGTTGTGAAAGGATTAGGAGAGGATTAAATCAAAAATATATAAATAACATTTTCCAAACAATAAGGGTACAAATAACCCAAAGGAAGACCTGGGCAAGAAATGTGAAAAGGCGTGTTACACACATTGCCAGTGAACAGAGGAAGAGATGCCCACATCGTTGCTCGTCAGGGAAATGCAAATGAAGGCCATAGTGAAAAATAGTACATATATTTTACATACATTCAGTTGAAAAAATATTTTTAAAATATATGTCAAAATCAAGTGTTGGAGAGGACATGGATAAAGATTATTTTTGTAATGCTGGTAAGAGTGAAAAGTAGCAGTACAACCATTTTGGAAAAGGTTGGCCTTACTTTACGAGCTCATAAGTCACATTCCCTCCGACTTAGAAATTCTACTCTTTCGTGTACATCAAAGAGAAGCTCTGCTAGTACAAAAGGTGAGAAGTCCAAGAATGATCTATGAGCGTATCACAGTAGCAATAACCTGAAAACAACCCAGATTCACATCAGGAAAGTATATAAAAGGAATATTATATAGCTATATTACTATAGAGTAATATATTCTATAATATATAATGTCAAATATAGAATATTCTATAATATATTATATAATATACTCTATTATATAAAATGAATGAAATGCAGTGAAAGGCAACAGTATAGATGAATCTTAGAGATAAATATGTGGAAAAGTAACTCTCAAAGGATTAATGCAGAGGTGTTCTTTATATTAAGCTAAAAGCTAAAATACTTTTTAAGAATGCATGTGAGTGAAATGAATCTATATGAGAAGGAAGGCTCTGGACTGGATGTAGTGCGATGGTTGCCTGCGTGCAGGAAGGCAGAGGATGAAACGAATGGTGGTGGCGTTGCAGAGTGTGGCTTTCACACTTAATTGTGGGCCCTGGCTTTGTTTTAGCTGGCAGGTTCACAGGTGCTTTATACATTATAAAAGATAATTAACTAAATAAACTAAATTGGTGATCTGTGCATGGACTAATAATGAAACTAAAGTTCTATACAATAGAATTCTCAGTAAAGAATAAATAAATATTAAAAAGAATATCCTCTATTCAAATAGTTTCAAATCATGTCATAAAAATTACCACCTGGCACAATATTATTTGGAAATTAGAAGATACTTGGTTTTGAATTTCAATGGAGATTGTTTAGAGCTCTAGGCTCACAGAGAAGAGACTAGTTTTTTTCTCTGTGCAGCCTTGCAACCTTACGGCATGCTTCCTGTTAATGTGAAGGAAGCTTATAACATACACTTCATTGAAATTATGTTTTGTTTTTGAATTAACAGGGTGGCATAGAGAAAGCACATAGTCAATTTTGGTTACTTAAACACACATAACTTAGAGTATCCATGTACAGAACCCACCGTTTCATTCTCACAATCCTGTTTTTTAACCTTGGCTTATATATGCCATGTATTTTGGTCATTCAAATCAAGAAACGTTACTGATACTGTCAGTAACCTTATGTGTTCATATGACTGAAAAAATGCTAAGTGATCAAGTACTTTTCATGTATATATTTCCTTAGTTATGGGAGTGACAGTCTCAATAGATAACATAGGAGTTTTATGAATTTCTGCTTTTAGGCATACAGTAGCATAGATTAACAGATAAGCTGAGAATGAATGTTTTTATTGACTAATTAGTGTATCTTCAGAGTGCTGTAAAAATCACACTCCTTTATGTGTTTGCTAACCTTTATAGAAATTGAGTAACATTGGTTGCCCTGGAATATTCTTCAAGTATATTTTTAATCCATTTAAATAGTAGATTTTATAACTAACTTTTTAATGTGTGCGTTTTGTTTTATTCTTATTCTCTTTTTACAGCCTTGCGAACAAGGACGCCGGATGAAGCGAATCCATGCTGTGGCTAACATCGGCACAGCACTGAAGTTCCTTGAAGGAAGAAAGGTAAGAGAGAAACAAAAAAATATTCAGGAAGAAGGCATGGGCATACTGATGTTTCCAGTATTGTCTGTGGGGCCAAAACGCTGCATTTAACCTATATAAACATGCAATATTATTGTGAGATAATTATAGATTTATCAAAAATTGCAAAAAAGATATTTCATGTCTACACTTCATTCATTATATAATGTTAAGAACTTACACAATCATAGTAACCTTATTATCAAAATAAGGAAATTAAAATAGGCATGATCCTATTAACTAAAGCATAGACATTAGTCTAATTTCAACAATGTTCCACCTATCATTTTATTTCTGTTCCAGGATCCAATCCAGCATCACACCTTGCATTTACTTAATTTAATTATCTCCCCAATTGTATGATAAGTCTTCATTCTTTCCTTAAGTCTTTTATGACCTTGACACTTTTGATAACTACTGGTCAGTTTTTGCTGAACGTCTCTCAGTTTGTGTTTGTATGATGTTTTCTTATGATTAGATTGAAATTAGATGTTTTTGGCAAGAATCCCAGGGAAGTGAGGTTGTATTCCTCCCAGTGCCTATTAGTGGATATAGGGTTTTGATATGTCTTATTACTGGTGATGTTAGCCTTGACAACTTGGTACAGTGGTGTCTGCCATGTTTTATTATGGTAGAGTTACTATTTCTCCCTTTATAGTTGAGAAATAACTTAGGGGAGAGAATTGAGACTGTGCTAATTTTCTACTTCTCTTCAAACTTTTGCGCAACTGATTTTAGAATCCACTTCAGTAATTATTTCTGTGATGCTTGCCTAGTAATGATTTTGTATTTCCTTCATTCCTTCTGCATTTATTAATTGGAATTGTTCTGTATGTATGAAATAAATTTGTTTATTCAATTATTTATTTCAGTATGGATTCATGTATCTTTATTTTATTCCATAGTTATAATCCATCACTATTGTCATTATTATCATTTTGTTGCTCAAATCAGTCCAGCTTTGGCCGTTAAGAACTCCTTCAGGCTGGCTCCTGCACCCACCCTTTTCACACAACCTCATCTATTTTTCAAGCACTTTCTTATTTTCTGAAACTATAGATGTTCTAGGCTTAACTTATATCCCAGGTCTGGAATCAACCACTTCTCTAAGAAGGCTTCATTCCTTTTGTTGGTGAATGGTATTTAGAAACCAAAATCTTAGTTCTAGGTGTGCTCATTGCTCCTGGGGTGTTATTGTTCCTAGGCCCTCTCAGCGGATAGACCTAGAAAATGTGTAAGTTTACTAATCCATGTATATACACATATCTATACCTCTCTCTCTCTCTGTTTCTCTTTCTCTCTCTCTGTCTGTATACATGTGTATACTAGTTATACATATTTAACTTCTCCTATGTGTATGTTTAAACCATTAGTTCAAACTGATACCTCTGATTCTAGTCCAATACCACAAAGTTTATTCTAGCCTTATGTGTTTATTTATTGCTGCTTTCTCTGGTAATGAAAAACCTGGCTCTTATCTATAATTTATTTACTTATTTTTTCAACCCTATGTGAATACACATAAAATAGTTTCAGAATTGCTAACCCATACCCATATGAGAAACAGATTTACAAACTGGAGAATAGTATTTGTGTATAGTTCTTTTTGTCTTTACTATTACAGTATCCAGGCAAAAGACTTTTGTTGTTGTCGTTGGTTTTTGAGACAGGGTCTCGCTCTGTCACCCAGGCTGGAGTGGAGTAGCATAGCACACTGTGGCCTTGAACTCCTGGGCTCAAGTGATCTTCCTGTCTCAGCCTCTTGAGCAGCTGGAACTATAGGTGTGCACCACCACACCCAGCTAATTTTTAAATTTTTTGTAGAGACCAAGTCTCACTATGTTGCTCAGACTCAAAAGACTATTTTTGAAATGTATTTAGGTTAGTTCTATTCTTCCCCATCCCCTTCAGTGTGATTATGTTATTCATTTGTCATAGAAGTAGGTTTGTTCATTATTGTGTTCAATTTTGCCCCTGTAAACACACACATTCTGGTTGATTTTGTTTATTTCGAGAGTCAGACATTACCATAGTTCTAAGAGCAAAGGTTAGACTTGAAAAATTACTACTCCTCTCTTCATTCCTATACTCCATTCTCATTCCCTGACTGTAACTGTAATTCCTACTTCTGGGTAACCAGTCTTTCTGGTTTCTGACATCCTTTCTGTGAGTTTTTTCATAACTGAAATGTGTTTTCATATACCCCTTTCTTTTTTACATGAAGAGTAGCATACTATAGATGTATTTTGCTTTTTTTCATTCAGCAGTATATCCTGGGAATTCACTCCAAGTCAGTTTATAAAGATTTCCTTATTAGTTTTTACAGTTGCATTCCATTGTCTGTATGTCTCACAGTTTATTCGACCACTTAGGTTGAATTTAGGTTGTTTCTAATACTTTCTAAAAGCAAACAATGATGTAATTAATAACTATGTGCATAAGTACTTTCATATTATTGGAGGTGGATCTTCTAGATAAATTTCTTGAAGTGTGATTGCCAGGTCAAAGGTAAGTGTGCATGTAATTTTGTTAGATATTGCCATATTTCCCTCCAAAAGGGCTGCACCAATCCTCTTAGATTTAGCCTTTACTAATTTGTGAGAATTTAGGAAGTCTGTGCCTGGCAGTACTAAAACGAGCTTTATTCCCAGATACCTCTGGGAAATAGAATGATCCAATTAGTTTTTTCTCAGTCTATATGTACTATATTAATTCATTTACTTGACAAATATATAATTGAGTACTTTCTATAAGGCAGGAATTCTGAAAAATGCAAAATAAAAGAAAACTTAGATTCTGGCTCTTAAATAATTTACAGATTAATAAATTGGTAATGCAATGAATCAGTGTACATCTCAGTCAGTTGGCAAACTTCATGCCCAAGAGAGATTCCAGGTATCGGGATGGTGTAGAAAACAATCTTAGCTTCTTAAACAACATTGGACAGTGTTTCTGGATCATTCTAATCTCATTCTTATTGGAGGGTTTCTCTTCTTCCTGCTCACCCTTCATTAGTTTTTCATATTAATAGAAAACTGAATGAAGCCTTGTTGGACAGGATATTTAGAGTTTTTTTAGGTCATTCATTCTCTCATTTCAGTTGTGTGGAAATAATGTCCTACTTCATTCTGAGTTATATTTATTGTTAGTTGTGAATTAATGTCTTAGAGAAAAATGTAATGACTTAACCTATGAAAGGCATTGTTTATAAGGAAGACTTATTTTCACAGAAAACCTGTTTTTACAAGGTCCATCTTCACAGAGCAATGCTAAGTAATAAAAACAATAAGTAGAGGAATCAGAGTTTAAATATTATATTTACTAAGGACAGAAAGGAATGTGTTTGAATCTCAGAACAAAATCCAATGAATTTCCCCTCTGGCCCCACAAGTACTTTAATCTTTTTAAAATTCCCTCTTACATCTCCCCACCCTCCAACTTATCTGAAACATGTCATTTTTGGCCACTGTTTCTTGCACTTCTCTGTCCCATTGCCCGACAGAACATTTGGCTGTGGAGAGCAATGAGTGTTGAGGGTTCCTGGGTGCCCTCCCGCTTATTTTTTTGTTTTCTTCTTTACAAATTAAGAACTTATGTCTCCATCATATTTTTAGGAATTTGTCTTTGAACTTTGTACTTACTTTGTCCTCCATTTAGATTTTTTGCTTTAGATGATAGGAAATTTATTTAATCCTCGTATTCTTATTGATCTTATTTTGAGGAATAATGAAGGCACTTCTCACATTTTACTGGGGAAACCCTATCACTGTGTTTATTTTTTCTCTTGTTTGCAAGGCTATTGAAAAAGACATATGTTAGAATCTGATAAGAAGCATATAAATGTGACTGGTGAATGGATCTACCATCACTTTCCATAAGTTTCTTTCTCCAATGAAGTGTCAGGTAGATCATTCTAAACAGTAATGCAGGAAGCTAACTGTGGACCACCGTCGTGCGGACAAGGGATGTAGTGCAGATTCCTAGGAGGTCCATAAGGCGATGCGAAGGAATGAGGTGAGACAGAGGCTCACTATGGTAACAGGAGCACGGAGCAGCCTGTGCTCTGTCTTGAAGAAGGGAGCAAATACTCAGTTTCAGCTAGAGGTACCTTAATGAAATGCAAGGACAGTGATCCCAGGTTTGCCAATTTGTCAAGAAAACTCAATAATCTGGATTTTTATCGAAATGTAATTATTTATTTTAATTTGTTTAAATTATGTATTAAATAAGGCAAGTAGTTGCCTACCTGTATTATTGTCTTACACTAACAGGTTTAAAAGAAGTAAACATACAATCTATAGCAGTTCTCAATTTTTTTTCTGTCATTGAACCTGATGAATAAACTTCACCAGTGAGACAAAATCCCGTGGGCAAACCTCAAATTATTTATAGTGATTTTTGTGGTAGCTTTTGCTCTGCGCCATGATGTAAAACTAGTCAATTTAAACTATTTATTCAAGAGTATTTATGGGATGATTTTGCATCTGATAACATTTTTTTAAGTAAAACATGTACGAATTTCTGAACTTTATTCTTAATAACACTTCATGAAATCTTGGCTGAGAATCATTGATCTGGAAGTCTGAGGAGTACTTCATTGTTCGTTTAAATTTGTTTAGGAATTATGAAAGGGATGCTGAGCAATTGTCGATTGTAGGATACGGAGATTCACTGAGATTGACTTACCACATAAGTTCATTTTGTTGGGACTTAGCAAGCAACTTTCTAATGGCTGGGAACACATCAAAATGAATAACTGGGGACAATCCTACATAGATTGACACCTGTCCTGAAGGCTTTGCAGCTATCATCAGCCAATAGTAGGGAACTGAATGCTAATAGTCTCTGTTTTACTGTTTCTTGGCTTTCCTTTGTTTTTCTTTATAATGTATTTCCAAAGTCATGTGCTAAATTTACTCCCTACATTTTTATTCCCTTTGAACAAATAACGCTGATTTTGAGTATTTATGTGTGTATATCATCTTCTCCCTTTGTTTTTCATGTCAGTCCATGTACAGAGGATCACCGGTTAGTACACATTTTAGAATTCTTAACTCCTGATTTTTATAGGTAAAAGAGAACATAAGTTTCATGCTATTTGGTAGCACACTTCAAAGTAAGTGCATCTTCTTAAACTATTCATCACGGTTTCTTTTAAGTTCCAGTCAACCTTTAAATATAAAGAATAACCTTTTTTTATTATTGTTTGTCATTTTAATCGATAATTCCCTGCATGGTGTTATATTTTTTCAACTTTAAACAAAAGAAATTTCTGGAATACATTTTATAGTTGTTTTTATTTTGTGCACCTAACAAATGCCCTTGAACTCTTCACTGAAACCATGTGCTTGTTTGTATTTATGGCTCACCCTACTTACTCTTGTGTACCACTGTGTAGGCATGACCAGATCTTACTGATGTCTAATAAAGTCCTAATTATTGCATAGTTAAATTGATTATAATATTCTAGTACATTACTAGTACAGTTTTTCTTTTTACACAGATTAAATTAGTCAACATTAACTCCACTGATATAGCTGATGGCCGACCCTCAATAGTTCTCGGATTGATGTGGACCATTATTCTATATTTCCAGGTATTGCACTGTAGTTCTTTTTTAATTGATGTAATGTCATGGAGGGAGAGAGTGGTAGACAATTTCAATAATGCCTTCATTTGCCATATCTTTGGGGTTTATCCTCAGCTTAGCAGACATGTGACTTTCACACATACATCGTTTTTTTGGTAGCAGGAGAATTTCCACTTTTCCCCTGCAAAGGTGTGTACATCACCCCAAAGATCTCCAGCTGAGGTACCCAATCTGAAAAGTGGGCACATTATAATGGAGATGAAATATACAGGGTGTCCCAAAAGTTACCATACATAGGGAAAATGGCCAGTTGTAGCTAAATATACCTTTATTTACAAAATATGCATTACAAAATTTTTCCTTTGTATGGAGATAGCCTGTAGATGTAGAAGGAACTCAAAAAAATTTTCTTTTATCTCTGGAAGGGAGCAGTTCTAAGCTCCTATTAGACACAAAGAGGAAAATGAACTTTCCATTCCATCTAGAATAATTACTCTAATCATTAGGTTTTATTTTCTTAATTCATGTATTTGACCAGTGTTTATTACTGTGTGTAAGATGCACCTGGAGGGGCAGTGGGAAGTACGAACAGGACCAAGACATCAACCATACCCTTTAAGAGCTTACATTTTGTCAGGGGTCTTAAGGGTGTTAACATTTATAGTTGGAATCTGATGAAGGAAGAACAAAGATGATTCTTATATTTTTTCTGGCTGTTAACTCACAAACAGATTGAAGAGCTGACCAGCAACCTGCCCCAGCTCCAGTCTTTGTCTGGCAGTGCCTCCTCCGTGGACAGCATAGCGAGCTCTGAGACTTCCAGCCCACCAAGTAAACGGAAGGTGGCCAACAAGATCCAAGGAAATGCTAAGAAGGCTTTATTAAAATGGGTTCAGTACACGGCAGGCAAGTGAGTACCTAGAGTTTGTCTAAATTTGAAACCCTTAAATAATTTGAGATATCAGTTTGCTGCTGATTGCACTTTTTAATAATCGTAAAATTTGAAGACATATTTGAAGCCATTCAGGCTTGGCTTCAGTCCTTGTTTCACTCTTTCCTTAAATTAAAATATAAACATGAATCACCACTAATATTCTAGGAAATGCTGTAATTATATCAATTCCGTCTTTATTCATGTGATTGGGCCTGATTAATTAAGTTGATTAATCCTACACTTTGCTTAGTAGCATGAGAGCTGATTCTATTCAGGTCATTGTTTATGATTTCTGCTCCTATTAAATAATCTCTGCACAAATAAATTAGAGATTTAAACTTAATTATCTCTTCATAAGACTACTGAATTCTATTTAATGACATTGTGAGCTAACATCCACATTCTAAAAAAAATGACATTTACTTTAATTTCCTGAAACTTTCTAGCAATTTTATTTTTAAATTGTTTTCCTTTGGTCTTATTTTTTATCAAGAATGTAAATTCCTTTTTCAACTCTAGCTTTACGAACTGTGCATTTGCTTCTAGTTTTCAGTTGTCTTCTAGGCATAATAAATTTACATGTGTATATATTTATGTGATAATAATGAATAGGAAATTACTACTCTCAAAATATATTTTCTCATAGCAATTCCAATAGAGCTTTCACTTGATCATACCAATATTTTGTAGTCTGTTGAGATCAGGGGCTAGTTCCTTCACATAGAAATTGTGCTTCTGTTTGATTTTCCTAAACATGTAAAATTAACTCACTTTCTATCTTGTTTTGCATGCCTAAATATAATCTGAATTTGATTCTGTACTGTGGAAAATAGCTGTAAACAAGTATTTACCATTATAAAATATTGAAGCACTAAACATAGGGAATTCTATTTTTAAAATGTTTGAAGAGCTAAAATAAAAAGAGAAAAAGATAAACATAGGAAAGATGTAATTAGTGTTACTAATTTGTGTAGTTTTGTTTAGCTTTTGAAGTGTGGTCTAGTTTGGGGTATATTTTTATGATCCAAGTTATAGTCAAAAATATTTCTGAAAACAAAGTTTTGTGACTCTTTAGAATATATAGTAGAAATTAAATAAAAAGCCCTTCCCACATTGCTAGTACACTGTTTGGGTCTATAATCAAACAGTACAATGGGCATTACTAACCTCTACTGCAGCTTAACTGGGCAGGGAGAAGGAATGTGGTAGGTACAAGAAGACTGGTACTCACGCACTGACATTTGTTGTGATGCTCTTGTGGTTAAACTTTGTAATAATGTCAGTATGATATTCTGTTGCCCATTGCTCCAGGTAGCATTAAATTAACCAAAAATAAATTTATTTTCTTTAACAATATAGTTCATTTAATAATGTAGTAAACCCAGATTTAACGCTGTTGGAGTTATCCTGCATTTAATTTAGTTTCACGCATGTCTTGTGTGTCAAAGACATACGAGAGTCTGGTCATAGCTTGAAGTCATTCTTGCAACTTGTGTGTTGTTAACATTAGTGGAAATTGTATTTTCCTTATTTGTGTAAATGTCCAGAATCATGGACCTGGAGGTCCTCCATCTACCAGCACATCAGTAAGATGTTTCTTTTGTAGCCACATAAATTGTAGAGGTTTGGGGAGATGACTGTCCTAAGCCATGAAAATTCTATAATGAACACATGATTCTATTATGCTACCAACCTGTTCATAATTTCTTCTAAAAGCTACTTTTTATATTATCCCAGTAAGTATTTTTCAAGCAACTTTTTATTTAACATATGTAAAAGACTTTAGAATCTGTATGTATTTCAGTATATGAATTACATTGTTCCTAAAATTATTAACTTTTATGGGACTCTATAGTTTGAAGGTTCATCACACTCACGAGATTGGAGACAGTGGGAAATCATAAATCATCTAGTAAACGCCAGACTAGTTATGAGAGTGTATTCATTGTTTTCATATAAATTTTAAAAATATTTAAGAAGTAAATTAAAAAATTATCTCAGTAACTCAAGATAGTTAAGCCCTCTCTAGTTTTTTAAACTATTAATAATTTTATCCACTATCAGTACAGATTTTCAGAAATAAAAACATTAAGTTATGGCATATCTGACATGTGCATACCTACTGTCAAATGGCTAAGAAGAGCAGTTATATTTTAGGACAAAACTAGTAAGATAACCAAACAAATTAATATACTTTTATATCCAGATTCATTCAAAGTAACTTAAAGTAAATATGTATTAGAGGTCAGAAATACCTATAAACCGGTCACATTTCACTACTTCTTTAGGTGATGTATCTGAGTTTTCTTTGGGTTTGTATCTAAGATTCTTAAATAAGAGGTTTAGGCTAAAACTAAAAATTTTTAGGAATATTACCTACCACTTTGATCTAATAAGAAACAGCATGTGTGTGTGTGTGTGTGTGTGTGTATGCATACATACATATATTTTTCAACAAATACAGAAGAAAGAAATGCATTGAAACATTTTTAATTATTCCAACATAGTAAAGATTTATAAAAGCATTTTATAGTTTTCTTTTTCAAAATAAAACAATAAACAAGTTTAAGAAAATCAGAAAATATCTAATTACATGGTGAATGTTTATCAGCTAATTATTTACACCCCACCTTATTTGTTAAAAACTAATTTTAGGTGTCTTAAAGAGACAAAATAATTTTTAAATGAGGAAGTGTGGGCAAAGAAAAGTATGATGAAGCCAGAGGCAGGTGTACAAATGAAGAGATAACGAGGTCATATTGCTCAACCTGCACGGATGTCAGATGTCTTCTAAAAAAATTTATATCCACATCACCAGAGACAGAAACTCTAAAAGAACTAAGGGAAGATTCAAGATTTCTTTACAATTACTGGAGTCTTATAAAATTATTTTTAAAATGTTATGAAGCCAGTGATTATATTCAATGATGGTATTTTCAGCACAGTATATTTTATGAAAACTGAGTGTGCATGGGTAAAACATGTTTTAAAGTGAATATTAAGTTTGCTGAGATAAAATTTAAGGGCGCTTACCAATTATATTAATCAACGTATCAGTCAGATTGCGTTTCACATGGAAAATTTGAGGTTCTGGTAAAAAAATAATTGAGTGCTGTTTCTGCTTTATTTAGAAACAACCGTAAAGTTAATGAGACTAATTTTTAAAAAGAAACTGCCAGTTGACTTTATCCATTGAATGCCACCTATTTAAGTGACCTTATTTATAGGCTCTATACCTAATCGAGGGGTGCTGCTGATTGATGCTCAGGGACATCTTTACAGCTCTCTTTTTGGAACTGCCTTTATAATTGATAAGTTATATGTAGAAAACAAAAATAACTAATTGTGTACTTGCCTTCACTTCTATTTTCAACAACAAAACTACCAGCTTGAATCGATTTCTTAACTATAACTGGCTTTGAATTAATCAAATACATCACAAAGGAAAAGAGATCCACCCCCAGGGTATGGCTCTCAAAGCAATTTAAAAAAAAAAAAAAGAGTTTAAAAACAATTTGATTGATGGCCGGGCGAGGTGGCTCACGCCTGTAATCCTAGCATTCTGGGAGGCCGAGGCCAGTGGATCGTTTGAGCTCAGGAGTTCAAGACCAGCCTGAGCAAGAGCGAGACCCCATCTCTACTAAAAATAGAAAGAAATTATATGGACAACTAAAATATATATACAGAAAAAATTAGTCGGGCATGGTGGAGCATGCCTGCAGTCCTAGCTACTCAGGAGGCTGAGGCAGGAGGATTGCTTGAGCCCAGGAGTTTGAGGTTGCTGTGAGCTAGGCTGATGCCATGGCACTCTAGCCTGGGCAACAGAGCCAGACTCTGTCTCAAAAAAAACAAAAAACAAAAAACAACAACAACAACAATTTGATTGGTGGAGTAGAGTAATTGGAATTATTGTCTGGACTTAGTTGGAGTATAAGATCTCTTGTGGACCCCTTAAACATACAATCACATGCCTCTGCATTTGTACATTCTAATGCATTTGATGTCATTTGACCACATCATCTTAGTCTGTTATAACTTATGCCTGTATGACACAGTGCTTCTTAGCATTAGAAATGTGTTAGATCTTTCTTTAAAAGATAATTATTTATGTATTATTATCATTTTTGGTGTTTTTATAATTTTTCCTTTTTAAAATTTTTTCAGACATTTTTCTCTATTTTCCTTTAAAAAAATAAGTGTAAAAAGGTGCTTTATATTGACTTTCTTAACTGAAAAATCTAACAGAAAAGTTTAAATATGGAACAAGAATTTCTACATCTTATCTTGTTACCCTATAAAATTTTCAGTTTGCTTAATGTTTCTCAAAAACAATGAACTGATATAGCTAATTGCATATCATTGGTGTAAAGTATTGGATTTTGCATGAGGCCTTGGAGAAAAGGCTCGTATGCTTTCAGAATGTGACGTTATTTTATGTTTTTATCACACTAAGGCACACTGGAATAGAAGTGAAAGACTTTGGGAGGAGCTGGAGAAGTGGGGTTGCCTTTCATTCAGTCATCCATGCCATTCGACCTGAACTAGTGGACTTGGAGAAAGTGAAAGGCAGATCTAACAGAGAAAATCTGGAGGATGCTTTCACCATCGCTGAAACGGAACTGGGGATCCCAAGACTGCTAGATCCCCAAGGTAGGCTGGATGATGGTACAGGGCAATACAGTGGGCTTGTATGTCTTAAACCCAGAGATTACACACGACTTCTGTAGTCAGGAATAAAATATGACTCCATTGCTCCACCCAGTATCAGCCAGGTGAACTGGACTTACTCAATATACTTAAGGTGGAATAGAAGTTTTGGAAGTGTGTGCTCAGGGTGTGGAGATGGGACAGGATAGAAGAATTACTCTATTTCTGTAACTCCAAAGAATATGGGAAATAGATTATTAGTAATCTAAGATTATATCTTTAAAATGTTGGTTATTAGCTACTTAGAAATGTTGGTAGCCATCCAGTGTTTTGGTGTCAATCAGAAAACTACACAAATGATTGACTAATATTTGTCATTTCAATTGTTTAACATATTTTTGGTACAGTTGTCAATTTTAAGACTTTCTGGAAGTGGAGTTAACTCCTTCAAGCCTTCAAAAGACAATTTTGATGCCTTCAATAAACTTTAATAAACTACTAAGTTGCTTGTTTTGTTGAAATAAAAGTATCAAAGCAAATTTTCCAAATGTCACTGATAATTTCTTATGTGGGTTGGCAATTATGGAAATTTCTATTAATAAATGCAGAGATGTAAATATACAGTGAAAGCAAATTATCCACCGCTCCTCAACCTTCCTGGCCTCTGGTTACCACCAATCTACTCTCTATCTTCATGATTATTATTTTTAAATAATGCAAATTATTTTTATAGATGGGAATTCAGAATGAATTTTCCTAGCTCTAAAACACATTGGATATACTTGTGTTTCCAAGAGTAAGTTACAAAGACTTGGTTGGGTTTTCTCTAGGGCCCTGTGAGATCTCTTGCTACATTAGGATTCTGCTTTGGGCCTCCTATTTTTACTGGGATAGCCAAGGACTTTCCACCTTGTTTCTGGGGGGGGGGGGGGGGGAGGGAAAAACTACACACATTCCCAAGCCATCAACTTCAGAGGATGTAACAGAGCTGAAATTTTTCCAAGCATGAGATGAGAGTATAAATTATTCTTTCATAGTCACTAGACTAAAATATCTTAATATTTTCTTTGGTGATCAGAAACTGAGGTTGACCAAATACGAGTCTGTCTCAGATATAAGGTGATCCTCTATTTTCCTAGAGAGAACTTCCCCTTCAAAATTTATTTAGCCAACTTGAATGAATAAACTTTTAGGGATACAGATTAAATAAGGCCAATAGGTATTATAATAATTATTTTATGATTTGGTTTTACACATATTTTATACATATACCATTTAGTAACAGCATATACTATGTTAACTCATGTGTTAAATGTTGCTTTTCTTTCTTCACATTTCCTGAGGCAGTTTTACTCATTCTTCACATGCATCTTCAACGTCAGTCGTCTTGTCATGTCTAAAACCACCTGTCAGTCCTCTAACAAATTTCAGAATACTTTGTTTCCTTTTAAATGGTATGAGTTACAGCATCTATAAAATCCTACATTGAAAGTCTCTAGAAATTATATCTCAAATTAAAAGGAACCTTTGTAAAATATTACATTAATTTTTTACTTTGTGGTGATTTGTTTTGTTTTGCTTTTGGCTCTATCCATTACTCTGCAAAATGTTATCATTTTCATTGCCTCTAAAATGTTTATTTTAAAGACTTGTTTACACCATTCCACACTTAATTTATGTAGTCTTACCCCCCTATATAATTACTAAATCTGTATAAATTTACCTGCTTGATTTTTACCAATTTTATTCTATAAATATCTGTAAGCTTCAAAACCACAATGGTTGAGATTTCAGGCTGTGTCTCCCTCTAAGAGTACTTGATAGTTCAAAGTACAGTGATTTAGGGAGAATGTCCCACAGTGAAGAGGGTGTCTAAGAAATTGAATATAAGGCACCTCCCTTTCCTCTAAAGGAAAATTTGTGATGGTGATGGGGGAGCTTATCTATATTTGGCCATATATATAATCGTATATGAGGCTATCATTCAGCATCACATCTGTAAGCATTTTCATACTATACACTCACCCCAATTCTAAAATGTACATATTATTTGTATTTTGTTAACTGGATAGAAGGGCTGAGTAACTATACAGTACTCAGATTTCTAATTAATTAATGTTGTGATTATTTAAATGAGACATATACTACTTCCCTAAAAGCTCTTTGTTAGAATGTGTGGTCTTTATTTTTTATTTTGTTAGAGACAGGGTCTCACTCCGTAACCCAGGATGGAGTGCAGTGGCCCGATCATAGCTCACTCTAACCTCAAACTCCTGGGCTCCAGCAAGCCTCCCACCTCAGCCTCCCGAGTAGCTGGGACTACAGGCAGGTGCCACTGTGCCTGGTTAAAATGTGCCATCTTTCTGAGTCATAAAATTTCCACCACATATTATCCACACTAAATTGATTTCCCTTCCCCTTGAAATTTTAGATAGTACTTCTATTTTCATTCTACATTTTGGACAGTGGTTTTTGGTACAATTGCTAGATTTCAAAACTTGTATTATTGAATGCTAATTAATTTATTCACATTTGGCTTTTGTTTTTCCAGATGTTGATGTGGATAAACCTGATGAGAAGTCTATTATGACCTACGTAGCCCAGTTTCTGAAACATTACCCTGACATCCACAATACAGGCACTGATGGGCAAGAGAATGATGTAGGTACTTGTTTTCTGCAAATATTGATAGTGAACGCAATGATAGTGGCTCAGATTTTTAAGTGTAGTGTTTCCAAAACATTTAAACTGGAGTGTATTTTAATATGAGAGCAACTGAATAAAAAATAGATACTACCAAAGAGGGAGTGATTAGAGGAAAAAGTTCTCTGGATTATATATTGGATATGTCAGAGAGAGCATTACTAATAGTAAATGCAACATATGTGATGCTGATGAATTAAAATTGAGGAAAGATAGCAGCGTTGGGAAATACATTTTAGTAAGGTGAGCATTGAAGTAATTGTATATCTGTCACATCATTTGCATGTCTAGATCTCATGTCCCCTTTTTCTACGTTATCTGATGAAATCTAATTCTGACTTTTGGATTTTATTGTATTTACTCACAGCAAACTTACGGAAGTAAGGCACAATTTGTAAAAGTTCTTATTATTTGCCATGGTTGGATTTTTCAGCTTTTCAATAGTTTAAATAACATTTACATTTTTCATATTGCTCAAATGACATATGTTCATTGGCACAAATTTAAAAATTGAGAGAAAAAGTAAAAGGAAAATTATCTTTACTTGAACATCTAGAGAGAACTTATCCTAGAAAAAAATTAATATGGTAGTGTTAGTTCCCAACATTTTTATTTGTGTATATAGACATAAAATATTTTAACAAAAACAGAATCATAGTGTCCATACAATTTTATAGTTTTATTTTTTCATTAATATTATAAAGAATTATGTAAGCCATCATATGTATACATAATAATTTATTACCCAATCTTAATTGTTGGAAATTTCTAATTTTTTGCTATTATAAACAGTGCTTTTATGAACAATCTTTAATAAGGTGTTGTTCTAAGATTCTTTTTTAGAAGTAGAATTCTAGGAATAGCATACAAAATTTTAATGCTTTTACACATGTTTTTCAAATCCTCATGTAGAAAGTTTGTCCCATTTCACACTCGAGCCAGCACAGCAGAGTGCCTGCTTTCCTGGTCTTTAGCAACAATGCATATGATCATTTTCTAAATATTTTGGAAGTAGTATTGTATTTTTTAATTATAGAAGGGTGTAAGATTCAGTGCTGAATTTAGAATTAATCATAAGGCTCTCTTTCCCTTCCTTTCCCTTTTCCTCCTGAAAACAAAATTTAATTATAAAGCAAATGGGATCAGGAAAAATAATAAATGGAATTTTCAAGGTATGTTAAAAACTCTCTCTGTCTTCATTACTCAGGTCTCAATTGGAGTTTTCAGAACATTTGAGATTACAATGAAGAACAATAAGAAACCAAACATTTTAAAGTGTATTTTCTAAATAGACTTAGAAACAGCCTAGGGAAGGAAAAGGTTATAGGAGCATAACCCAAAATTCTCAAGCAGGAAAAGATATTTTGCCAAGAGTTGGAAATCAGTGGCTTCATAAAAGAATTAAGCAAAACAACGGTAACGGCTCTTTCCTAGGTCTCTTGGATGAAGTTAATCTGGCGTTTGATAGAACTATGTTAGTTTCTTAAAAACTGTAATTTCAGGAAACCTCTTTTGTTCCTGGACAGGATTCGGGCACAAATATTGATCATTAGAGTAACTTATCTAGAGTTAGTAAAATAAATGTTTCTAAGAAACACCACAAATGGCTAAAGCAAAGACTCCATGTGCAAATGCAAGCATAGAATGATGCAAGTATTTTGGAGTCATTTGGAGCTTGTTGGGTTTTGACAATATAATTGGACATGAATGTTGCTGTCTGAATAAGAAACTCTATAAGAAAGCATGTTAGACTTATGCCATATAGCACAGAGAAAATCCTACCAAATTTTCATCTGGTTTTCTTATCTGAAGCCCTTATGTTATTCAATTGAATTTATATCTGATCTGGTTTCTGAATTTTTACTATTTTAATTTCTTTGACATTAATCATCTTCCCAGATTGGTAAACTCTGTGGCTGAAAACATCTAAAAAGCAAAAGGAGATGCTTTACTTAATATTCCTTCACAATAATTTAATGCAAAAAATCCTTAAAGATTTGAAGCACACATACTTCTTTTTTTTTTTTTTTAATCTCCTTGGAGTTTATTTAAAATTCAGATTCATGCCTCTTCCTGCCATTCGATTCCAACAATGGGTAGACCCTGGTATTCTGCACTTTTATTTTTATTTTATTTTATTTGTTTATGGCTGAATTGTATTCTTGTGGGGGGGGGATGTGCGCACACACACATAAGTGAATGAAAGAGAGAGAAAATAAAAATGAAAGTAAAAGAGAAAAGTAGAGAGAATGCTGAAAGTTTAGCTGCTTGGAATTTAGGTGGTCTTCTATAAGCAAATAGATCCCCATGTCTTTTTTTTTTTTTTTAAAGAGACAGGTTCTCACTCTGTTGCCCAGGCTGAAGTGCAGTGACACCGTCATAGCTCACTGCAGCCTTGAACTCCTGGGCTCAAGTGATCCTCCCACCTCAGCCTCCCAAGTAGCTGGGACTATAGGCACTTGCCATCACACCTGGCTAATTGTTAAAAGTTTTTGTAGAGTTGGCGTCTCACTATGTTGCCCAGGCAGGCCTTTAACTCCTGGCCTCAAGCGATCCTCCCACTTCGGCCTCCCAGAGTGCTGGGATTACATGCAGGAGCCACCTCTCCTGGCCCCCCCATGTCTTTTGAATGCATCTAAAAGTCACCAACTGTAGAAAAGCCACGAGACTAATGGATTCTGGGACTCTAAATACTGTTTTGCCCTTTGTTTTCCTCTTAGAAAGGAGAAAATTCAGTGTATAAATAGCTACATCCTTCTCACCTTATTGTAATTTGCTTGACACTTTCCCAGCACTAGAAAAAGTCATTACTAAATAGACTGTAATGAAGTTATTTTAAGAACATAATATTTTTCTCTCAGGTGACTTTTGCTACCAAACAGCTCCTCTTCGGGACAATCTCAAGTGCTTTTCAAATGCAGAAGTTGATGAGGAGTCTGTCCTCAGAGGCGCACAGTGAAATCCGTGCTTACTCCTTGCAGAGGTCACATGGACCTCTGGTACCATGGATAGACCAAGAGCACCCTTTTCCTCTGAGCTCATAAGAATGTGTTATCAGTGCTTTCCTGGGCATGAAAATCAACCAGGAATAAAGCATGTGCCTTGATTACGTACACCTGCTTATTCAGGAGAGCCATCGTAGGGAGAGCAAAAGCTTTGCATTCTTGGGCTCCAGCTCCATTCCTTTCTGTTGTTAACTATGATACTAATGTATCACTTATCCACTGTCATTTATTGAGTGATACTGAGTGCCAGACACTGTTAGGCAATGGAAATGAAAAGATACATAAGGCATTTGTGCAGTTGTCCCTCAATATCCATAGGGGATTGGTTCCAGGACTCCCTGTGGACACCAAAATCCTTAGATACTCAAGTCCCTGATATAAAATGGCATATTTGCATATAACCTACATGTATCTTCCTATATACTTTAAACAGCTCTAGATTATTTATAATACATAATGCAATGCAAATGCTGTTTAATGGTTGTTATGCTGTATTTTTGAATTTGTATTATTTTTTATTGTTATTTTTGTTGGTTTTTTTTCCTGGATATTTTCGATCTGAGGTTGGTTGAATCTGTGGATACAGAGGGCTGACTGTAAAATGAGGAAAAAAGAGGCAATTAAGGGGACAAATACAATACACTACATTTGGGTAAACATTAGTGCTCAGGCTGTTACAGGATCATAAAGAAGTCTTCTCAATGTGTGGTCCTTAGAGCAGCGCATCAGATTCACTTGGAAACTTAGAAATACAAATTCTAGGGCTCTGTGCCACATCGCCTGAGCCAAAAAGTCTGGGGGTGGTGCCCAGAAATCTGTGTTTTCACAAGCCCTCCAGGTGATTCTAGTGCACACTAAATTTGAGAACCACTGGCATAGAAGAGAGACCCCCTCCCCCAGACTTCCAGGTCAGAAAAAGCTTCCTAGGGAAGTTGTGCATGGGCTGAACTCTGAAGACGGCATTATCCAAAGGAAATGGGAATATAAGTGTTTGGGCAGAAGAGATTGCCTTTGTGAGACCAGAAAGTGAGAGAAGTCGTGGATTATGTAAACATCGTGTACCAGTCTTTGTACTAGGTGTGTTACATAGATTACCTCTGATTCCCACCAAAACATGGAAAGGGTATGCGATGATTCCTCAGGTGATAGTACAACAGTAAAGAGGCTTGAAAAAACAAGATACACCAAGTTCACAGAGCCAATGCATGGCAGAACCTGAATTTGAAACCAGTTTGGCCTGCCTTCATAGACAGCACTCCTTCCACTCTGACATATCACCTGTCCATAGGGTCAGTAATTTTACCTGTGTCACAGGACTGCCAGCAGCAAGTGAGATGCTGTAGTTGAAAGCTATTTGTAAGTGCCAAGAAGTATGTTAAATATGTTTATGATTACTTTGGCATTCTTCTAAGATATGAAATCTTGATGGAAAAATAGGATATTTTCATTAAATCAATGCTAGCATGGCTCCTGTTATTATGTGTGAAAACAAGGACAAAAATATCAATTTTATTTTTCATTTTTGAGATGTAAATGGTGGTCTAGATGCATTCATTCAGCAAATAACTTGGTAAATCTCTTATAGGTGCCCAGTTGCCAGGATCTAGGAACACCACATCGAGCAAGATAAATGTGTTTTCTGTCCACATAGACCTTATAACTGAATATCATTTCAAATAACAATATAGACAAGTCATCCAATGTTGCTGTTATTGAGACTCCTTGAATTCAGTCCAAATTAATCCCATCCAGAACAGTCCTCTGGGTTCCCAGTGGCCTTGGGTTAGGGATCAACCCCCAGGCCTGTGTTTCCACTCCAGCTATTGCTCTTTCTGCATTTTTGTATACTTAGGTCATTCCCTCTTGAGAACATTTTCTTTATTAAATTAGTATTACTTGAGGGGGAAAAAATGGAGGTAGATAATTTCAGTATTCAACAAAACAATCAAGATATTTATCTAGTGTCAATTTTTGCTGCTTATTTTCCTAAAGGGGTGGGGGTGAAAAGAAAGAAAATTTTTCAGAGACAATTGGGACTTACTAAATATTAAGTCTCTTCTAGGATCGGTCAAGTATTAATCAGCAATTAAATAAATACACAGTTGTTAATAAAATTGCAATGTCTCCTGGTTTCCAGAGAGAAGACGGGCTAATTTTAAAGGAAACAAAAGTTTGGATAGAACAATTTGAGAGAGATTTGATGAGGGCACAGATGGCAGAATCAAATTTGCAAGATAAATATCAGGTAATTTATGGAAGAGCTTTTTGGATTTTTCAAAAGCTTTTCATGAATAAGATTCATGTATATCATTTAATCTATGTTTAATCTTTAAAATTATATTAATGAGAAAAGTCTTTAAAGAAAAATAATATGTATTAACTTTGTATTAACTTAATAATTATACTTCTATCTAAATAGGTGGTTTTTAAATTGCATTGTGTCCACAGTATCTATGGAGCCCTGGAGCTTCTTCACTTTTCCAGATTCAGCCTTGTAGATGATCCAGAACACAAACATGGAGTCACTGGTTTTATAGAACTCATGGTCTCATAGATGTCATCCAACACAAAAATACACACACACACACACACACACACACACACACACACACACACACAGAAAAGACTTGAATCAAATTGAAAATTACTACAAAATAATCTGAATCTAGTAAAGGATTGCAACATGAATATTTGGTGTGGGTCCATTAAAAGGACCAATTTCTACTGTGACCTGCCTAGTTCAACACTATTGCATTCCAGCTGAGGTCGGAGTTGTTTTCATTTTTCCTCATGCTGTCATTAATTAGATTTCTACTTCCAATTTCCACTTCCAAGATACAAAGTCTTATAACAGTTTTTTCCCATTAAAAAGTTGTGATTTATTTTATGCAGCATTGTCATTTTTTTCCTATTTAAAATATCACTCCATTTTAGTGGCAAAATTAAATGTAATACATTCTATAGAATTTTCTACTCTATATTATATTTCAATCATTTGTGCTACCAAAAAAAAGTGGGGGGCATAAAATGATATGAGAGTTTCAGCCTGGCAGACAATAAAAGATTTACCTCTGGCATTAGTGTGTGATTTTATATAATCATATCTATAAACATGCCTGAATTTAGATGGGTGATGCCATCAATATTGTATTTGTTGAACTTGGCAAAGCAATAAATATGTACTTATTATGCATGTATTCTCTTGCTTTGCAACTCAATCTAATCTTTTTTCCCCAAAATAAAATTTTCTGGGATGATTTCCATTAAAAAATGATTAATCCGGTAAATCAAGAATAGAAATTCAAGAACATAGTGAATATACTTATTTAGTATATTGGTAAGTTTTAGTTTCAGCATAAATTATCAAAAAATAAATTTCAAGTTATAAAGTTACCTGTTGTGCAGATGCTATTTTATAAGAGAGAAACAAAAGATTAGAAAAGTATACAACAGAAACATTCCTTTGGGCCAAAGGTGATTACTAGGCTCCTAAAACAGGGTTAGACTACATGAAATCTGAATACAGGGAAAATTTTCTTTCATCTTTGTATTATGTACATCTGTTTCAACCTATCAATAAATGCAGTATTTTCCAATTTTTCCATTCAGAGAAGTCTGTGGAATAAAATTAAAAATTGATTTTACGTTTTGTATTTTAAAAATTCTGTTAAATTAGAGGGAATGGAAGATAAAACTTGAAGTAAAATTCTTATTCACTATCTCCCCCCAGTGTTCTTCATGTGAATTTACATGTTTGTTTATAATTTTGAAATTCTTTTAGATGTTTTACCTGCTAGATTCTGTGAGGCCATTCTCCTGTTCTGAAATACAATTTCACATTTTAATGGTATTTTCAATTCATATTTGGACTTGGAGTCACATTTTAGGGTGGGTTAATTTAATGTAAAATGTAGAACTTTAAAATAGCTACTTTTAATGTTAGTATTGAGCTATGATTAAGTCTGCGTATTATAAATTTCCATGCTGTGACATACATAATATTTTAATGCCATAAAATTAAAGCAAAAGGTTATCATATAAATGAGGTCCCCTACAGTAAGCCTCTTAATACAGGCTTAAACACAAATTTACATATTAATTGAGCATTATTTTGATATACATAATTTCTATTTGTAAATTGTTTGGTACTTTGAAATAAAGCAACCATCTTTTTTATTAGCCTAGATTTATACTCCTGTTTACTGTTATTTCTTGGCAAACATATACTGGTATGTAAATTACTAATCCAGAAATGAGAAATTCTAGGTTTTAGTCCTGCCTCTATAACTTGTCCTTGCCAAGTCGCTTCTGGGCTTCATGATAATAATGCATGTCTATGTTTCAGGGTTGTGGAGAGAGCCAGAAAGGATGATATGCAAAAAGCACTTAGCACAGAGTCAAGCTCCAAGTCAGGGCTTGATGAGTGGCAGTTGCTATTAGTATCATGACTGTCATTATTATTATTGACAACATTCATTGAGTGCTATCCAAATATAAAGGATTGTTATTTAGGAAATGTGCTTTCCTTTGCCTTTGCTTTTTTTGACTCATTGCCATATTGTTGCTGTTTTTCCTCTTTTAGTCATTTAAACACTTCAGAGTTCAATATGAAATAAAAAGGAAACAGATTGAACATTTAATACAACCATTACATAGAGACGGCAAATTGTCACTTGACCAGGCATTGGTAAAACAGTCCTGGGACAGAGTGTCCTCCAGGGTGAGTTCTCTCATGATTAATTTCATTAGAGCTTATGGAATTCAGTCAAGAATATTTTTCATCATCTTTTTCTACACAGTGATACTGGGTCAGGTCCTACTGCTTCTGTGTAAGGGTGGAAAGGCTTAACTATGGGAGCACCTTCACCCTCTTGTCAAGTTTTCTTGTAAGTTATTGGAAGTGCTTGGTCTAACAGCCATTTTCCTGCCTTCCCTACCCTACATGTGACATCAGGCACTGACTAGATGGTAGATTGAAATCCTGAAAGACTATGTGGACGACTTCTCACCTTATCCAACTTAATTCTGAGTTGTTTGGAAGAGGTGACCCTATTGTCTTGTAGAAGATTCCAAGGAATGGAGCCTCAACAGCTTCTCGTATTCTGAAACCATGTTTCATCAACAGTTAATGATTTTCTTGTATTGGCATACAATTTTATGTTCTGTAATTCAGCATCACTTCTTATCTGGTCATTCATGAACCCTAAGGAAAACTGCCCATTATCTTTCATATTAATGTTCTTCATGCTTAAAAGACCAAGATTTCAAACCCCTGAAACTCTTCCACCACTAATAGGAATATGTGTCTTGACCCTACCATATGTCCTGTCTTTTGATAGTCTCATTTTTACCACTGACTTCATCAAATAGTAGGTTAGTTCCTGAGCACTTTAACTCACCACAGCTGGCATTTCAGAAAGCCAGGAAATAGTGTTCGGGAATTGGACAAAGTGGAAGAAATGGAGAGAAGATTACAAAATCATAGGATTACAGAAACAATCTTTAAAACTCATCTTTGTCCAGAACTTTCTAGATAACCCTAATTTTTCTGGACTTGTTCTGGTTGTGTGAAAGGTTTTCATGAGATTCTCATTTGATAAGCAGGATACACACATGTGTGGATGCATACCTATTGCATCCTTTGAACATATCAGCAAACTCGGTCCCTTCCCTTTCAGCAAAAGCCACACTCAAAATCAGAGGGTGTTTTATGCTATTCTCATAAGAAGAAAATTGCTTAAGCTCCCAATAAAACCCTTTCATGTCTAAGATGTATTTTGAGTTTCATCAAAATTTGCTTTTCACTGTAATTTTCTCCCAAACCCCAAAGCATCAAACTTAGAACAGAGATATTTGTTTCTTTGATAGTTTTGAATTAGCCTAAAATCATCAACTTAAAGGCTTATATAGGCTTTAAAATCATTTGGGGAAATTTTAGAAATTGTCTTCTGTATTAGAGATATTTAATATTTCTACTTTCCTGCTTTTTTTTAATTTCAGCTCTTTGACTGGCATATACAGCTTGATAAATCTCTTCCTGCACCTCTGGGCACCATCGGTGCCTGGCTGTACAGGGCAGAGGTGGCCCTGAGAGAGGAAATAACCATCCAGCAGGTCCACGAGGAAACGGCAAACACAATACAACGGAAGCTGGAGCAACATAAGGTAAAAATTCTGTCTGGAAAACTTTCCAGCATGACAGTCCTGGTGTGGCTTGGAGAGGTGGCCTAGTCGGAACCTATGCTGTTCGGGTCTCCCAAATATCTATCCTACGTGATTCAGAGATGTCATGCCCACTCAAAGTGTTCTAGTTTGCATTTTCCTTTCCTGTACTTGTTAATGACTGTTCCAGTTCAACTATTCTCCAGTTGATTTCCTGAAATATTTTCCAATAGATCTGTGGTATTTTTTCATCTGCAGCTATCTTTGTTATTTCTCTTGCTATGTATTGTTTTCTAAAAGGTAATCCCAACAGTAGTATGTGCTCTAGACCTCATCGCTGCCTCCATTCTCAAAGGAAGGCAGGTGAAAGTTCTTACGTCCTGGTGCTGTGGTATGGGGGTGGAGAGAGTGGTGGCTTTAAGAAGTGGTGGGATTAGGCTTTGATGACCTCTTAGTCCTTTTGGAATTTTTTGGCTTAATGTATGGACAGTTGTATATAGTGTAACTTCAAATATACTTCCTCTTTGTGTGTTGTGATAGTATGGACCTAACTAAAATGCTATATTTTATTAACATCACATTAACACCATCCTGCCTTTTGTGTGATTAACTTTGTGTACCCTATTTTCTGTGTCATGATGGGGTTTTACTGTATATGTGGAAAGCAAATAGATTTCTACTCCTGACTACACATGGGTAATTTATACCTCATATATATATGTGTGTATATTTTATATGACTGAGTCCCTTATTTTTTGTTTCAATAGATTTAGGGGATACAAGTGGTTTTTGTTGCATGGATGTATTGCATAGTGGTGAAGTCAGGGCTTTTAGTGTATCCATCACCCAAATAGTGTACATTGTATCCCATAGGCAATTTTTTGTTCCTCACTCCCCTCCCAACCTCCCTGTTTCAGAGTCTCCAATGTTCTTTATACTACTCTGTATGGCCATGTGTACCCACCCATTATAGATCATATATATCTTCTGCCAAATTATTGATACATATATGTGTACTTTTAATTGCCCCAAGGAAATAGAGTGCTATATATTCTAGATTGGATCATAAAGCAAATTCATCAGATTTTTTTTTGAGGCCTCGCTGGGACCTTATTTTTGGAGCTAGGGAGGTAGAGATTCAGAGATGTCACAACATTGTAGCTCCCAGCCCTTTCAGCTCAACCGACTCAACCCCAGAGGAGCTCATCAAACCAGACAGACACGGCAAGATCTGACAGTGGAGACCATTACTGAGCTCAGGGTCCTGCCTCCATTTCCTCCCGGCCCCTCCTCAGTTAGACTCGGTGCCTTCAGACACTTCTTGACTTGCTGATTATCTCTTATCCCCTCTCCTCCCACTGCCACCAGCACACACAGAAACACACACACTCCCCCTCATCTGGCTACTCAGATGCGAGCATGACTTTGGGTCTTCTCCATCTGTACAAACACACACATGTAAAATCTGGAGGTGGGAGAAGCTGTAAGAGAGCCAGAGTTCAGGTTCATACAAGGTCAAGTCACAGAGTTTTTCCTGGGATTGAGCTGGGTTAAGGCTTCTCCTAAGCATACAGACACCTGGCTGTGTCCATTTTGAGATTCCTAGTATATCAAAAATAGGAAAAAGTGTGAAAACAGAGTTATACAAATATCTCTTTAAAAACTTAGCAATTAAGCATGTATAACATACAATAATTTCTCTTTATGTATTCTATGTAACAATAGAAGCTATTTTAACTGGTATGAATATTTGACACAAAAGAAGTCACCTTAGAGTTTTAAATAAAATGTAGAATGTATACAAATTGTGAGTTAAATATGTTAATTTAGCAAATATGCATTGCAGGACTAGGATGTGCCAGTTATCAACATTGGGGAACTAGGTGAAGGGGACAGGTGAGGTGTGGACATTTGTGGTCCCTCTAGTCTAGAGGTTTGAGAACCATCATGTGTTAGCTGCTTATGTAACACACCTGAGTTTGATTTAAATGTTTCTCTGTAGAGAAAACGTCCTACGATGTAACTGTGCTATTCGCTAGATAATTCTAAGATGTCACAGAAATACTAATTCAAGGCACACTATAGGCAGTGTCAGCCCCTGACGGGAGTGAGTTTTAAGTTGGACAATGTGCATGCTGGTAGTATGTTTCAGTGACTGCATGATTACAGACATTTCATAAGCTCTTATGGCTCCCTTGAGAGAGAGAGAAAGAGAGAGAGAGAGATTCTGTGCCAACCAAGAGTACAGCTAGAACAATCTCTCTGCCTAAGTGGAGTAACCAAGCCATAAAAACCAGAAATGAAGTTAGGCAGGGAGAGATGGGGGGCAGGAGTCAGAGAAGATGGTTTTCTGAGACTGAAAAACCAGAAAGGACTAAAGAAATCCAGGGAATACAGTAAACAACAGGAAAAAAAAACAGAGGAAAGTAAGAGCAGAGGCCAGGTTCAAGGTGAATCTCAGAATGATCTTTTTATTGAGATAGGAACTTTTTTCCTGATGCCGTATATTTGTACATATTTATGGGGTACATGTGGAATTTTGTTCCATGCATGGAATATGTAATGATCAAGTCAGGGTTTTGCAGGTATCTGTCACTTGAGTATTTATCATTTCTATGTGCTGGGTACATTTCAGGTCCTCTCTTCTAGGTATTTTGAAATATGTCATACATTGTTGTTAACTATAGTCACCCTGCTCTGCTATTGCATATTAGAACTTATTCTTTCTATCTAACTGTATGTTTGTGTTCACTAATCAACCTTTCTTCATCACCTCCCCCCAACACACTCACCCTTCCTAGCCTCTGGTATCTATCATTCTAGTTTCTCTATGAGATCAACTTTTTTATCTCCCACATACGAATGAGAACATGCAAAATTTGTCTTTCTGTGTCTGGCTATTTCACTTAACATAGTGACTTCCGGTTCCATCCTTGTTACTCAAAATGATATGATTTCATTCTTTTTAACAGCTGAATAGTATTCCATTGTGTATATATACCACATTTTTTTAATCCACTCATCTATTGTTGGATACTTAGGTTGATTTCATATCTTTGCTATTGTGAATAGTGCTGTAATAAACATGGCATCCTTTGATATATTGATTTCTCTTCCTTTGGATAAATACCCACTAGTGGGATTGAGGTAGGAACTTTTACCAGGCCTGGGCATGGGTACTTAAAGTAGCAGAGTCCTGAAACAATTAAATTGTCAATTATGAGATTAATTATCATTTATTTTATATATGTATAAATATTATTGATTATTTATGTATTAATTATACATAATATATTAATTACTATCTATTAGGTACCTATAATAAACTAAGCTTTGAGGATGAGAAGTTTGAATTATTGTTAAGATGACTTAAAATTCTAGGTTTTCTCAATGGCATTAAATCATCCATCAATTTGATGTAACTACTTTATGCTAGTATATTGGGCTCACTTGGAGATGCAATAAATTGGGAAAAGTACAATTTAGGACTCATTGATATATAACCAGAAATACTTGAAAATACTATCTTACCATCGCAGTCTAAAAAGTAATTCTAATTGTTGTCAAGAAAACTTAAATATACTATCAAAATTAGAATGCTTATATTTCTGTACTCCACATCATTTTAAAAAATAATGCAATTTTCATCACTTAATACATAGGCAGTGTTTGCAAATTGAATTCAGATCATTTTAAAAATGTGTATTTCAAAGAGTTTGTTTTGTAAATGGTTCTTCCAGTGGGTTCATTTTATTATTTTTTTAAATTAACTTACATGTATGTCAGAATGTATTTATTCTGCAAAGCAAAGTACACCTGTATTATCTTTTCTATTTTCCAGTTACCCTAATGCTCAGTTGTCTAGAAAGATAACAATAATCACAGCTAACTATTATGAAGGATTTAACAATGTTTCCATTTTAAGTATTTAATTTTACTGAACACTTGACATGAGAGATATGAGATAGGTATTATTATCCTCTTTTGCAGATGAATAAACTGTAGGCAGAGAGAGGCTAAGTGATTTGCCCAAGGTCACATAGCTGATAATCCTGGTTGTCTTAAGCGTTTAGCTTAAAACATGCCCACAAAGCTACTGCATATAGTACTTTTGAGTGGTTATTTTAATTTATTAATCATAGTTTTGCTTTGGCAAAGTAAGGCTTCCAGTCTTAAGGGATCATGAGAGTATCCGTCAGACTCTGCCACTTACTATCAATCCCATAAGTCACTTTTCCTCGTTTCTTGAAGATTTTATTTCCTGGAAGGCAGTACATGCCATGATTCTTAGTAACTTCAGTAACCCGTAGATGATCCTCCCAATAGCCTTACTTCTCAGTTTCTTGGCCTCCTCTTCCCCAGTGGTCCTGCCTCCACCCAACCATAGTGTTCATCCCTCAGCTCATCTCTCAGCCACTCACCCCATAGTCATACCTAGAAATGGTCATCACCAGTAACCATAACCCCTCCACGATCTCTTTGCCAAGCAACTCACTCTCCAGCCAAGCAAGCCTTCATCTCCTCTGTGCCCTATAATCCATTGACCCTACTGCCTTTTCACTGTTCCTATCCTCTTCACTTCATCACTGCCTTTTGTATTCTTCTTAAATACAGTGCTCACTGAAAGTCCCCACCTGTGTACATCCTCACCTGACTTGTCCACGTCTCCCCTTTTCTGCTATCCTGGTGAAAACATAATGCTGGTCAAAGCCAACTCTCCGCCTAGTTCAGCCCACACACACACAGCTGACTGTGGCTGGAGAAAAACACACCGGCAGGCACGATGACTAACCCAAGTGGGTCGTTGCTGCTGCCTGGCAATCCTAAGGCACTTCCCAACTCCATTCTGTCTCCATTTCTGGGACAACTATTTCATACCTTGTCTCCTCAAACCTTCCACACCTCCTCCCCATCCTCACTCTTAGCTGATGACATTACTTCCTTTTTGTCTGAGAAAATAGAAACAGTCAGAGAAGAATTTCCACAAGCTCCCACAACCACATCAACCCACCTACTTGCATCTGTGCCCGAACACTCGCGCTTCACTTCTGTTACTATGGATGAACCATCTGTGCTCCGAGCTAAGGCCAACCCCGCCACATGTGCATTAGATCCCATCCTTCCCCCTCACTCCAAAAGACAATTCCTGTTGTTCTTTCCTTCTATGTATTTCTCTCTCTCTCTCTCTCTCTGTTGGATTTTTCCCATCCACATCAGATATGTTGTTATTACTCTCATCTTAAAAAGTCTCTTTCTTAGCCCTACTTCCCCTTCCAGCTATATACTTCCCAATTTTCCTTCTTCCTTTTATAGCAAAGCTCTTTGAAAACATTGTCAACGTTCTCATTTTTGTTTCAAAATTCTCTTCTCCCATTCTTTCTAAAACCCATTCCAATCAGTTTTTCCCTTGCTGCACTATATGCCAGGTTTACCAGGGTTGGCTTTGCTCCTTACCCGGTGGCCAAGTCTCAGTCAGGAGCAATTTACATAGTTATCCCTTCACACTTGAAATACTTTCTTCATTTGCTTTCCTAGTTTCCTTCCTAGTCTCCTGGCTATACCTTTCTAGTCTCCCTTGGTCTTCCAAGAAATAGTTGTTGAGTACTCTCAATGTGCAAAGCAGTGTTCTAGGTTATCTGTGATGCACTGGTAAGCAAAATAGACAAAAATGCCTACCCTTAGATAACTTGCCTTCCAGTGGGAAGAGACAGATAAAAATAATAAATGCAATAAATAAATAAATTTAGGTTAGTAGGTGAGCGGACAGGGAGTATTAAGTGGTGTTGCAATTTAAAACAGGGTAGAAGAGATGACATTGAACAGGTAAGGACGTCCCCACCTCAAGGCCTTTGCCTTTGGCATCCTTCTGGAATTTTCTTACCTCTCTGCCTGAAACATCCTCCTACTGATGTTCTCATTATGTTCTTCCTCTTCTCCTTTGGGCCTCTACTAAAAGGGCACCTCTTAGTCAATCTTTCCTGACCACCTCTTTTGAAATTAAAATTTCCCCAAAAATCCCTTTTCCGCTTTCCTGTTTGATGTTTCTCTTTAGCATTCATCATTTTAACTGTTAATATTACCTATTTCATCTCTTATTTATTGCTTGATTTCATGCACTATAAGTTCAACTCTGTAGTGCGAGGATTATTGTTTTTTTTTTCTTTCATTATTGTATCCCCATATTCAGGCTCTCAAAATTTAATGGAGTCAATATTGCTAGTTCATACTTCCTAGGAATTTGTTCATTTGATTAAATCTTAAAATTATTGGCATAAAATTGTTCAAAATATTTTTTTGTAATCTTTTCTGTGCGTACAGTTGAGCCTCTATTTTTTCCCAATATTGCTTCTTTGTACCTTCTTACTTTCCTTAATCATACTGTGGCATGGTTGGTTTGCTCTGTTTGGTCTCAACCTTCTTTTTGCATTCATTTTCTTACCAGAGGTATGACGGTACTTGCACCGTATGGCTGCCGTGTGAGAATAGACTAGTGTAGAGATGGTGGGTGGAAGTCAGGATACTATTTCCATAATCCACGTTGAGTGGCTTGAACCAGGGCAGTAGCTGTAGGGATGGTGAGAAATGGTCAGAGTCTGAATATATTCTGAGGGCAGAGCAAACAGAATTTTCAGCAGAAGATATCGATTGTGAAGGAAGAGGAGTCATAAATGACTATGATTTGGGGGCTGTGCAACTGAAACAACAGAGATTCTGTCAACTGAGAATGGGAGACAATGAAGCAGGCTTAGGAGGAAAGATCAGGACTTCAGTCTGGGGCATGCTGAGTCTTTTTCTTATCCAAGAGAACATGTGGAATAGGCAGTAAAAGAGAAGAGACAGGAGCTCACAAGAGAAGCATAGGCTAGAGATAAAAATTCAAAGGCATAGGCATATAGAGGGATATTGACTGGAGAAATTAAAGAAGTGTAAACAGAGAAGAGAAAAGATGAAGAAGGACTGAGCCCCATAGAATCCAATATTCAGATCAAAGAGTAAAAAATATACCAGCAAAAGTCTGAGAAGTAATGACCAGTGAGATGGAAGGAAATCCTGCTACCATGTTGTCTTAGAAGCCTGAAGAAGCAAATATATGGAAGACATGGTATTTTCTGTAGAATAGCCACAGTGATCCTTTTTAAATGCAGATGAGATAATATCACCAATCTACTCAAACACCAAAAGTTCTTATAAAGTCTCTTTCTGTGGCCCCTTCCTTCCTCCTCCCTGCTTTATGCCACAACCTGACACCCCACCTTCTCCCTTTGCCCTATCTCAATCATTTAGAGCAGTATGTCGATAATTTCCACAGCATTGTGAATTTATCACTGGCAGTTTTTGCTTTATATATTTTGAGGCTTAATAGGTATGTTCAAGTTCAGGAATAATATATCTTCTAGTAAGTGGAAAGTTTCCTCTTTAACCAGTTAATTACAGATGGTCCTCAACTTATAATGGTTCAACTTAAAATTTTCTGACTTTATGATGGTGCAGAAATGATATGTGTTCTGTAAAAACTGTACGTTAAATTTTGTTTGGGGTCATTAATCTAGTTTTTCAATTTTTTAAAATATTTTATTTTTAATTTCAGCATATTATGGTGGTACAAATGTTTAGGTTACATATATTGCCTTTGCCTCACCCGAGTGAGAACTTCAAGCATGTCCATCCCCCAGATGGTGCACACTGCACCCATTAGGTCTGAATATACCCATCCCCGCCTCCCCTCTCCCACCTGCCTGACACCCAGTGAATGTTACTACTATATGTGCACTGAAGTGTTGGTCAGTTAAGTCAGTTAATACCAATTTGCTGGTGAGCACATATGGTGCTTGTTTTTCCATTCTTGTGATACTTCACCTAGTAGAATGGGTTTCAGCTCTATCCAGGAAAATACAAGAGGTACTAGATCACCACTGTAGAACTTTATAGTATACATATACCACATTTTATTAATCCACTCCTGTATTGATGGGCCTTTGGGTTGATTCCACATCTTTGCAATTGTGAATTGTGCTGCTATAAACATTCAAGTGCAGATGCATTTTTTATAGAATGTCTTTTGTTCCTTTGGGTAGATGCCCAGTAATGGGATTGCTGGGTCAAATGGTAGTACTAGTTGTAGCTCTTTGAGGTATCTCCATATTACTTTCCATAGAAGTTGTACTAGTTTGCAATCCCACCAGCAATGTGTGAGTGTTCCTATCTCCCTGCATCCACGCCAACATTTATTGTTTTGGGACTTTTTGATAAAGGCTAGTCTCACTGGAGATAAGTGATATCTCATTGTGGTTTTGATTTGCATTTCCCTGATGATTAGAGATGTTGAGCATTTTTTCATATGTTTGTTGGCCATTAGTCTATCTTCTTTTGAAACGTTTCCATTCATGTCCTTAGCCCACTTTTTGACAGGGTTGTTTGATTTTTGTCTTGCTGATTTTCCTGAGTTCTATGTAGATTCTAGTTATCAGCCCTTTATTTTTATGTCTCTGTTCTTGTGCCAGTACTGTGCTGTTTTAGTTACTATAGCCTTGTAGTATAACTTGAAGTCCGGTAAATTGATGCCTCCCAATTTGTTCTTTTTGTTTAAGATTGCTTTTGCTATATGGGGGGACTGCTTGGGTTCCATATGAAGCGTAGAATGACTTTTTCTAGCTCTGCAAAAAATGATATTGGTTATTTTAATAGCAATTGTGTTGAAACTGTAGATCACTTTGGGTAATATAAACATGTTAACAGTGTTGATTCTGCAGACCCATGAGTATGGTGTGGTTTTCCACCTGTTTATGTCCTCTGCTATTTCCTTCCTCAGTGTTTCATAGTTCTCCCTATAGAGATCTTTTACCTCCTTAGTTAAATATATTCCTAGATATTTTGTTTTCTTTGTTGCTATTGTGAAGGGTATTGAGTCTTTGATTTGATTCTCAGTTTGACTGTTGTTGGCCTATAGGAATCCTACTGATTTCTGTACATTGATTTTGTAACCTGAGACTTTGCTGAATTTGTTTATCAATTCTAGTAGTCTCATGGCAGAATCTTTGAGGTTTTCTAGATACAAGATCATATCGTCAGCAAAGAGTGAGAGTTTGACCTTTTCTGTCCCCATTTGGATGCCCTTGATTTCCTTCTCTTGCCTGATTGCTCTGGCTAGGACTTATGGCACTATGTAGAATAGAAGTGGAGATAGAGACTTTGATCTTTTCTCAGCTAACAATATGTGGTATGATATTCTTACATCAGATATTCAAACTTTATTATAAAATGGGGTTTGTATCAGATGATTTTGCCCAACTATAGGTTAACGTAAGTGTCCTGAGCATGTTTAAGGTAGGCTAAGTTAAGATATGATGTTTGGTAAATTGGGAATATTAATTGCATTTCTGACTTACAAAATTTTCAACTTACACTGGGTTTATCAAGATGTAACCCCATCACAAATCAAGGAGCATCTGAAATTATAGTGACTTCTGTTCTTTAATCTATTTTGGCTATTAGTATGCTTATATGAGCTTTCTTTGAGTATTTGCCTGGCATGTTGTTTTCCATTTTATTAATTTCAAACTATCCATGTTCTTAATGATTAGGTATATCTCTTAAAAAGGCAGATAGTTCTATTTTTTGTTTGTCTTATCTGACAATCTCTGTCTTTTAACTATTAATAGTAAATTTATACTCCATTCACATTTGTTTATTATTATTGATATACTTGAATTTGTTTCTGTCTCTTTCCTATTTGTTCTCCTTTTACTTTTTTTCTACTTTCTTGCTATTTGCAAGTTGGTTGAGGGGTATTTGTTTGCTTTTTGGTTTGCTTGCTCATTTTTCTTATTCTATGGTCTTCTCTCTATTGGCTTGAACATTATAAACTCTAGTTTTGTACAGAATGATTGCCCTTAAAATTTGACCATGGATGCTTAACAAAATTGAAAGTTAATCAATATCTTGATCTCCTCTTGATCAATATAAGGAATTAAGAATACTTTAATCAGATCATTCTCCTTTTAACTTATATACTGTTGTCAAGCATGAAATTACTGACATTTTTCTAGCACCATAAATTTCTTGTTGCTGCTGGTTCTCACTCATAGTGGCTTGTTTCCTTTAGTTGGTGATCTTTGCTTTCCTCCTATCGTATCTGCATTTGCTAATAACTGGGCCATGTTAGCCCTTGTTGAGGGCTCTGGCTAAATAGAGGAGATGGCGTTTCAGTGTCCTCTCCCTGTTCATATTCTAAGACTCAATCACCTGCAGCAGTGGTATAGATATTTAACCAATCTGGATTTTTAAATTTGATTTTGCACACAGGTCTGTGGTCTAGTTTTGGGTCATGTATTACTGAGAATGAGACACCTAAAAGATTTTACTTACTTCCTATAAACTCAACAAAGTGAATTAAAATCATAAATTTTGCCTAGCATCTAGCTTTTTTATAGTGAGAGGCTCTTTCAGAGGAATCGGTGACATCATGTCAGCTGCAGAAGTTCTTTGATCATACGTGTGAAAATGTTTTTGTTTGTTTTGATATTTGCTAAAGATTTTTCAATATAGTAGATATTAAAAACTGTCACATATAACAAGTCAGCAAGCTGAAATGATAGCTCCAACTTTGTTCTGCAGTCACTTGGGGGAGTTTCACCCAAACCATAAGCCATAGAAGTATATCTGGATGTAATAAGGAGGTAGTGAGTGACTAAAACACTCATTGTCAATAGCTGCTCTAAGAATAGTCCCTGTTTTTCTGTTCTCTTGCAATTAGCTCTTGGCTGCATATAGTACCCTCCACTGAGGCACAAATGATTTGTGACATCTGTGCAGTTACCTGTATGTCAAGATAGAAATAGTTTGGCCCTGAGGTTTTCTACAATGTTAAAATATCTCTTATGTGGAAAACATATATGACCTTAAAGTTTTAATTTATAATAGAAAGGTCTTCATTTGTTCCTTCCATCAAGTGTGTCTCTTGGTTTTAGGATGTTTTTGCTTCTGTTTGCTCCAATTAAGCCACTAAATCCGGTTTGAGAGAAAAATATTAATTTTCATTTATTATTTTGGTAGGCAGCTGTGTCTTGTTAATAAGTGACACATCATTGGGTATTATATTTATTGAGCTCTTGGAGCACAGCCTAAGCTCTAAAAAATAAGGCATGAATCTCCTTTCACCTCACTCTTGCCTTGCTACTGTGTGAGAAATTGCCTAGGGATTGTGAAATACATGTATATCTTTTTATAAATAAGTTTGTAGATGGTGAAAAACACAGAAAACATCATATTGGTCTTCCCACTGTGCTGTCTATGGGACATTCCCTGAGCTTGTTTGAAATTTTCTAACCAAAAGGGTATTTTCAAAATATGTTATAATATGATCGAGTTACTTCAGATGGCAAGGAAATATCACTTCATAGTAGCCTGCATGCATTCAAAATCAAATAGCAATAGAGAGTCTAATCTCTTTTACCATTAAAGGTTTAAATTTGTTTTGCTTAGATTTAAGCTTTTAAAAAGCATCATATCCAAAATCAAGAAAGCAGAAAACACTAAAATCGTTATGTACAGCAGTAATTACATTTTCCTTTGGATCATGTGCCTTTAAAACGTCTGAATGCATTGCTGTGCAAGTGTCATGTGTGTTTAAAAGATGCATAATTATTAGATACAGCTCTAGCATAGTGCTTTAAACACAAGCACCGGCTCCTGTTCAAGGTAAGAGGCTGTGACAGGCACCAAGCTGCCTATGAGTGTGGCAGCAGGATCAAATTGTTGAATACATTGACTCATCCGTGCAGGCTGAAAATTATGCTTCTTAGCCTCCTGTGAACATGTTTCCTCATTTTCTATTTTTTAAAAATTGTATCTTAGGATCTGCTTCAAAACACAGATGCCCACAAAAGAGCATTTCATGAAATCTACCGGACCAGGTCTGTTAACGGGATCCCGGTGCCACATGATCAATTAGAGGACATGGCTGAGAGGTAAGAGAATGTCTGGTTTTAAATGAAGTCTCTTTTTATAAGACTAGGTGGATGCTTTTTATGTTTCATTTCTTTTCCATGAATTGTTTATTTTTATTTTAAACAGAGATACTCACATTTGGTAAATAAAAAGTAGGCTCCCATAACATATGCTAATAATGTCAACATTCTAATATATTATTAACTGAAAAGGGTGAATCTGAATGTACCCGCAGCCTGGAAATCACAGAAATGTTTTTTTCATAGGCTGTATTTTTGCTCAGTACTGTAAGGAACATTATGTAATATTGCAAAAACAGCCTATAAAAGAAACAGATGAGAGATGTGTTGGCAGGGGAAAGAACTAAATCAAAGACTTCAATCAATCATGTTTTGCTTTTAAACCCAGAGCTAGAAAAGGAGTCAGATCTCTTCACAATGATCAACCAGAGTTTAGAAGACCCTGTGGCTGCATTATGTTTAAGGCTGACATGTAACAGGTTGAGTAAGCATCATCCTGTTACTATTAGTTACATTCTGTAAATTCTCCCTGTTTTATTTCTAGGTTTCATTTTGTTTCCTCCACATCAGAGCTACACCTAATGAAAATGGAATTTCTAGAATTAAAGTACCGTCTGCTCTCACTGCTGGTTCTTGCAGAGTCAAAGCTGAAGTCTTGGATCATTAAGTATGGGAGGAGAGAGTCAGTGGAGCTGCTTCTACAAAACTACATCGTAAGTCCCTGGTGCTTTGTCAGAGAAATCAGATGACCTGTGGATTTAGCATCTAACACCTACCAGTTTATTTAATGCTGTTTAAGCTTGAAATTAAACATAAAGATACCTATGTGTTAAATGGGTTAGATATGAAATAAGTTTATGAGCTTTTCACAGTCATCTGAAATATAAACCTATATTCTTTGGAGTTTGATTCTTTAAAACCCCCTAATTTAGAAAGGTTTTGCTGCATTAATCACATTGAACCATTGTGACTGACTTTATTGATTAAGAAGAAAAGTTTTTGTATTGCATACCCAAAAATCTTTGATTGTTGCTCACTACTGAAACTGAATGAGGATACTTAAAGATTATCTTCATGTGTTCTAAAATCCAATCATGAGTGGTTTAGAACAATTCTCAATTGTCCACATGAGGACTAGCTATTTTTTAGAGTAGGTCCAGTGTGTCTTCTTCATGGTCATTCCCTGAGCTTCACGGTTCCTTATGTGCACCCAGGAAGAATAAAATCTTGTCTAGGAATTTTTGTACCAACTTAATTTTTAAACATTATATCATATTTTGGGCTATGAGTCTCCATAATCCTGTATCTACATAGAATAGTAGCCCTGCGTTAATGAAGGAATTGGGTTGTTCTGTAGCTAGCAGTTTTCATTTACATGTAATTAGTGTATATATTTATTAAAGGCAGTTTATTTCTTAATCAATTAAACATGCTCTCCTTATGAATTTATTTGCAATGCAAATGTGCTCGTAAAATTAATGTTAATAGGGCATCTTAGTCCTATACTGTTCTATTTATATTTAAACACAAATTCTAAATGATAAATCAATGAACTTTTAAACTATGAGCCCATTTATAACCTGGTTAGTCACAGTGTCTCTGTAATAAGTTGTGCTCGAATACTTACTGAAATCATATTTTTACTGAAGCATCTTAGAACAATTATCTATTTTTCTGCTTTTTAATTTCATTTTCTAAATGTTGAGTGAACAACATGTGTCTGAAAAAGAAAAGATTTAACTGGTTTACAGTAAAATCTTTTTCTAGGTTTACTAAAATTGTCTAGGAAACATTTGTCAAACACTGTGAAATCTGGTATGATATGTTCCTTTATTCATTTTAAATTATTTTGGAAAGTAATGTGAATCCAGTTTCTTAATTCAAGCAGTAACATTAGTCTTTTAAATATTAAATAAAGTTATGCATTTCTACTTTCAGGTTTAGTCTTGTCAAATGATCTACTCTGAGCCCAATAGGTAATTATACAGGATCCATTCTTTATTCTAGCTATTTAAGAGCAGCCAATCAGATTTAAATATTTAATGGGACTGTTCCACCAGGTTAATGTTCCAATACAATGATCTTAATAATTCTCTTTGAACTTCTCGAAGCATATATAAATAGAGAATTATTATTGATGATAAAAAGTTAATACTTCCTGCCTACTCCATAAAGTTAAAGAGAAGCTGCTAATTTTAAACTGCTTTGTAACTTTCACAATTATTTCTAAAGTTGCTAATTACCCTACATATAATACATAGGATGTATCAATAAACATTTCCTACTGCTCTCACCCCTTAATGAAGAATATCTATTTATCACTGATTTTTTTTTCCATAAAGAGTTTTAAGACACTTTTTAGCTTAGTTTTGATGACTGTGGAGTGTTGAGTGTTTCCTAAGTGCCAAGTGTTTTACACGCATCATCATCTTCCATCTCAACGATGGCCCTACAGGCTGAACATTTGCACATTAATTTATATGCTGAGGAAACAGTGTAGGAGCACTGAGCCTTCATAGGCTCAAGTTTCACGCTCTAGGTGGCAAAGTAGGTTAGCTGTAGAACCAGAATTTGAATCTGAATCTTTCCAAATCAAAAGCTCTTGTTCTTAAGCACTGAATATTACTATCAAAAGGGATTTTTAACTTAAAAGACCAAATCACTGATGTGATATCTTGCATCTTAGTGAACTAAAGAATGTAGCTCGCATAAATATTATTTCCATTTAATATTGGTCCATATCTGACAGTATTTAACAGCCTGATAGTTGCTGTTATTTGTCCTCGGCAACATGGTATGGGGGTGGAGGAAACTGATGAAGCCCAGACAACAGTCACATAGAAATGGGTTTGAATCATGGTTCACCTACTTACTACCCATGTGACTTTGTGAATAACTTAATTTCTAAAGGCCTTAGTCTTTCTCAAATTTTTAATAATAATAATGGTGATAGCAACAATAGAATAACGGGAACTTTTCTAGGGAACAAAGACTGACACATACTGTTTTCCTTTTATGTTGCATCCCATAGAGCTGCAGTCCCCAACCCCCAGGTCCACAGACCAGTACTGTTAGGGACGGGGCCACAGAGCTCTGCCACCCCCCGAACCGCCTCCCCGTCCATGGAAAAATGGTCTTCCATGAAACTTAGGAACTTATCCCCCACCCAGGTCCATGGAAAAATTGTCTTCCATGAAATCAGTCCCTGGTGCCAAAAAGGTTGAGAACCACTGCGATAGCCCCTCCTATCCTTTTGGTGTATTCTGGAAAATCATTCTCTTTCAAACAGACTATTCCAAAGAGCATGAAGATTTTCAAATAAAATCACAAAAAAAAGTATTGTAATAAGCCGTATGCTGCTAATCATCTAATAGCCAAATTAATAGTCGGGCCATAAGCTTCCATTACCTTTTCCTTAGTCTAAATTCTCAATTCAAACTTAGTCATTTCCAAAAAAGAAAAACAGTACATTCTTTTAAGGGTTAGAGGAATTAAAGAATGTGGTTCCTAGCTCAGATATGCACTTACTGAGCGCTTAAAGAATTCTTAAAAAATACCTCACAAATGTTTGCTGTGATTAATTTAGGCCACATGCCATTGATACGTGATTATATGCTATAATGTAAGTCAGAAGATAATTGGTTTCGTCCTTGCTGTCAGAATTGTTGACAATGACCAAAACATGTGCTTCAATTTGACTATGGAAAAAATAGAATAACATTTTAATCTTTTACATAAAAGAAGAGCTCTTGAAATTATGGACTGTCTGAATGCAACATAAGTAATGTGAATATTTATTTTATTATTCATAATTATTTTATTAATACAACTAGACAATTCTGATAATTTTTAATTTTAAATATCTTAAATTATCTGGTTTATTTCCTCTTCAAGTGAAATTGATGAGCTTTGTATTTGTTACATCTGTACTTACCTAGTAAAAGTAGAAATTTAGTTACTTCCACTCATATTTTGAATTTAGTGGTGTAAGAAGTATCATTTTTTTGAAGTACAATTAACCCTCAAAGTTCCCTAACATGGCTTATTTGTGGAACTTGATATCCAAGGTTCAACCTTATTTTGAAAGAATTAAACTAATCCTGTCATTATTATTTTAAATGTACATTTGTATTTCACTGAAAGGCATTTCTAAATAGCTCACAATAAAAAGGAAATTTAGCAACGCTCCTACTAAAGTGATTCTAATAGACAAAATAATTCATATTGCTAAGTGAGTTTACTCCATACTCAGGAAAAAAGAACCAAATTAAATGGACCAATAAAAAATAAAAATAACAAATAAGGTCTCTTTTTCAAATATTAATTGCCTAGTTTTCCTAATAGAAAAGCTCACAAATAATGAATCTCTCTGACATTTATAAAACATCCTTTCTTCTTTCCTGCATCTTGGACCAAAAATGAAATGAAATAAGTTTTTCTCTCTTGTTCATTTTTAATTAATTTGTAAACTAGCAAAAGCATATTGAAGTGTTCCTATCCAGCACAAACACTATTTCCCATTTCTTTGACACTTAGAGCAATTGTCTTCCCACTGGCTTTTGAAATTTGCACCAAAACTAAATGGAGACTATTTTTTTAAACTTTGCCAATGTAATTCTTTCTTCAATTTCTTACACAGTGTCTTGAACATTAGGTATAATTTCCCATTTTTGATCAAATCATAATTTGCTTAGTTGGTTAAATTATTCAAGATTGAAATTCTAGTAAATTACTCTTTTCCCATCTCTATAGAATAATATGTAAAGCTAAATAATGAATTAATCAGACTATTATTGTCTTACTTTATTCTTTAACAAAAATAATAAAGCTATTAAAGTCATTGAATAAAGTATTCATCATGGAACCTCTCATTCCAGGTAACTCACAGCTTTCTCTATTCACTGTATTCCTGAAGAATAGTAACTGTATAAGTAAATTTTATAAACATAAAATGATATGAAATGTATCATAGATATCATGTTTTTAAATGTTATCTTGAAATATGGTAAACATTTATCAGTAAAAATCTAGGAATGTCTGAAATTGCTGTTATGAATAATTTTGCCTATGCACACAAGCATCTTACATTATTATATTATATTAAGCATTCATCATCATACTGTATAGGACTTCAGCTGATTTTTGAAGGCTGATTTTGGATTTTGTGATAGTAATACTTATCAAGTATTTTAATAGATCCAAATCATAGGAACTCATTATACTATTAAAAGAAATTCCTTTAGTGCTATGTTGTGAACTATAATCGCATTAATTTTCTACTTTAGAGGAATAAGAATAATTTTTGAAACAGGAGTTATTTCATATTTCTTGGACTGAATAATGAAATGCACCTAAAAATTTATTGCATGTTCTCAATTTTATACTGTCCATTTGCTGATAATGACTTTACTACATATGTAAATTACATATAGATATATAGACATGTCTTATCTGTAATTTTTATAGTAAGTAATTGAAATATGAAACCATCAATAACATGGATGGAATATATGATTATTTTAAATTTTTCTACTTACCTTTTAAGGGAAGTGTTTGTGCACTGTGTCATTTATTTATAATCTGAAGTTCCTCAAAGCAGTCATTCACCAAGATTAATATTCAAAGAGCAACATAATCCCACAGCTAAAACACAGTGGGACACTTTAAAATGTTCTTCCAAATTTAGTGCTTTCTAAATGTTGGGCTCAGGTTCTCTGGATAAATTTTTCTCTTTGAAAAGCAAACCCCTGGGTGGTGAACAAAGGGAATATTTTCTCAATCTAGCACAGAGTTAGGATTTAAAATGTGGAATTAATTTATATGTTCAGAATGATCTTAGGTTATTTGTGGCAGTGGAATTAGTTCTGTATTTTCAAGAAGTGTTAGGTTGGCAAATTTGAGTAAAATACCCATAGAGCTATATTGAGGAAAATTGACTTTGGCATCTCTATATAAGCCTAATGTTTTCTATCTTCTAACTATTACTCGTTTTCTAGTCTTTCATAGAAAATAGCAAGTTCTTTGAGCAATATGAAGTGACATACCAGATCTTGAAACAGACAGCTGAGATGTACATCAAAGCAGACGGTTCAGGTAAAGCATGCCACAGGATTTGTTGCAGTGTGGACTGCAGTAGAATTAGAACATGTAGGCTTCTGTGTGATCAGGTCATTTTTTTTTTTTTCTCTGCAGAATCTTTGTATGACCACGCCATTGGCCTGGAGAGCACATATTGTATTCGGTCCCTTTGACTTTGTGCCATGCCTAATCTGCATAATCATACTCTTCTCTCCCTCTGTGTGTGCGTTCTTCTAAGAGAAAGCAAAATACACATTCATTTTCTAAATTGTAATTTTTCAACTTATTTTCAATTCTAAGGATTAAAGGCAAAAAATTGGAATAACTTGAATATGATAATCAAGTAAATGAGAGAGTAAATTAGTGTGAAGACATGATTTGTAAAATATGTTTGTTTTAAATTTGTCATTATGTCTGTCATATTTGTTGGAAATGAACTCCAACATTTGTGATTGATACTATTTCACACCCGTATATAAGACTATAGAAAAAAGGTGTGGAGGATTTAAAATATAATATGTGGATTATGCTTGGTTTTATCTATTTCAGTGGAAGAAGCTGAGAATGTGATGAAATTCATGAATGAAACTACTGCTCAGTGGAGGAATCTCTCGGTAGAAGTTAGGAGCGTGAGGAGTATGTTAGAAGAAGTGATCTCTAACTGGGATCGCTATGGCAGTACTGTGGCTAGTCTCCAAGCCTGGCTAGAGGATGCTGAAAAAATGCTAAATCAGTCAGAAAATGCCAAAAAGGTAAGATTGTTTCATGCAAAAGGAGAAGACATGGATTTAGAAATGAGAAATTTTACAGCGTAGGTCACTAGGGAGTGTTATATATTTGCAAGTGTGGCTCAAGAATCCTGACTTTGCCTGGAAAGTTGCACAGGTTAGTAAATTACTTCAGACCAATAAATACACTGCTTAATAAAAGCTCTGTTAAAACAGTTCCCTATGTGATCACTCCAGTGTCTGACTTTTGTGTTCAGAAGAGCAGTAACTGATGTTTAGCCAAATCCCCTGGGCAGCAGAGGGCACCACGCTAACACCAAGGTCTGTACATGAAGGGGCGTGTCTGGGGCCCCAGTCCTTGATTTCCTGACCTAAGAGAGGATGGGAACAACTCTGGCTAACACAGTACTGAATCTGTGTGGTAGTATACGCTAGATAACAGCAGGACCATCACGTTCTTACCTCTTTATTCTTTTTTGGATGTTATCAACCCTCAGTCAAGGGTCTCACTCTAGCTAGGAGTGATTTCTTTTTTCATTTTTTGGCAGTATAAATGTGTATGTGTGTGTGCATGTGAGAGTTACTGTTTTACTTTAGTATCACTTACATGTAAACAGCACATGAAATGGACTTATTTCAGTGCATATACTTCTTAATCAGTGCTTGGCATTTTCACGTGGAAAATCAATTTATATATAAAAGATGTTAAAATACCAGGTTCCTGTGAAATATAGTACATACATTAGAATTACTGCTTGCTATCCAAGATTGGATCATATATTATTGTTTGCACAAGTAGATGTATCATTTTCAAATGTTTTACTCTTCTATGTTTCATATAGATTAAATATGCTTGTATAGCTGAGGAAGGCAATAACTATGTACCCATATAGATTTTGGCTTTTCTGATCAGACCGGCAGTGCCCGAGTGGTTGTCATATGTGTTAATTTGATCCAAAGGAATATAACCGGCAGAAACAGAAGTGTTCTCATCTATTTATGTAGGAAGTCCTCCCACACATGGCTTATGAAATGAATTTTGAATTATCTTTGGTATCCTTGGTTTTTACTGTGATGTGTGTGTGTGCACACACACGCACACATGCATTTAATTTAAAATGAGTTGGAAACTGTTTTATTGCCAAGTATGTGGCAATAAAACCTTAAACAAATAAGAAAAGTTGTTATTGTATTAAGTGTTCTTTACCCAGACATTTAAATTTTTTTCTTTCGTTGGTTTATCCCCATGATTGTTAAATTATTTTAATGTACTGGATTCACCTTTTAAAGTCAAGAATAACAGTTCAAATTTTTTTTTTATTTTTTTAGAGATGTCTGTGTATTTCCCTAATCTGTTATGGCTTTTATGTGACCTTGGCACTGTATTTACTATTAATAGCTTGAAGACCATGCACAAGTTTCTTACACTTAACAGTTTTATTTTGTCCTCAGCTAAAAATATGGCATAGATGTTTTTATAAAAGGACACTCAGTATTTCTTGTTCATATTTTGAAGCTCTTTATTAAAAATTTGCATTTTGAATTATTTGGGCATGGTGATGTGCACCTGTAGTCCCAGCTATTCAGGAGGCTGAGGTGGGAGGATCGTTTGAGCTCAGGAGTTCAAAGCTGCAATGAGCTATGATTGCACCACTGCAATCCAGCCTGGGTGACAGAGCAAGATCCTGTCTCTTAAAAAAAAAAAAAATGTTGCATTTTGAAAGAGATTTAAGATTTACCTTAAAATTTGTACAAGTTTTAGAACAAAGACATTTCTCCTACTCTAGTCACTTTAGTATCAGTTACCAATATATGGTTTATGGTTTACAATAATGTGCATTCTGTATTGTTTAGGATTTTTTTAGAAATTTGCCTCATTGGATTCAGCAGCACACTGCCATGAACGATGCTGGCAATTTTCTAATTGAAACATGTGATGAGATGGTTTCCCGTGATGTTAAGCAGCAATTACTGTTGCTAAATGGGCGATGGAGGGAGCTGTTTATGGAAGTCAAGCAAGTACGTCTTTCAAATCTATAGACACCTGAAATGTGTATGTATTATAAATATTGGGATGAACAGTATGTTTTAAAGACAATTTTATTTATATAGGCTGGGCTTATTAAGATAGGGTATAGATGTGTTTAAAACTGGTATATTTTATGGTTGATTATCCATTCTTTTCCATTTCTAATGGAAGAATGTTACAGAAATACATTAATTTGATTAAGGATTATGTTGACATATGGAGCCTACTTACATGGAATGATTTGTGTTTCAAATCATAGTTCATTTCTGTTCTGGTTTTTTCCTTTCAAAGTAACTGGACTTACTTCAAATTTATCTAAAATGAGAATCAGGAATGAGAATCTTTCTTGCTAGTTAACAATTCCAGAGAAGATGTAAAAGTGAAGGTAGGTGGCTCTTCCAGTCACAGGTAATGGCTTTCATGATATCCCCATCCCTTTTCTTAACAGTATGCTCGAGCCGATGAGATAGACAGAATGAAGAAAGAATACACAGACAGTGTTAATACCCTGTCTACTTTTGCAACTGAAGCCCATGGGAAACTTTCTGAACCCTTAGAAGTCTCTTTTACGAATGTCAAGTTATTAATCCAAGACTTGGAGGTGAGGGGTTTCTGAGTCATAAAACAAAAATCCTATTCCACTGTGAAAATAAAGATCAGCAGATTGCTCAGATCATTGTAAAAATTGTTTCTATGTCTCCTGGGCATCATTTTGACATGACTGCTTATCCTGATTTGCACCTGTCATAAAAAATATATTGAATTTTTTAAAGATATGTCTTCTTCATATAAAGTAACTTCAAAATAATTTTTCAATTTAGAGATTTTTTTTCTACAGCCAGATTATAAAGCAATGGAAAAAACAGGAGACATCTATAGATAGCACTTCCACATAAATGCTTCCAACAATAAAGGATTAATTGCACAAATTATGGTATTTACATATTGTGAATAGCCTACAGCTTTCAAAAATTAAGTAGTGGAAGAGTTTTTAATGACATGGAAAGATTTTATTATACCATGTATTGTTAAGTGAGAAAAGCAAACGACGGCATCATCCTTTTGTTTTTGTAAAAATAAAAAATGGATATAAACACAGGAAAAATATAAATGATGTAATGATGAGATGCTGGCTTTTGTTTTCACTGTGTGAGAAGACTATAAGTAACTTAAATTTTCATTAACCTAATATTTCTAATTTACAAATATTCTATAATGACAATGTGTTACTTTTCTAAGAAAAAACAAACTGTTTATTTTTTAAAGTCAGAATTGCCCCAAATTTTTAATATGCATTTACATGTTATATAATGTTTCTATACTACATTAACATGCTGGTTTTTTTTTTTTTTTGAAAGTGTAAGATTACTTCAGCTAATCCTGATGTTAACTTAAAAATTTTGGTCACTTTTAAGGGAAAGTTTTATTTATTTGTATAATATCACACATATATATATATATATGCATATATATATATATATAAAGTAATGAAGGGAAGCAAAAACTGGACTCTCCTAAAGTTTACTATAAGTGTAGAATTTTATACAGTGCATATTGATTTTTGTTCTCCCTTCTGTGGAATCCTGAGATGAAAAGGAAATGTGTCATGCATTAATCTAGTTGTTTCAATGATTCACACAGGATATCGAGCAGAGGGTGCCTGCGATTGATGCTCAATACAAGATGGTTACAAAGACAGTGCACCTCATTTCCAAAGAGATCCCCCAAGAAGAAGCTAATGAAATGTTTGCAACCATGTCAAGACTCAAAGAGCAGCTAAGCAAGGTGCGAAAATACTTGAATGCGCAACACGCTGTGTGGCACCAACGTTGCCTGCAGCTTGCCTTATACCTCCTCTCTCTCCTGTGGACAAATTGTTTACTTGTTAACAAATCACACTTTGTTTCTTATTGGGATTCTTGATTTAGTAATTTTGTCACAAATTAAAAAAAAATAAAACTATGACACTGATACCAAGTATTACCTCTGTTAATTCAGAAGTGCTATAGCATATTTTTATAGAAAGGTAAATGCTTTGAGAGGGGCAGCTGAATGTGATAAAACAGAGAAAGGGAAAGAGAAAAAGAAGAGGAGAAACAAGAAGAGGGGATCATACATTTAAATGAGAACTTACTGAGATTCCTTTGACGTACCTCCACTCTAAGCCTATTTTTGCAGTTTTCTGCTAGCATAGCCACAAAGCAATGGAAATTCTGTCCTCCTTTTCTCATGGAGTTCACCTCAGGCTTAGAATATATATGCACTACTTCTGTGCAGGGAACCGGCTATATGTATGCACCGGCCATAAGCCTTTCCTATTGTACTGAGGGATTTTCGTTAAGAGCTTTGGAAGTTCCATTGGGATATTTTATCTATCTAAACTTGAATTTCAGGGAGATGGTATTGTTTGCAAAGTCCACTTAGATTGGGTAATTAATTTCTGATAAAAGAGAAAGGTGATTATATAAATGGAAATATTTTATAATAAAGAATTGAAAAACAAAGGAAAATAAAGTAGAAAAACCTGCCAAATAGGAGAGGAAAAGGTGAAGAGGAAGAGAGTAACCTATGTAAAAATCAGTGATGGAGAATTAATGAAAAAGTGGAAAAATTCAAAAAGCAAAAATAGGAAAAATCATAGTCATGAATAAAAAGACAAAACTTTATCTGTGAATCTGGGATGTATTAGAAGTTTGTGTTCATTATTTTAATGTTCAAGATAGAATTATTGGTAATTTCAAGGTAATGAACAATAATGATAATATTGGCTGCCAGCAAAATTTGCTAAAGATTGGGTACAATTTAAAGCCAACATTTTCAATTTGATAACTTTCTAGCAGTTTCAGGACCACATTTGGGCTTGTACATTACAGCCTGAGCCAGATTTAGTTTGTTCCTAAGAAAGCAAATTGTGCCTTCTTACTGCTATTTCAAATGCAGTATTTTGATAGATATTATTTTTAAAACTTTTTATAGAGACAAGGTCTCACTATGTTGCCCAGGCTGATCTTGAGCTCCTGGGTTCAAGCTATTCTCCCGCCTCGGCCTACTGAGTAGCTGAGACTACAGATTCAATAGATTTTCTGTTGCACCCAGGAAAGATCGATACAGCACACTAATTTTTATGCATATGGGTAGATTCTCTTGGTTTTGTTCCAGGTAATTTTAGCAGAATCTTGTTGCAGCGGAAGGATGGTACCTTTCTTTTAATGAGTATATTCTCTGGGCAGCATGTCCCTAGAATAGAAAAACATTTCTGCATACATAATTGTATATTTAACAGCATAATAAATTATTACCCTCCCCCACTTTCTTCAAGGATTACTTTTAGAATATTCTTGATATAGTTAGCACATTATTATCTTTATATTTTATGAAAAACAAAGAATGGTTTACTAACAAATACTGATTAATGTTTTTTCTTTGGTTGTCTGAAAGTATGGGGGGTGGAAATTCTAGGAGAATAAGGCAGACACTTTCTGGAGCTCTTGATTTCCAGGAGCTATGGCCTCATCGTGAAGATATGTAGGTACAAGACAAGTACAGGTGAGGGCTGCACCAGTTTAGACTAGGGAGACATCCCTCGGAACCTTCAGGAATATATTGATATGTGACTTCAATGCTTGGGACGAGTAGGATGTTGATAAACAGAGGGTAGGAAAGCATGGAGCTGGTGGGAGGTAGGGAAGCACAAAGCCTGTCTGCGAAGAGTAAGTCAACAGGATCGTAGGTTTGTCTGAAGTCGAGGACTCAAGGAGGAAAGCTCTTGAAAATAAAGCTGGAAGGCACAGCTTGCTCTAGATGATGTAATAATAATTCATGACTGTCTTAGGTCAGATTCAAGATAAAGTGAAAATGAGTTGATGGTTTATGAAGTGGAATTTGATGCCATCTGGCTCACTAACAACAACCTTTTAGATGGAAAGTGCTATCCAGAAGGACGATGTAGGTGAATTTTCATGAGAAAACTTGGTATCCATTTATTTGTTTCAGTGGTACAGCTCTATTATTAATATTTTTGTCAGCAAAATTTAACAATATAAAAGAAATGTCATTAAAGAAATGTCTTTGGGTATTTGTAAGCACCAAATGGCAATGTTACTAAAGAAAATGTCCCTGAGAGCTATGGAGAGAGCCCTGAACTTGTGGTACTTAATAGCCTTTCATGGAATTTCTGTCTTTGTGTTTTTAAAGGTCAAAGAATATTACTCCCCACTCCTTTATGAGTCTCAGCAGCTGTTGGTTCCGTTGGAGGAATTAGAAAAGCATGTGACGTCCTTTTATGACTCACTTGGGAAAATCAATGAAATTATAACAGTTCTTGAGCACGAGGCACAATCTAGTGCTCTTTTTAAACAAAAACATCAGGTAAGAAAAATCCCTTTCAGTAGAAATAATTATTTTAATGCATGTGTAGCAAGACTGAGGTGTTGCTTACAGTAAGAGAAATTCAGTTAGGATGGGAAACATGTTTCTGGAACAGTACTAGCAACTCAAAACAAAACAGAAATACATCTTGTCCAAAGATGAAAGCCCATGTACTGTGAGTGGAGGGGATTCGCGCTGTCTATGGGGAGTGGTAGGGCTGGCCCCACGTACAAGCCAGGCTCTGCTCATCTGAATTAATACATTCACTGAGTCAAGCAAAATTAGGAAGAATCATTTGTTTTGAGCACCCAGCTCCCCTTTCTATCAACTGGGCAATGTGAGCCGATGTACTGAGCAAGTATTTATGAATGTCTGCCCTGTGCACGCGTAAGCCGTGCATTCCAGACTGCAAGTGCAGAGGGTGGGAAGTTCACGAGGTTGCTGTGAAATGAATAATATGTTTTGGGAATAGAGTCAAATCCACTACTCTGTCTTGAAACAAAAAGGGCACCCATAATCAAAGGACTTGCTATTATCCTTTTTGCTTTGTATTTATTTAATTTTCTATCAATGAAGCTAGGGATTATGTTTCACAAAGTTCATAAAAAAGTTTAACGTAAATAGCTTCTCATCTGTATTTTTTGAAGCATGGAAGATATATACATTAAATTTTTTTCATTTTTATGTTGACTTTCTTTTGGGAGATCATTTACTGTTGCTTCCCACATATAGCTTTGGGCATCATGTGCTCCCTCACTAGTTGACAAAATGGTTGATTTCATTTTTAAAAAGTATATGTCATCATTCCTTGATACTTTGAAAATGTGTGTGTGTGTGTGTGTATACATAATTTATATATATGTAAAATAAATAACTGCATTCCATTTCCATCCAGTATGTATAATTATATTTTATGAGATCTTTTCTTTGCCTTTAGGAATAGGTCTATTAAACAACCATAAAACTCTGCATATGTCTTTGGTGTGATAATCATTTTTGGTCTCATTTTTAGTAAGCATATCTGTATGCAGAGCAATCTCCTACTGAGTGTTGCAGTTAATTGACTGACTTAGTTGGTTTATTATAAATGAGCCTGTCCCTCAGAGGAGGATGACACTAACATACAGAAGGTCTGCCACTGCTTTAATTGAAATAGATTCATGGGAGGAAGACAGCATCACTGATTAGAGATGACTCAGACAGATATTCAGATATTAGGTCTGAAATAGCAAATAGCAAAGCCTTGATTAGCTTTAATTTCGTCACGTTAAAATGCAGGTGATAATACCTGAGTTTCAGGCGTGTTGTGAATATTACATCAGATAGATATTCTATAATATGACTAGCATATAATAGCACACAATATGTACTCTGTAACTGATAGCATCATTATTATTATCTATAGTGAAGCCACAATGATTATACCATCAAACCTCATCTTAATGACTTCTCATCATATTGGATAAAGATTATTTTTCATTTTGAGACATGGTGCCATTTCCTACATTCCTAAATTGCTATAAATTGTCATCAAATAACCTTTCCATAATCAAAATAATTATTGATATTATTGTTGACAAATATTAATAATATTTCATAATATATTTTAAACTTATGTTACCATTTTATCTCCTAAGTCTTCAAAAGGAAAAAATATATCTTTATTCTGTCTTGCCAAAACAAAACAAAAATTCTAGTCTTAATATTTGCATCTAGATGACCAAAAATAGTATCCAAATGAGGAGTTTGAAATATTTTTTGAAAGCAGTTGAGAATATTGAAATGCAAGTGGTGTGGATTCAAGTCAAAAAATAACTCTCTGTGCCTGTTCCTGAGATACTTCACTTAGGATAATGGTCTCCAGTTCCATCCAAGTTGCTGCAAAAGCCATTATTTTATTCCTTTTTATGGCTGAGTAGTAGTCCATGCTGTATGTGTGTGTATACATATACATACATATATATGTGTGTGTATATCTATATACCACATTTTCTTTATTCACTCTTGAATTGAGGGACACTTAGGTTGATTCCATATCTTTGCAATTGTGAACTGTAGAAACCAAGAAGCAGGGAAGGTGGATGGGGGTGAGGACTAAACACTTACCTCTCAGGTACAATGAGCACTATCCTGGTGATGGGCACCCTAAAAGCCCCAGCTTAAGCATTATACTAAGATATCCATGTAACAAAAACATTTGTACTCCCTTAATATTTTGAAAGCAAAAAAAATGACTCTCCACCTTGGGCTGGGCTGGATAATTTCCATGCTGTTTACTGCAGAAATCGCTGTGATGCCAGGCTACCAATCAGAAGTGGAAGGATCTATGAGTCACCATTGTGTCTCATCCTACAACTGTGGGACCATTGCACGTCTTCCCAGGCCCATTGATCTGGTGACTTCTTTGAGTAGGACCTAAAGTCCACTATTTCATTAATACGGTTGATAGGTTATGAGGCTTAGGAATTCAAATATTATAAACTTAGGGTATACAAATACTAGTTAATTTGCTGCATCTCTTTCAGTAAAGTGAATGTGCGTCGGTGTTAAATGTATTTAGTCAGATGAAAACCTGATATGTAGATTGATTTCATGATGGTTCTCTCAATAAACCATAGTTACATCAACTGGTTGGAGGAAGGTAGACACTAGACAAATAATTTTGATGCTTTGTCATTTTCTTAATGTTAATAAGATGTACATAAAATATTTTTAAAACCTAAAAAAACTCTTTGTGACATTTAAATGCCATGTATAAAAAAGCACTGACTTCAGCAATTATTTAAACTTGAGCTCTTTTGAAAAGAAATGTTCCCCTGTACCTTTGGTTTTACTTACTCATGATTGAAAGCCTAAAAGCTATATAATGTTATTACTTGTAATTGTTACTCTCTTTCTTGCTCTCTCACTTTTGTTTGTATATAATGTTGTTGTGGGTTTCTTTTCCTTGTAGGAACTGCTAGTCTGTCAAGAAAGCTGCAAGAAAACCTTGACACTAATTGAGAAAGGCAGTCAAAGCATTCAAAAGTTTGTGAACTTAAGCAAAGTGTTAAAGCATTTGGATCAGACGAAGCTGCAAAGACAGATTGCAGATGTTCGTGTTGCTTTTCAGGTAATTTGCTCTCCGTGCTATAGAGTTGTGAACCGGGAAAAATGCAAAGGGTGAAGGCAGGTAGTCATCACTTACGCTTTCAGTCTGGCTAAAACGCCTCACCTACTGGTGCTTGGAATCAAATCATTTTTCTACTTCTCTTTGTAATTAACATTGAAAAGAATTAATTATTCTCATCACGATGAAATGTCTTTCTTCCAAGTGTGTTGTTTTAATCAATAATACCCTAACTAAATGATACTTTCTGTAATGAGAAAGCAGCATCACATTATGATTGTTTTCTACGTCAAGAATATGGTAAAGAAAACTGGAGACTGGAAGAAGCATGTCGAAACCAACAGCCGCTTGATGAAGAAGTTTGAGGAGTCCCGAGCAGAGCTGGAGAAGGTGCTGCAGATTGCTCAGGAGGGCCTGGAGGAAAAGGGGGACCCGGAAGAGCTCCTGAAGAGACACACTGTGAGTCTGTGCCTGATGGGGCGCTTGACCTGAGTACGGGGACCAGCGACCCGGGATGAAAACCTAAACAGGGCATTTTCATCCGATACAGAGGGAGAGGGGACAGATGAGTCAGGAAGGCAGGAACTTTTTAGGTCTGAGACCCAGAGCCGTGGTGCACAAAAAGAACTTCAAGGGCAATTGACGAACTGACTTATAAGTGGGCTATTCTTAAGCCCCTAGAATAGTAGATTCATAGGATAATTCAGGTTCTCCAAATTACCAATTCATTATTTAGCTCGGAAATTCTTACATAACTAAAGATTTTTTTAAATAGATGGTTTAAGGTAAATGGCTAAGACTTTTGTGCTCATTTGATACATCTCCCTTATCATAGTATAGATACCGTGTCACCTGAAGTCTGGTCTCTGATACACAACTTGTCTCAGTATTGTGAAACCATCTTCATGATTCTCATACTTGTTTATCAAGGGGCATATGAGATGACCAGCACTCTAACATGCATTTTGAGTCACTTTTCCTGAAATTTCAGTGGATATTTGTATAAACTACACTCTCAAATGATAAATGCAATATATTTGTGAACAGCTGTCTAGACTTAGGGTCAATGTCTGTGACAATAAAATGCAAAACACCTCATTTAGTTTATATGCCTTTACAGTATGGCATTTTCTGTTTTGAATCACTGCATACATCTGAGACTGAGTGACATTTGATCATGTGTGTATTTACACATGTGTCATCTTAGTCTGCTCAGACTGCCATGACAAAATCCCATAGACTGATGGCTTAAGCAACAGAAATGTATTTGTCCACAGTTCTAGAGGCTAGAAGTCTGTGATCAGGGTGCCAGGATGGTAGGGTTCTGGTGAGGGCCCTGTTTCTGGCTTGCAGATGGCCACCTTCTCCCTGTGTTCTCACATGGCAGAGAGGGCTAGCAATCCTTCTGGTGTCTCTTCTTAGAAGGGCACTAATCCCATCCTGAGGTCCCACCATCATGACCTCATCTATACCTAATTATCTCCCAAAGGCCCCATCTCAAATACCACCACAATTGGGGGTGGAACTTCAACATGTAAGTTTGGGGAGGGCCACAATTCATTCCGTAGACTATGTGCTCACATGTGCACATGTGTGAATGTAGGAAGGGGTCATAATGAACCAACAGAGCTTAGCATGCATTGCAGTTAGGCAATGGGGAGTTATGAGGCTTAGTCGTGGCTTCTGCTCTGCCCCTCCCTTCCAGCTTTACCAAGGAGGAACCAAAGCTCCATCACTGTGGAATCAGGTTTTAGGATCTCCCACTGACATTTAGAAATATTCTACCAAATTTAAAAACTGCAAAGAATTTTTTTCTGAAAAATAGAAAGTACCAGTTGAATTTCAGATTTTATGGCTTCTGACTCATAACTCTAGATGCTTATAGTTCATTCCTGAAAAATAAAAACAGCAGTTGCTCCAAAGTTTTGAAGAGCACAACAGCCGGCTGAGAGGCCGTTTAGGGGTGTGATAGTGTCTGGTGCTGCCTTTTATTCTGCCCAACACTCTTAATGACCTCTCCCCTCTCCCTGCCAGGAGTTTTTCAGTCAGCTGGATCAGAGGGTGCTCAACGCTTTCCTGAAAGCTTGTGATGAACTCACCGACATCCTCCCTGAGCAGGAGCAGCCAGGTCTGCAGGAAGCTGTCAGAAAGCTCCACAAACAATGGAAGGTGAGTCAGGCCATGAGGGGGACACCGTGTGTCCTGAACAGGGGAGAGAACTTGCAGGTGCTCGGGTCCGATTGTAAGAGAATTTAGAAATTCATGGAAAGTCACTATGGCAACTTCCTCCATTAAAAAACAAAACAAAACAACAACCAAAACACTGAACTTGAATAAAACATGATAAAATATGATAGAACATTGTTATTCCTATTTTTTAGCAGCATCAACTTTATCATATTACTTGAGTACTCTTTTTTGTTTCCTGATTTTCTTTGGCAGGGTGGCAAGGGCATTTAACTTATTCAAGCAATATTTAGTGAACTCTTCACAGATGAATAAATCATGCCTGGTATACTACTAAAATTACAGAAAAAATTGTGTATATGGTTGCTGCCCTGAAGGATTTTACCCTCCAGTTTAGATAGTGGTGATCTAAAAATATAAATTAAAACATTTCTTGGTTAAGGACTCAACAATGTGCAAAGCATACCCCTCTCCCCCAAAGGGCTTAGATTTCAGTAAGGGAGATGATTAGTTCCAAGTAATAAAAGTATAGCACATAATATGTCCAATTATGTGCAAATAATATATTTATGAAAGCTTTGAAAGAGGGAGGTGGACCCACTTGGGGACTGGAAGAGTGAATAGAGTAACTGGTTTTGAGCTAGAACTTTACAGAAGCAGCAGAAATTTGGGTGGGCAGAAGGGTGAAGCAGCAGCAACCAGAGAGAGAAAGCAGGTGAGTGTGCACGGGGGACCCAGGGGCCCATGGGGGTCCGTCTGTCTGACTTGAGTGCCACATGCTGTGGAAGAACTGGGACTGTCCCATGGAAGCCAACTACAGAATCCGCAGGTCGGATTCTGGAAGCAGTGGCAGCACACTGGAGGCCCTGGAAGGCTGTCTTCCTTGTGCTAAACAAGGGGAAGACTACTCTGGCTGCAGGTAGCAAGTGCTGGGACATGTGGTAATATTTCAGAAGATTGGCTGCTGACACTGTCTCCATCAGGTTGTCTTACTTCCTGGATTTTTAAAAATGTCGGTAACAGGCTAAAAAATTATCCCTGTGCACACACACACAGACACAGACACACACATACACAAACCCTATCGTTAAAGAAATACCTTTAAATTGCTAAATTTGAAAATTCAAGCATCTCATTAAAAAAAAGATTCTTAGAGAAACCCAAGCTTTCTAAGATGTCCATGAAGCTTAATGTATCCTAAGTGTATTATAGAACAGAGACTATTATTGAAGGTTGTATTTTATTACACATACACACACTAAACTCTCTAGGATACAACAGCTTATTTTTCTCATCAGTTACCTTAGCATTCTCTTTTAAAGGTAATCCTTTTAAATGCCACAGGATAGAAGTTAGTTAAAATGAATAAATTATAGAACTAAAGGTAGTGACAAACCTCATGCTTATATTTAAAAAGAACATAAAATGTTATGCATTGTTTGAGTGCTTGCTTGCTTGCTTGTTTTTTCAATGTGTGGCCTAAGAAAAGAAGGATATAGCAGGTGTCAGTAGCCCTGAGCTGTTTAATCCTGGGTTTTTTAACTAATAAGTTTTCCTATGTTCCTCCTTTATGAAGTGGGTATAATATCTACCCTTCTTATTTCATGGGGTTGTTGACAAAATCAAAACAGACACATACAGGGGAGAGGGTATGTGGCATCAGTGCATGATTTAAATCTAGGTTAAAATCCCAGCTTTTCTGCTTACCCCTGAGCCTCCATGATCTAATCTGTAAAATGGGAACATTAATACTTTGTGAGGTTATTGTGAGGATTAAATAGACTACTCACTGAGAGAACACCTGACCCACAGCAGGCTGGAAGGATTCCTTGTTGTCCCAGTCCTTGGAAAAGTACGAAGTAGGTGTGGACAGGTGTGAACAGTAGTGATTAAATCACATTGGCCCTAAAGGGAAGGTTTTATGGATTTTTTTCTGTCAGTCCAATTGGAAATGTATATAATCAGGAACATTATCCTATTTTTCTGAATCTTCCTATGGAATGTAGGATCTTCAAGGAGAAGCTCCTTATCACTTGCTTCATCTGAAGATTGAGGTGGAGAAGAACAGATTCTTAGCCTTGGTAGAAGAATGCAAAACTGAACTGGAGCGAGAGACCAAGCTGGTGGCCCATGAAGGCAGCGAAAAGATTATTAAAGAGCACAGGGTATGTGTCCCCACCACCAAGCACGTAGTCACGTAAAGTCACGTTGCTACATAAAGGTTATAAATGATATTTCAGTTTGGGTCTGAAAAAAATAACTTACTCTACGTCCGTTGTCTGCATGGGAGTCTTCCTTTGGTTTTTCTATGAAAATGTAAAAGTACTGTATGGCTTCTCACTGAGATTATGGAAATGTTTCTTGCTCATTAGATTTTCTTCAGTGACAAAGGTCCTCATCACCTCTGTGAGAAAAGGATACAGCTCATTGAGGAGCTGTGTGTGAAACTCCCAGTGCGGGACCCAGTGAGGGACACATCAGGAACCTGTCACACGGCTCTCAAAGAGCTCAGAGCTGCCATTGACAGCACCTACAGGAAGCTCATGGAAGACCCAGACAAGTGGAAGGACTACGCTAGCAGGTAACCTTGGAATTGCCTCCAGAGAAGGGTATAGTCTGTCTTAATTCTCTTAGTTCACAGATCATTACAAAACAAGAAATGAGATATATTTCATTTTATGCACTAAAGAAAATTAGATTGTATGATCTTGCTGATATTCTTGTACAAAAGTGCTTCATTTGATAAAAAAAATGGGTTTCAGTAGGAAATAGGGTGAGGCACTTTATTTTCAAATGCTCCAGATGTTATCTCTGTGAGACAGAGTTGGCCAATCCTTTTCTTGTTGATTTCCTCATATCCTTGAAGGGGGCTTCTGCAGGTGGGGGTTAGTGTCCCACCTGGTGAGGACAGGTGAGGCCAGACCTCAAGTGGTCCCTTCCTTCCTCCCAGGTGCAGAGCGACTGGGCCACATCGTTCTCCTCAGCTGAGCTCCCTCCAAGTATCTGAGCACAGTGGTCTACGCCCCTGCCCTGGGCTTCGTGTTAAAGGAACAGTTTCCAGAAAATTTATTAATCAATTCACTAACCACTTGATTGTGAAATTCCCATGAGCGAATTCAAAATAGAAGACGTATTCTAACCCTTCTGATATTTTCTCCCTTTAATAAGAAAATGTTTGTGTTGTTTCAGATTTTCTGAGTTCTGCTCTTGGATATCTGCAAAGGAGACACAATTGAAGGCTATCAAGGATGAGGCCATCAGTACCGCCAACCACGGAGAGGTTACACTTGCTGTTGAAGTAAGTTTATGGCCATTGTTTGCTAGAGGAAAATTTCCAATAATAAAAAACAAAAGCTAGACAATCTAACAGTTGTCTTTTTTTTTTCCTTGAAAAATATTAAGTTTCTGAAATTGTCCTTAAAATAAGTCTCATATTACTGTGGAGAACTGTAGGGGTTTTTCCTATTGAATCATTGGTAGCTTTGAGAGTTAGTCATACTCAGTGGGGCCTCTAAGGCATCTTTTGCTAATGGGGAATCCTGGGTGGAAAATTGCCTGCATGGGTGTATCACCCCACAGAGGTTTAAAAATTGTCATGGAAAACAAGAACATTATATGCTTTTATACATTTTTCAGCCATGAAAAAGCCAGGTTACAGAAAAATCAACAAATTGGGCAATGTCTCTAAGCATCTTTTCTATGTCAGATTGAAGCTGGATTAGTTCATTTCAGCCTCTGTGAGTTTGAATACAGCCTGATAAACCTGGCCAGGGCCTCAGAGCCTCAGGCCTGAACACAGGTTGCGTTCTGCGAATGGTACTTTTTCACTCTTACACACACTCTTACACTCTTTCACTCTTACACACACTGTTGTGAAAATTCTCCATCTTGCAGCAGTTTTAACCCTTGCAAGTCACATAGTTGCTGTTAAGGAGAATATATTTCCTTTCTGTTCCTGTCCTCTGAGTTCTTTCTTTTTCCAATGAAATTATATAATCTTCTCAATGCCAAAGGTGCTCAGTAATGTCATAGTTCACATATCGAGGGATATCTACATTTGCCACTAGTTGCTGTTATAGTACAAAAAGTATTCACATTTTAGAATGAAGAGATCACTGGCTTCTGGAACCATCTGTTTTCCGGCTAGTGTGCATCTGCCTTATGAATGCCCTGGAGCAGCCCTGTTTGCAGACCCCCCAGCCCTGTGCCACCCCAGAGCTGGTGTGGGAGGCACGGGCTGCCCCAGTCACCACTCCCTCAGTCACCAGCCCTGCGAGGCCTGAAGCCCCAGTCTCCCTAGCGTTGTCCTGGCCAGTAAACTCTCCCTTCCTCGATTAGACCTGTGATCTTATTTGTGCATCATAATATATGGGGTGCTGACTTTTAAAAGCTAACAAAAATGAGGCAGAAAATGCAATAAACCTTTAGAGCATCCATAACAATATTCTACAAGTAGACTCTTCAATAAAATCGATCGACTGTTTTTTAAAAAAAGGACTACCATTCTTTTTTCCAAAATTACTATGTTCCTTCCAGCTCACAGAAAGTAAGTACTCTCCCTTTCTCTCTCTCTCTCTCTCTCTCTCTATATATATATATATATATATATGTGCTATAATTCCCAATTTTGGGATCTCATATTCTTCTATAGTACTTTGAGAAGCATCTTCATTGTGATCAAGAAAATATCTGTAAATATTTAATCAATCTAATTATGAAGGTGATTTTTTTTTGGTATAGACAATAGTATTCTTTAGAGCACTTATGGACTTCTGTTAAAGATGTGTATAAAAGTAAAATAAGCAGGCACTCTATTTGAATGTCCGTCTCCATTCCCCTCTACCTTGCAAGCCTTCTTTGGTTGAGTCCTTTTCTGCTGGAAAGTTATGATTCACAGTTGTACTTTGTTCATCAAAAGTGTTCTCTCATTGCAGGAGATCAGAAATGGAGTTACCAAAAGAGGTGAGACCCTCAGTTGGCTAAAAGCCAGGCTGAAAATTTTGATTGAAGTTTCTTCTGAGAATGAAGCCCAGAGGCAAGGGGATGAGCTGGCAAAACTATCCAGCTCTTTCAAGGCTCTCACAGCTTTGCTGTCAGAGGTATGTCATTTCCTCACACTCTCAACAGACTATCTGAGTGAGGAATCTGCAAGGTTCTCTTTCTTTGGGTTGTAGTTAAGCAAGTAATTTTATAAAGAAAGTATACTTGAAACAGAATAGTTATCATATTTATTAAAATGAAGATTGTTGAGAAAAGGGAGTAGGATGTTTGAATTATGATAATTTGTCAGCTCAGGTTAATGACTTATGTGTAAAGCACAAAGCTTATCAAATCCACACTTCTTTACTCCTACTAAAAGCGTTGTTATTTCAAAGTCAGTTTAAGGTATATCATAGAAGTTAAGAACAAGGCTTGAAAGTCAAACAAACCCAGGGTTAGAACTTAAATCTGATACCCTATTTCCTGTGTAACCTTGAGCTTGTTATTTAACATCTTTGAGCCTGGATTTCCTTACTCGTAAAACAGGGTTAAAAATATCCTAAAAGGCAGTGTCAGTGATTAAATGTAATAATGTATTTAAAGCACTTAGTACACTGCCTAGGACAGAGTAAATGCTCAATAACTAGTAGTTAATAATAATAAAATATTCAACATTTAGTTGGCAGGCCAGTTAAATTTTCTTTTTAGCCAAGGTCTGCTCATTTTAAACTTTTAGATGTGCATTTCAATGTTTATCTACATTCCTTTGTAGATTAAAATATAAAAATCTATCTACTTCATTTCTAGGAGGGCCTCTTCCACCACCAGCAAGAATATTTTTACTGACCAGGTTTTTGTATAAGTCTAAGGAGTTTGTGTGTGGGAAGATAATGTAATAATGTAAAATAGAAAAGATGTTTACTAATATTTCTTGAAATTGTATAAATATGAACTTGTATGGGGAAATGATCTAACAGAGGACTATAAAATGTCTACAAAGCTCTCTGACTCTGAAGATCTAGAATTCTCTATAGATGTCCCTCATCTAACAGTTTGTCAATTAACCTTTTATATTTTTAATCCATGTAAATCTGCTTCAGACTGTAGTGGTGAATTTACATAAGCCCAAAATATTCTGAACTGCATGTGATTTTAGTTTTATGTGAGAATTTTGATACATAAATTATGATTTTCTTAAGAATTTTTGACAAATTGAAAATAGAGATATGATTAATCAAATTTTAGAACATAAACTATTTCAATCCTTTGATTATCCATCTTCCATAGCAACGATCAAGGTTAGTCAGTTGCCACTACCATACTTTAAGTGAAAATTTTACCTTAGTCTCTTCTACTCTTTCCTTTCTACTTTAGGCGAGAGTGAAGGTAAGAGCAATGCTAAAAAGTTGGCTTATATGAAGGTGATCTTTGAGCCAAGGTCTAACAAAGGGTTTTAGTCACACTGATAGACAAATTTGTAATATCTTTTGTCACCCCCCAAAACCAAAAGAAAACAAAACATTTTGTCAGCATTTAAAATTAGAAGTTACTAACATTTTTTTTTCCCAAGAAAGGCCATTCACTTTATCTTCCCAACACTCTCACAATACTGCCGTAGAACTTGCAGCAACAATCTACCTCTTACAAAGTTTTATACAGACATTAATATTTTATACACTCATCTGTCTTAAACTTCTGTATAATTTATATTAATATTGTATTTTGCTACTTAGTCGCTTAGCGGAGGCAAAAAGAGAGGAATGGAAAAGCACACATTCTGTTCATAAATTTATGTGAAAAGACGGGTTTGGCACATTCAGTCCCTTCCTTTGATAATAATCAATTTAATATTTAAATGAATGTTGAACACAAAGTGTTTACAATTGTCCAGTGTAAGAAAAAACAAGGCTGTGGGTAGATTCACAGTATGTAGTGAAGAATCATTTCTTTCAATGGATTTATACTGATTTATACTGAGATCTGGAGTTCGTGGTTTTCACAGGGTTTTATTGCTGCTTGTTGGGAGAACAGCATGCTCCAAGACACCTCAACAAACTCAGATCAGGAGAGGGTCAAAGAAAAAGATAGGCTAAGAGAAGGAGAAACTAGAAGGCTTCTGGGAGAAAAATGATGATCTTAGTGAAGATGAAGGATAGACTTTGAAAATAAAAGACTTTGGTGAAACTAAAATAGAAGAAGTGGAAGTTAGAAGAGAAAGTTGAAAATTCAGGAAAATGACAAGGAAGAAAATCTGCTAGAAAATGACAAAATTGGAAATTATTTTGATGTTTTATGTAGAAATATTGGGAGTGCATTTTTAACAAATACTCTTCTATTCTATTCTTTTTCAACTCTACAATTTTTTTTTTTCTTATTTACTTTAAATAGGATAAACTCAACATTCTTGTAAGGCACTTTTATAATTAGGTTTTAGTCATGAGATTGTAATTAAAGAGACCCAGGAGATGATATACACAATACATACAGTTGTATTATTCTGCCTTGATTGCCAGGTCAAATGGGTTTTTACTATGTAGCAGAGCACCATATCAAATGAGGCTTGCAATCCCCATAAAAGACTGCGTGGTTTAATAATAATGAAATAAGCCTTAAAATATGTGAGATAATAAAAGTTTGAGATCAGTGTTTATATTTCAAGTGGTTGAGACAGAGTTTAACTATGCATACTCTTAAAATATGTAAAATTACATGATCTTCAATAGAAGGATGCTGATCCAAGGGTACAAATTTTATGTTATAAGATGAATACATTGTGGAGAGCTAAGGTACAGAATAATCACTGTAGCTGATAATACTGTATTGTAAACTTGAAATTTGCTAAGAGAGTAGACTAACTGTTCTCACATATACAAAAAAGGTAAATATGTGAAAGGATATACAGATGGGCTAATTAGCCTGATTAAGGGAATCATTTTGCAATATGTATGTGTGTGTGTGTGTATCTTAAAATATTATATTGTATACTCTAAATATATACAAAGTTTATTTGTCTATCATATCTCAATAAAAAAAGATTACATGAACTTCACTAAGTATCATATGATTTACATTTCTTTTCATGAAAATTTAGGTTGAAAAGATGTTAAGCAATTTTGGGGACTGTGTCCAGTACAAAGAAATAGTCAAAAACTCCCTTGAAGAATTAATTTCTGGCTCTAAAGAAGTTCAGGAACAAGCCGAGAAGATCTTGGACACTGAGAATCTGTTTGAAGCACAGCAGTTACTTCTTCATCACCAGGTAGAAATGCCTTTTTATTCCAATGCATTTATATGAAGTTGATTAGTTATTAACAGGCAGAGAGATGAAGAATTTATCCACTGGGTTGGGGAGTAGATGAGGTGGGCACAGGAAGAAACCCAGTGGAACGGTTAAAAGAATTTGACACTTCTGTTTTCTGTTCTCTCGGTTAAATACTAAATATTTCAGAATATTCTGCAAGATAAATTCCCAGACTGAGTGATTCAGTGACATCAAAAAGCTCAAGGAATATTGTGGAGAGACAATTGACTCAGCTATGAAAACCTGTATAAAACTTGCCAGATTGCCCTTTTCATAGCAGAGAAGGAGAGCACAGAGATAGACAAATGGTTTCATATTTGAGATCACTATTCCTTTGTCATTATGTTAAAATATTTTTCTACAATGTATAACTTCCAACACATTTTAGTTTGGGAAATTATACTTTACTTGAGCACCAGCCCCTTCAGGAGAGTATGCTCTTACAAAGGATTAGAACTAGAAGTACAGAAATTCTAGTACATATATTGATAATAAACAATTTTAACCAACTTAATTCCTGATAGTCTGGTAGTAATCATTAAAATATATGTATAAATGGAATATATTGTCCAACTCAATAGAAATGGAAATATGATTCAAATAAAATATATTTAATGATAAAATTCTAGCTAATTTGATGTATAATAGCAAAATGCTAGCTAATTTTATATATAACTATAATATATAAAAATGGAAGTTGCATTAAAAGCAGCCTCTAGGCTTTATAGATTTACTTAATAATTACAAAAAGGTTGTGAGTTCAAAAAATTAATGTTTGGTGTTACAGTGTTCTCAATCATTGTAAGACCGGGTTTTCTACTCAAGTCAAAGAAATATAAGATTATACATGTTTATATTAATATTTAAAAATTCTTCTCATGTTTTGGACAACGTACTTGATTATACTGGTATGTGTACTTTGTGAAAATTCAAAAGCTGTACACTTGAGATTTCTGTATCATTCTGATTGAATACTATACTTCAATAAAAAGTTTACTTTAAAACATAACTTTTCCCAAAATATCTTAGCAGATTAACCATTGTGAATATACTCAGGAAGTAAATTTCATAATATTAGCATTTTTACAGCATAGATAATAAAAAAAGTTGGAGTTGAGACTTTGTGTGTTTAGGCAGAAAATAATTATTTAAGATGAATCATGTCAAATGAATTGTTTTGCCAGATTCTTTCTGGAGTACTGCACAAAATGCTAAATGTTCTACAAATTTACACACAACTAAGACACTAAAGCCAAATTATTTATGTTGTTTAATTTTTATAAATAATGTCCATCTTTGACTAATATAGAGTTCCCATTACCGTTTTAACTGCGAGTCTTAGCTTTAATATACAGTTCAGGCCTACACTGCAGAAGACAGTAACTTTATGTACCTTTGTTAAGTATGGGTGTTTCTGTCCCTGCTTAGAGGGTAAAATTTATATTTATCTGTGGAATAAATGCTTCCAGCAAAAGACAAAGGGGATCTCAGCAAAGAAGAGAGACGTGCAGCAGCAGATTGCTCAGGCTCAGCAGGGAGAAGGCGGGCTGCCGGGCGGAGGCCAGGAGGAGCTGCGGAAGCTGGAGAGCACCCTGGACAGCCTGGAGCGCAGCCGGGAGAGGCAGGAGCGCCGCATCCAGGTAGGGGCCGGAAGTCGGGGACCATTTAAATGGAGGCCAGGCTGCGTTGACTTCCGGTTGGGCTTCATAACTGCAGAAGCAAACGTTTGTTACCGCCTCTGGTGCTCCAGCTTTGTGTTACTTACGTAGGCTATATGAATTTTCTCTTTTAATCACCACATCAGCCTTAGAAGTAGGTATTGTAATTTGCATGTTTCTAAGTGTGGCTGCTTGAGAAGAAAGAGTTTTGAGGACTTGCCCTCATGTTACACAGCAGGATCAATAATAAAGCCAGAATTTAATCCCCACTTGTCTGAATCCAAAAATTTGATCATATTTTACCTTTTCCACGAAGTCCTGCATCCACATGTTTATGCCACCTTTTTGCTTTATTGTGATGTTGACATACTACCTTTAAAAAAGTTTTTGAGTTTTTGCTACCTGCTCACTTGGTTTTTCCTCCTCTCCCCTCCTCTCTACCTCCCTTCTCGCTTGCTTCCTTTCTTTTCTGAGAGAGATTGGGAGGCATTTTTTTTTTCTTTTGTCACTTATCTACATTTTGAGTAATATCTTTAGGTTTCTAGGGCTTTACAACTGACAGAGAACTCAGAAATCATCTACTCCTTGTGTCTTTTTGTAGATGAAGACATTGGGATTGACAAAGGAAATTCTTATAGAAGACATTAGAATCACCTTTACTCAGTGTGACTGTGTGAAATTTGACCAAGAGTTCACTGGCGGTTGACCATTTAGCAAATGCATGGGAATGTGACAATATTTTATGACATACTTTGGTCATTTATAACCTGATATGTTGTTTATTTTTTCAAATTTAGGTCACATTAAGAAAATGGGAGCGATTTGAAACAAACAAAGAAACAGTAGTCAGATACCTTTTTCAAACAGGTTCCAGCCATGAACGCTTCTTGAGTTTTAGCAGTTTGGAAAGTTTATCTTCAGAATTGGAACAGACAAAGGTATATTCATAAGACCGTGTGGTTCCTTGGTAGTCAGTACTCAGAAAAAAAAAATTATTTCTTCTGCATTATTACTATTAATTGCTATTATTCATTTAATCAAGATTTACTATTTGTTGATGACCCATTTTTTTTTTCAACACACTGGGGAATGAAAACATAAGTAGGATTTAAACATCAAGAGCTAAGATAAAGTTTTCATAAAAATGGGAAATGGTTAGTTCCCTAATAGATGTATAGATTTTTAAAAATCTAGAGGCAATTATTTTTTTTAACTGAACTTTGAAGAGCAGGTAAAACTTCAAAAGTGGAGTTTGGAGCAGAAAATAGACATTCCTGGAAGGCAGAATGGCATGAAGGTTAAAAGTGTTTGATATGGGATTCTGTGTTATAAAATAGAATAAAGAGAAGTGAATTTGTAAAGGAAGGTTGTGCTACATTGCAAAGAGTCTCAAAAACTCAAAGCATTACTCTCTAAGACAAAATGGAGTTGGAGCCATTGAAGGATTTTAAGTAAGAAGGTCAGACGACCAGAGCTGTGCTTTAGGGAGATGAATTTCTAGGCAGTTGTAGAAAATTGACTGAAAATGTGAAAGAGTGGGGTTATGGTGTTCAATTGGAAAGTCTTATGAAGATATGGGCGTTAATATGGTCATACATAAGGATGGTGGGGGTGGCAGTTGATGCATGGGGATAGATGGAAAAGATGTGGAGTTCACACTAAGATAGAGCAACTAACTAGAAAGAGTGAAGGAAAAGAAGATGATACCAAGGTTTTGAGCCTGACAGAGACTATGAGAGCAAGATAGGGAACCTGAAGGAGAAGCTGTTAATGGGGAAAGATGACCAACTCAGTTTTGGACATAGTGAGTTTGAGGCTCCAATGGAGCATCAAAGAGAAAATATTTAGTAGATGTGCTAGGTGAGCTTAACCCTGTGATCCCAAACACCTTGAACACTCTGAGCAGACAAATAAATGTGTACAAATCATTTAGAGGTCATTTTGTTTGCTATTGCGCATGTTTTGGGTTTATAGAAAGACTGTATCGGTATAGTAAATAGGTCAGCTGATATGTAAAAAAGAAGAGACTTGCACCCACCCTTTCTTAGCCTTTAGAAAGTAAACCCTCATGCTTCTGTTTCCTTACCAGTAAAAGGTTTCTCTGTCTCCCATACTATTTTTTGTTGTTTCTCCTATTATTAACTTACTGAGGAGTTTGAAGTTTTATAAAGCCACAGATTCCTTTAATATTCTGTACAGTTTTCATCAGTCATTTAAATAGAACATTTTTTAAATTTTTGATTGTAATTATTTTATGTGTTAAATGTATCAGGTGTCTTTTATAAATACAAAGACATCTGTTGGATTAATTTTTGTATGTGTTTCCACCAAGGTTATACCTATGTTTTCTGACACCCTGTGACTCTATTTACCTAAACTCTTTAGATTTGTTTATCTGTAGATGTAACTTTTTTGTCTTATTATTAAAATTCTCCTTAGATCATGATCTTCCATACTTTGGGATTGATTTAATAATATAAACTAACATTTATTGGACATGTACTGTATACTGGTCTAATTACTTGATGTTTTATCATCTTAATTTAATACTCAAAACAATCCTAAGAAATAGCTATCATTATTAATCCTGTTGTATAAACAAAGACATAGACATATAAGGCACAAAGTTAGTGATGAACTTGTCTAAGATCTCCAGATTACTAAATGGCGAGGTTGAGATTCAAACCTAAAAGGTCTCAGTACAGAGCCTACACCCTTAGCCTCTATATTATATTTTCTTTCCAAAACTGAGCCACTTTACTAATTGCTTATGTACACTGCCACATAAGCATGTATAATCTAGAACAGTTCTCCTCTACTTCTTTCTTCACCTTGCATTGTTATTACAATCTTTATTCCAGTTGATAGTCCTGGGAGTGGTTATTGTGCTAAGGAATGGTTTTGTGTCCCCTGTGCTGCTGTGAGGTAGGGTGTGCACAGCAATATCCTGTTTAATCTTCACAAAAAGGTATGGTTTTACTGATGAGGAAATGGAAATTCAGAGAGATGTGGCTCAAGGTCACTCAGCTAGAAAAGGTCAGAGCCTGGTTTCAACTTCCAATCAATCTGATGTGAGTCAATTCTTTCCTGATGGATCCTGCTACAACTCATATGTTTCCTTCTCAGGACTTGGAGATAAGGCCTTACAGTGTTATTCTATTTTTGCTTAATTTTGGTTTTTATCAGCATCATTTCTGTCTTTGAATTCCTCTGCATTGTGCTTTCCCTTTACATAGCTCACACAAAAGGCTCTAAGATTGGATGTATATAAGCATTTTCAAATATTATTTTATCCATGTTTTTTTCCTGGATTCTGAGAAACCCTAGTGGAAAAAGTCACTTTATCTTATACTTTTGATTCTCTTCCTGGGATTCTAAGAAATCATGCTATGGTTCACAGTCTTCACAACTGAATCTATAGTGACTGTAAGTTCACATATAGTAATAGTGTGTGCTTTTAACCACAGAACTTAATGTTGTGACATTAGCATATATCACATTTTAGGATATTGTAAGTCTCTACACTATAAGGAAGCTGTGCTTATTTTTAGTCTCTCAAATTTCAGGGTACTTCTATGAAGTACCACTGATAGTTCTATGAGGACATGACGTATTTCAAACATGAAGATACACTAGTATTATGTGGTAACTCTATCTTATATGGTATTGTGTCATAATTCTGGGAGTTGCTCTGACCAAAAAGCTGAATTTTTAAGAATATTTACATTAGATTTCTACATTATCCATTGAAGAGAGGGGAGTTGATGATCAAAATTTAAACCTCTTATGAGATTCTCTTACATGAGAAGAAATGAGACACTAAGTTAATTTTCTTCACTCAAAGTTATCACTGGGATTACTTTTTGTACCTGACAAAATTCAGATAACATCTAAAGTTTGCCAGTCTCATACATATTAAGTTAACTTTTCAATTAAAATAGTTCAGTATTGTTGCAAATCAGTGCATGGACTTAATAACCCATTTTGTCCTCAATTTTATGTGTAGGACAATAGTTGGTACCTGCCAGAGTGTTAGGCACTAAAAAGTGAAGTTGCTAATGGAATTCTAACAGTCACTTTCCAAGAAAAGCATTACCATCTGCATTTTATGTTAAAGAACCTGAAAAGTAATTCACCAAAGTCAGACAACTAGTGATTAGCAGATCCAGGATTCTGCCCTAGGCTTGACTGATTCAAAATTTACCTTCCTTCCACCATGTTGCATATGTGTATGTAATAAATAAGATATAAGAGCATTAAGATCAGATTGTATCTCTTTTTAGGGAACTGGGAAACTAAATATTTCTTTATGATAAGGACCACTGATGCTCTATTTTGACTAAGATATTAAATTAAAGAAACATCTATTTCTATTCATTGACCTAGTAATCCATTATCTCTAATATTGATAAAAATCAATCACTATCGAGTATTTTGTGAACTGGTCTGTAATAAATTACTATATTTGTGGATAAGCTAATCATTATAATATAGCTAAGAATTCTAAGAAATAAACCAAAGCCAGGAAACAATGGAGAAACCATTTTGTGAGAATTGTTGGATAATTATTAATATGAATATCTATCGCTGGTTGTGTATGTAAAATGAAAAAATGTTAGCAAAGGGTCTATTTTGGTCATATGGAAATGTCAGTTTTATTGTTAAGTACAGTATAAGATCCATACATGTACAAATCCATCTATTCTGCGGAATACTATGCAGTATAAGCAATTTATGTAAGAGCAGAGTTAAATAACATAATATGTCTACCTAACAATTTTTTTTTCCTAGGAATTTTCTAAACGGACAGAAAATATTGCAGTCCAAGCTGAGAACCTTGTAAAGGAAGCTTCAGAGATTCCACTTGGGCCCAAAAATAAGCAGCTGCTTCAACAGCAGGCTAAGTCAATCAAAGAGCAAGTCAAAAAATTAGAAGACACGCTTGAAGAAGAGTATGTGATTGACAAGTCCTAAACTTTCTTCTCTGAGATAAAGTTTAATAGAATCTTTCCTGTATCTTGTATTCAAAACATTCCTTTGAAATCTCAAAGTGTCTGTGTATCCCAGCATGTTTTGAGGAAGCAACTTACAATTCAAAAGAAAGTATCACCAACACAGAAACAAATATCTGTAACAGAGCCGAAAAATAGAAGGGATGTGGTTTTTGTGTCTTAAACGGATTAGTTCATGAGGAAGCCATATCTATTCCATTCTGTGGCCTTTGTACATTATAGAGGGAACCTTAAAAAGAACCAATATTTAAATTTTTTTTTTTAACTGTATTATTTTGCTGTCACCAGTTGGAGGGAAAAGGAGATACTTTGTTAGTGTTAATTCTAGGCCGAAATACACATCACGTAGACTGGACATCTCCAACTTGAAGAAGCTCATGAAGCTTGTTTACAGTGCCTCGGTATTCAGATTATCACTTAGTATGCTATTTCCAGAAACTAACTTTAAAACTATTTTATTTTTAAACATTTAATGTTTGTTTATCTGAAAAGAAAGACCTAACAATTTGGCCTATTGATACCCTGTTATATATAAAATATATACAAAAAAGTTTGGAGGGGATAAACTTATGAGGATATGGCCAATATTCCTCAAAATAATATGGCTAAACATTTCTATTTTTAAGGTTATTTAGTGGCAAATCAATGGCACATAATAGCATGTTATTCTTAAGAAACAGGACATCATTTCTAAGATGAATTTTAAAGTGTAAAATTTGTTTTTAATACTATTAATGCCTTGAAATGAACATTTTACATTTGTCTGAACTTTAAAATTTGATAAATATTTTATTTAAAACAAATTATGACTTGAAACTTTGAGGACTTTATATTAAATATTCTCCATCAAGTTATGGAAATAGTAAAACTTATAGTTTATTAGAAAGGAAGCTGCTTCTATTAAGAATATCCATTTGGATCTCTATTTCATTTTAAAAGTTGAAATATAACATAGCTTGCATTACCTGTACTGCTGAGAGAATTGAGCACAGCTGGGGTATAAATTTGAGATTGCAATACTATTAAATTTGACAATCAATGATGCCATTTTATTTTTCTTGATGTCTTTAAGTGCCTTTTGGTGAACAGGGACATTCTTTCACTTTTTTTTTTAACCCAAGAATTTATCAGTTGAATGATATACTGTTAGTTTCTTAGTTTTTTCCTAGACTGAAAGCCATATTCACCTGGTTATATATGCATAGCTAATACACACAGGGAATCTATATGACATTTTATTCATTAGATCTGTTACAAATAAGGCCTAAGTTGTCTAAAAGTAGTTTAGGGTGCTCTATACACAAAGTTTATAAAAGTCTTTTGGAATCAGGGCCATAGGACATCTATGAAAGTAGCTGAAATCACTATAGATTATAAATCTCAGACTTAACTCTAATGGTAGAAATAGGGCCTGCCTGGCAGCATGGGACTGAAATCACAAGCTCTGTCTAGATTCATGAAGATGCATTTTACAAACATCTTTCACTATAAAGCATCCCTGCAGTGTCTCTCCTTTAAGAGCAAGAGGAACAAGTCCATGAAAATAGGATTTTTAAAAAACTATGTACACTGGAATCTTTTCTGGCATAGTTTATTAAAATGAGACTTAGCAACGTCTGGTCACATGCAGAGTTTAATTAGATTATTCCTGGATTCAAACCCCTTTGGACCAAGCAATATTTTATTTGAAGTGCAGTTCCATGCATAACATAGCATAGATGCCACCTTGTTGAATGTTCATTCTCAGAGAAAATAGGAAACCTTCAGGCCCGACAAACTACTCAAATCGGATGTGCATTTTTTTCAGTTCAAATATTTGCAACTTTGAAATGGTCACAGATGTCTTCACTATCTTTTCACCTGGTGATTTAAAGGAAAATGTGTTGTTCTCTATTAAAATACTGCATTTTATTTACTTAATTTGGTTAATTTTAGTATTAAAACCATGGAAATGGTGAAAACCAAGTGGGATCATTTTGGCAGTAATTTTGAGACTCTGTCCGTCTGGATAACTGAGAAAGAAAAAGAACTCAATGCCTTGGAAACTTCGTCATCTGCCATGGACATGCAAATCAGCCAAATTAAGGTGACCTGCTCACACATTATATTTATAATCCATGTGTAGCTTTTAAGAACTTCTTTGTTATATTTCGTCAAATGCTATTTGGTGCCAGGACAAATCTTTCATTGCCATGTGACTCTATTAAAATTAAATTTCATATAAATTACTAACAGGTCTTGATTGATACTGGGCAACACTTTATAGATGGAATTATGTATTAATATTGTCTGACTTGTGCATTCAAAGTCAATATTGTGTGCAATATCATTAAAATATTTTTATGGTTACATTATTCTTTTCCTTGATTTTGAATTAACGTCAATCGAATTCTCTGTTGATTTATTTGTACAACATGAAATGTATTCATCATCTACAACTCAGCTTTATAAGAACCATTCCAAATGTCTAGCTCAAGAATTGGTGGTACTTACCCTCACCAACCACAAGCAGGAGTTTGACAAACTACTTTCTTTAGGTGAAGCAACCAGACCCAGGTGCTCTGTTTTCATTTATGACCTCGGGGCATGGACAGGGATGCTCTGATTCTTTAGCTCTCCCAGCTGTAAAATAACCGTATGGATAGACTGTCATCATCCACTTCATTCAAACAGTTTAAGAAAAAATGGGCTTGAAGAAATGAGCTCAGCTTGTTCATCTCTCTTTCTTTTATACAGTTTTACACCACACATTTTCCAACTTCAGGCACTTCTTTTTCTATCTCAGCTCATTTTTTTGGAGTGGGAAAACCCTCTGCCATTTCATTCAATTAAATATAGTAAAATAAATACCAAGGTAAAGGAATGTTTCACACTATGACTCAGAGCAAGTTATTGCCATGTGCAGGGTGGGAGGATGCAATGCTGCTAAGATTATCCGCTCTGTGGATCATCCTCGCTTATCACACATCTTCTGCAGTCAAGGATACATGGAATATGGTACACACAGTCTGCTATGTCGTCTGTGCTGTACTGGGAAAAATAGATGACAAGCCATTAAACGGTTTTCATGAAATAGTGTTAATCTTTAAAACTTTTTAAAAGTTGTCATTTTATAATTTTTGCTAAATTCTAAGTAAAAAAAGAATAGCACATTTAAATAATTTTATCTCAAAAAATCCCCTTTCAAAAATTAACATACACTTTAACTTATTTATCCTTTCTATGATTCATTTGCCACTATTTTAACCTTTATTCCAAGACTTCCAAAATATATCAATGGTCAAATGTCATTTCACTATTATTCCTCAGAAAAAAGATAATTACACATTTTATTTTAAACATATAAATATTCAGTTGTGGATTTCCATGCCATCAGACTAGAAAAACATTTTAGTATGTCCAATATGGCATTTTGAAAATTATCTAAAATATATTAAATGCATTAGGATACTAGGAAAAAGATACTAGAAATAAAAAAAGATAGAATGTAATACAGTGTCCTATGGAAATTGGTCTAATATGTTCATATTCAATTTCCAATAAAAAGACTACATTATGGGAAATATTAAAAATATTGTAACATTTGTCATAGTGTTTTCACTTTATAACAACTTTAGAATTAAAATTAATGAAGCATTTGCATTGTTGGAAGATAAAAACTCCAAGCCCATTTTTATTCCTCATTACATGCTATTCTAAATGACTGATTTCTTATTCCTGATTGATAATGATAAATAATAAGAATAAATGCTGGATTTATTTTCCATCTTCTTCTCTTGCATAGTTTTTCTTTTTTAGCACAATTCAACAATACAATTGTATGGTTTGTATTTATTAATTTTTTGATGACAGGTATGACTAAGAACTAAGAACTCTGTTCTTAACTAAGATTGTTTCACTGATACGTTGTAGGCACCTGGAACAATTGTGAGTGCGTTGTAGACACTCAATGTATATTTGTTGAATTTATGAGTAATTTTTCTAAAAAAATATAGCTAGCCTTAAAAAACACCAAAATGAAGAAAAGGCTGTCTTAATGCTCAAACAACAGATATCTATCAGATATACCAACTTCAGTCATACATATGAAAAATAAAAATAAATAACTTATGCACACCTGGCATTTAATCTAAGTTATTTTTGGTTGTCCCAACTAGATAGAAGTTATTTCTGACTATGTTGTTTCATCTAGATAGAAGTCACAAATTTATGTCTTCTAGGGTAACTGTATTTTTCATTTAAATTATTTGAAACTGAGACTTGTCTGAATTTTTGACATTATTTTGATTGAATGATTTGGCCCTTTTTCTCAGAGAAACAATTTTTATTTGTTATATATATGTTTATGAGAGGTATAATCCTACACACACATATATGCACACACATCCTTAGTAGTTACCAGTATTTTTCTGGTGTTGGCTAAGATAGAAAATGTCCTTTTTGCTCCAAATTAAAATTATATTACATAGGCTTTTTGCTGTAAAATATTAATATGTAGCTAATGAATATAGCAGTGGAGTCCCTGGAATAAGAGTATCAGCATCACCTGGGAATTTATTAGAAATGAAAATTCTTGAGCCCCACCTTAGACTTACTTTGAAATTCTGAATCCCAGGGACTAGGGGCCAGATTATCCTAATGGATTCTAGATTTGGAATTACTGGCATAAAGAATAGATGATAAAATTTTTAAAAAGCTGGTTTTCTGTAGAAGTGCAATCAGAAAACCTTTTCATTTAGTAAGCCATAAAATACTCAACTCTATTTTAGAAAAATAAATGAATGTCAATATTAGCATTCCAATGAGTTCCTGAAACATAATGCTTCCCCAGATCAGCTGATTAAAATGCTTGATTCACAGGGTAAGCAGAGAATTCTCTGTGCCTTCAGAGATGCTATAAGAGATCTAGGGACATTTCCTTGCTCACTTCACTGCAAGCAGGTGTAGCTGTTTCTTTTTATTCTCTATCCAGTGAGCACAGCCTCCATCAGGTTGTATTTTGCAGACGTCATTGGCCATTTCTATCCTCCCCAAGCACATGGTGTTTGCTCATAGCTGTGCTCTGACCATCCAAGATATGTTGAAATGTTAATTAAGGAAATTTTCCTGATTTTCTTTATATGCAGATAGTTACATCATTTCAGAAAGCTTGTTCAACCTGCATTGTCATTTTTCTTGTTTTAAATATTAGGTCACAATTCAGGAAATAGAAAGTAAGATCAGTAGCATTACAGAATTAGAAGAAGAAGCTCAGTCTTTTGCTCAGTTTGTTACCACTGGAGAATCTGCTCGAATCAAAGCTAAGTTGACACAAGTAAGAAGATACTGGGAAGAACTCCGAGAGCACGCACAGTGTCTGGAAGGGACAATCCTGGGACATTTGTCACAGCAGCAAAAGTTTGAAGAGAATCTCAGAAAGGTAAGAATTGGCTCTTGTATACTTGAGTATTTCACATTGTATTTACAGGGAAATGCAATAAATATTCCACAAATAGCCGGGTAAGGAAAAGACGATTTGCCAATAATCTACCAAGTTATCAATGATGAGCAAATTTATAATTATTTACAAGATATTTTGTGGGCAGAGTATAAGAATGTTATATACATTGTGTTTGGATAGTCATTAAGACAAACATTTTCCTTTCAAATAATGGGACACATGGCTTGATATTTTTTTAAAAATGCATTTTATCATTACATTAAAAGTTATCCATAAAAAGTAGATATGCAAGGCCGGGCGCGGTGGCTCACACTTGTAATCCTAGCACTCTGGGAGGCCAAAGTGGGTGGGTGGTTTGAGCTCAGGAGATCGAGACCAGCCTGAGCAAGAGCGAGACCCCGTCTCTACTAAAAATAGAAAGAAATTATATGGACAACTAAGAAGATATACAGAAAAAATTAGCCGGGCATAGTGGTGCATGCCTGTAGTCCCAGGCACTCAGGAGGCTGAGGCAGGAGGATCGCTTGAGCTCAGGAGTTTGAGGTTGCTGTGAGCTAGGCTGACACCACGGCACTCTAGCCCGGGCAACACAGTGAGACTCTGTCTCAAAAAAAAAAAAAAAAGTAGATATGCTGCCTTTTCAATAACCTTTTTTGCCTTGATGTATATTTTTCTCACCATTATTTGTATATTGCACCAATGTTTTAGATCCAGCAGTCTGTGTCTGAATTTGAAGATAAACTTGCTGATCCAATTAAAATATGTTCTTCAGCTACAGAAACATACAAAATTCTCCAAGAACATATGGTAAGAGTGTGCTTCAACATTTCTACTATTTATCAACTCAGAAATTTGATAATTCCTACTTGAGAAGAAAACAGAGTATTTTTATGAGAATTAAAAGTGGAAAAATTTTTGTTGAGGAATTATATAGATCAAACATATTCACTTTCTATAATACAAGAAATGTTGGTATGCAAATAAGTTTTCATTAAAATGTGTGTTAAAGAAATACTCACTTAAATATATTTCTCTCTTTTAATTAGAACATGTAACATCTTTAGATTATAGCTTTAATAAACCCTGTTACCACTTGCCAGCATTATAAAAATTAAATGTGCAAGGAAAAAATAGATGTGCACAGTAGATTTCAGATTTTAACCCACTACACTCAAATATGCAAAAATTATGTCCTCACTAACCTATTTTTAATGACTGGCTTTTTTGGTCTGTTTTCTGAACTGATCATTGCGAATCTTCTGCAAGGCTCCTGCAGAATTTGGGGGAAGGAGCAAACAGGGAGAGCTACACACAAAGAAATACTAAAAAGAAATATGTTAATTAATAAATAATACTACAAATATTATTCCTGCTACATGTGCATGTGTGCACATATACACATAAATGTAGAGCAAGGGGGCAGCCGATGGAAAGCAAGCAGTTGACAAAGGCACATCTGAAAAGAGGAGTGAGATTTATACTGTTTGAAGATTTTTAATGAGAATGCATTTTTGTGTTACTTGTGTAATTTTTTAATACAAAACCATGAGGAAAAGTAGGAAAATTTCACATAATGAAATTATTTTAATCGACAACTAAGTTAATAATGGAGTACCAGAGAGGATAATATTCTATGTTTCTAATATTTAGATTTCCTAGAGCAAATTATTTTTCTCTGTCTTGCTTTTCTAATTTGTAAAATGGAGATAATGAAAGAGCATACATACCTCTGAGGGTTCTTATGAAGATTGAATGAGTTAATACATGTAATGCATATAACACGGTACCTGCCACATTCTTCTTATTATTATTGTTGATTCCTGACAGCAGCCATTTCAGCCATAACTCTTTCTATACAGTTTTTGTAGAGATTATAGTATGTTACATGTAGTTTTTGTAAATCAAGAATAGGGTTTTAAAATGTTCACATATTTAGCATAAAATGAGTAATAATTTTCACAAATTATCTGAATTGTTAAGGGAAAGTTGAAATTATTCAGACATACAGCAACACATTCTTATTTGGGAAAGCCTCTCCATTCTCATTTTTTATTTCTGCATTCATGAAGTAACTTCTTATTTTCACTGTCTTGCTGTAAATCATAAGCAGAGATTTTTTTAGATTCAGTTTTTAGTTATTTTTTTGAGGGGGTACATGTGATAATTTAATAAATTCGTATAGTTTATTAAAATCAAATCAGTGTAATTGGGGTATCCATCACTTTAAATATTTGTCTTTTCTTTATGCTAGAAGCATCCAAATTATTCTCTTCTAGCTATTTTGAAATATACAATAGATCATTGTAAACTATAATCACCCTACCGATCTGTCACACACTGTCTTTTTTCTTCTATCAAACTATATATTTGTAGCCATTTTGGGGTACCGTTGCTGTTTATTATGACTAAGGGAAAATATTTTGCCCTGCTACATCTCAAAGAAAGACGTAGGTCTCACTGGATCCTGTGCGCTGGTTGCGTTCCTTCCTCCTTAGGACCTCTGCCAGGCCCTGGAGTCACTGAGCAATACAGTCGCCGCCTTCTCAGCCAGTGCCCGGAAGGTGGAGAACAGAGACTCCTGTGTTCAGGAGGCTGCAGCCCTGCAGCAGCGATACAAGGGGACAGTTAATAGGGCAAAGGAGAGACAGACTGCGCTGGAGAATCTGCTGGCCCACTGGCAGAGGTGAGCAACATTTTGCTTGAGTTACCGTCATTATTAAATAGGAAATTCTGGGCTAACTGTTCTTTAAATGACAGAGAATAATCATCCCAGTTGTAAAATACATGGACTCATCTGTCTCCTATAGGAAGATCTTGATCTTCATTATAAGATGAAGACTCTTGAGAGTGGAGAGGATGTCTTTGTATCTGACAAATTACCCAATGCAAACGTGTGCAAGCACACACGGAAATGAAAGGAGTGATTTCTCTACCTTTACATCTCAGCCTGAGATAACCAGCATTTTATTATTTATAATGGTTCATATTGAACACTCCAACTTCAGAGAGGTTTAATCTTCTCACATGATAATTTTAAATGAAATTGTTTCTTTTCTCTGCTTCCTTTAGGCTAGAAAAAGAACTGTCATCCTTTTTGACCTGGTTAGAGCGGTGTGAAGCTGTAGCTACTTCCCCAGAAATGGACATTTCTGCAGACAGAGTCAAAGTGGAAGGTGAACTTCAGTTAATACAGGCAAGTTCAAAGAAGTGTGAGGAAGGGAAATAAGATGCTCTTTGTTATGGTTGCATTATTTAAAAAATAATATAAACAAACCTCTATCCCACTTAACTTCTTGCTTTGGTTTGTGATCCCTGAAGCATCATTTGATGTCAAAATATCCTGAAAAGAGGAAAGCAACCCTGACCTGAAAGACAAAGTAATGATGTGCATTTTGTGTTGATCAGTTTCTGCGATGTGTTAGAAAATCCTGTAATATAATGTCTAGTGTTTGTATAAAAATGATCTGGCAAGGGAGTTGAGGGAAGGATGGGTAGAAATAGACAAAACAAGATTGACTATCAGTCAATAGTTTCTGAGGAAAGTAATAGGTATAATCTCTCTACTTCTGCATGTGTACAAAATTGTGGTAATAAAAGGTGTTTTTTTAAAGAGAAAAGTAATAAAATGTAGAAAGAAGTCACAGTAATGATTATTTTCAAGCAAGACAGAAAAAAATGAATGAGCACAAATGCAAATGATAGGCAGAAAGACAAAGAATATTAGCCTATTACATCCTCAAAGAAGTTAAGTTTTTAAACTAAAATACATTCTTTAAGTATAATTGAAGCTGCAGTGATTGTTGCTTATTTCCAGAGATTAATAACTTGCTTATTTTAAGTGATACTGTCTATGCCAGAAAATTCATCAAAATCGCTTCTCAAAGGAGATTTATTGTATTACATATTTATATTCCAACTTTCTCCTACCACCTTTTATAATAAATTTCAGAGGAAGCTAGGTTCTTTCACTTTTTATAATTCCTTCTCTATAAACTCTGTCCCAGGTATCTATAGCATCTGAACCTATTGCCTCATTTTCAGATTTTCTTTTTCCTTGACTTTGAGGCTCCTCCATACTCCTGGTTCTCCTGCCTTTCTGGTTTCTTAAAGAATGATGTCTGCATTTATCTTCCCAAAAGTTCCTTCTCAGAACCCTACAGTGCCTGTATCCTGCCCTGAAGATAAAAGGCAATCCTGGGTCCACAATGTGGTTCTTATTTTCTTCCAAATACATGTAACATGTTCCAAGGAAGGGAGTCACAGTTCCTTGCCTTACAAATGATAAGGCACAGATACAAAGATATCTAGGCATATACAACTGTATTGCCACATGTCTCTCTATGGAAACTAAGAGTTATATGAGTTCGAGGACCGAGAGAGGACCGCATTTTAAAAATTGCATTAAAGGTTAAGCGGATCCATTTCCAAATCAAGTAATAAAAACTCTCTTCAGCCTGGCCCCAGTGACCTCCACTTTGCAAGAAATTGCAAATCGTTGGGGGAGCAGCCACCTGTGTCGCATGTCCTATTTTGTAATGTGTTGTTGTTCTCAGGTGCTGCAAAAGGAAGTTGTATCCCAGTCCTCATCCTATAGCAACCTTTTGCAATTGAAGGAATCACTGTTCTCAGTAGCCTCCAAAGATGATGTGAAAATGATGAAACTACAGTTGGAGCAGCTGGATGAGAGATGGAGAGATTTACCGCAGATACTTAGCAAAAGGTTGGTTCTCAAAAAAAAAAAAAAACACTTCTAATATTGTTCATTTATATTTAAATGGTGACCATATAAATTAAGAAAGCATAATTTTGTTTACTTTTATTTAGCTCAACTATTCAAGGGATAATTACAGAAGGGAAGAAACTACTTTATCTGTCATTTTTCTTAATCAAGGTCCTCAAAAATAAGCATTTCCGTTGAGCGTCAATTCACAATTTTAGTTGTAAAATCAGGGCAAATGATTACACCACTTGAAATAGATTAAAGGGAGTAGCATTGCTAATGTTGGTATTTATTGCCTAAGCTGTTTGTGTATGGAAGGAAAATAGTAACTAAAATTTCACCTAATGTGCTATTTCTCAACTGGAGACATTTTCTATACATAAGCTATTCCATTTCATTTTAATATAGATCTTTATAGAGAGCAAGGGACATTACTGTTGTAGTAAATGGAGGCAAAAATGGATTAAATCTTAATTAACTAGATGACTAACAATTGGCATCTATACCTTTCTAATATACCAGAAAACAAATTTTCCCTTTATATTAGTATTGATTATCCATATGATCTTAGATGAGCATTTAAACTGGCCATTTTATATTTTATTTTATTTATTTTTACTAAAAAAATTTAATTTGGCCATAGATTCATTCATTCAGAAAATATTTATTGAGTTTCTACAATGGGTGTAGCACTGTACTATGTGCTGAGGATAGCAACAGGAAACAGAGTTTCACTCTCTGCTTTCATGGAGCTTGTGTGTATTCCATGGTTTATTTGTTCATTTATTCAATCAACAAATGTGTACTGGGTGCCTGCTGAGTGCCAGGCACCATGTCAGGTATTGGAGCCATAAAAATAAACAAAACCTGACCTCCGGTAATGTACAGATTAGTGTGGGAAACCAATGGGAGAGGTGAGCACAGAGTATTATAGGAACAGGAAGAAAAGAGACATTTGAATGGGTTCAGGAAAGATTTACAGAAGGATTTGATGCCAGTTCTGGAAAGGTGAGCAACATTCTATAAACCAGAGCAGTATCTGCCTTCCATCTATCCCTCAGAGGGAAAGTAAAAGACTTTTAAAGTGAAGCAAATATGTGAAGACATTCAAAATATAATTCATGTATGGAAGGATAATGTGTAGAAGATTATGTAAAGATTAAAATGTGAAAGCTGATTTAAAAGTTGAACTTTGGATACAAACCATTGTAATGGGTATTAGCATTTGATTAAGAAATTATTTTTAATACAGGTTTTGAATTCTGGTCTCTGATCACAGATTATTAAAATACTAATTCATTTATTACAAAAGCAGCGATTGATCCCTGACCATATCCCAGGAATGTTTTTAAGTGCTGGGTATATAGTAGTAAGTAAGGTAGGCATGGTCCTTACTCTTGTGGTATGCTGAGGGGAGGAAGGGGCTTGGGAAGATAGATATATAATTAAACAAGGGAATGAACAAGACTGTTTCAGGTGGTGTTAAGTATTATGAAGACAACAAAATAGGGTAACATGGAGGGGACTGCGGGATGGTGCGTCAAGCAAAGCCTCTGTAGGGAGACGACATCTGATTAAGATCTGAGTGCTGTGCAGGGAGCAGACCCAGGGCCTGGGGGCAGAGCACACGGGCAGAGGGAGCACAAATGGCAAAGGCTCTAAGGCAGTAATGATCTGGGATATCAGGAAACAGGTCAGTGGGAGTGTGAGGCAGAGGTGTATCAGAGGAGACCAGAGAAGTAGCTTGTGTGGGGTTCCTTGCAGACCACAGTAAGGAGTTTGGGGGTTTTGCCTTCCCAAGTGCAACAGGAAAGTGCCCCAGTGTTTAAGCACAGCAGGGAATGCCCTGATCACAAGAAATTCTTTCTGGATGTTACCTACAGAGTATATTGCACAGAGCCAGTGAGGAGGTTGGAGCTCAGGCAAGTGATGAAGAGATTCAGAGCAGGGCCAGGTAGTGAAATGGAGAGAAGAGCGAGAATGAACATATGGTGTGTTGGGGGTTCCAACAGGACATGCATAGGTCGGAGGTGCCGGTAAAGACACGGCAGGATGAAGAATGACTTGTAGGACCATCAGGGTGGATGGTGGCGATGTTAACGGAGACAGAACATTTTGAGAAAACTCAGGGCTTGGGAAGCAGAAAAACTCAAGAGGATCTGGCCTGTCCATATATTGACATAACAACATCACTTTTACCTTCGTGTAAGCTTAACTCCCCTTTCTGTTCACTTAGGGGACATTTTAACTGTAATACCTTTCTCTACACAGGATTAATTTTCTTCAGTCTGTGGTTGCTGAACACCAGCAATTTGACGAGCTGCTGCTTTCCTTTTCTGTCTGGATTAAGCTGTTTCTCAGTGAATTACAAACTACTTCTGAGATAAGCCTAATAGACCATCAAGTGGCTCTTACTCGGCACAAGGTAAATGCATTCTTTTAAGATTGAAGAATTTATTTACAAAAAAAAGGAGTTCTTGAATTACAAAGGGAAGCAACATTTAAAAATAAAAAAAACATGGCAGCAATTTAACTTTTTATTCATATGAAAATGTTTTAATAATTGAGCGTGGGAATCTAAGCAATGCATTATGCACATAAATTCAGCAGATAAAACCACTTCAGGCAACCACCTTAAAAAACTGTTTCTTCAAAGTGGAGCAAATGCTTTCTAGTGTAAGTGATAAGAATGTCCATTTTTAAGCTTCCTACTTTGTTTTATTTCAATACTGAAAACTAATACTGAATTCCAATACTTTAATGATATAGCTTTTCTGAATTACTATTTAGCTTGAAAGTGATTTAAAATTCATGCCTTATTTCCATTTTTTATAAATTATGCATTGAAGGGATGATGGGAACTTTCCTCTGTCCTCTGAAAGTCCCATTAATTTGAGTCTATGAAATGAACCGACAATAGACCAGTTAACAGGATTTATTATGTGCATAGGTACAAGAGTCCCCCAAAATATGAGACTCAAAGAAAGACCAGATGACTGAAGTTTTTATACCATACAAAGAAATAGGGGTTGGGGCTTCCAGAGGGTAGTGGCAACAAGCTGTGGGAGGGTGAGGGGAGGAAATGCTCTGTAAACAAAGCCTGTCCTATGCAGATAAAGGCTGTCAGGAGAATAGAAGGTAGCCTGTGGTACGTTTCTCTGAGTGAGTGGTCAGACCTTAAGAAACTTTTCTGGTGAGTTATTCTTCCCTGGTTGATGTTGTGTTCCTTCTGGAGGAACTTCCCTCAGTCAGATCAGGGAGCATCAGAGAAAGCCATTTCCCTGCAGTTGCTACTGCCTGGGTGCTCTTGGTTTGAAGTTCAAAGCAGCACATTTTAGTGTATTGTTTTCTGAGGGCCAATACATGATATCTATCCTGACATCAAAATATATTTAAAAAATTGTATATTAATCAAGTATTGGGATAGTGGAAATAAGCTACGTGATATTCTTATGACAATACATTTTATACTTCTTGAGTGTTCATTCTATGCTGGGTTTGCTTAATTGGCTTTGCAGAAGGGAAGAGCAAACTTTCTGATGTCTTCAGGACAGGAGGTAGTTTTACAGCTTGGAGGAAAGTACCCACTTGGTTAGGCTCCTGCCCTCCACAGAGGCTGGGGGAGAAAGGTGCTATCTTCCTTGCTGACTACATTTCAAAGCGGTGGCACCCAGGTCCTTGAGAAAAACATTCCAGGGTTGTAAAACTGACCAGAGGCTCTTACAAGATTTATACCTTAAAGTGGTAGAGAATGAATTTACAGTAACAAATTTTCCAAAGTAAATGCTATAAGAAACAGGAGGTCAGGGATCTCCAATCAGGAAGAAGCTGTCTAAAGTTTAGTAGTCACACTGAAGGGAATTCTAAAGCCATTGTGGTCAAGAATAAGATCAGTGATAATTTCTCTTTAATAGGAACCATGCTGAGAGTATTAGCAATTTTCTGCTAGATTTTAAACATGATTTCATGTGAACCTCTTCAAATTTCCTATACAATAGTCTCACATGAAGCACAACTCTGATTTGAAACTAATTAATTCCATGGAAAAGAATTTCTTCATGGATAGAAATTGATAGAATTTTTAAATTAAAAATGTTAAAATAGTTGATACATCTTTAAAAATTTTAATTTAAAAAATGCATCTTTTAAAATTTTCCAAATTTTCAATATCTTTTAAGTAACAATTTCTATCCATGAAGAAATTCTTTTCCATGGAATTAATGACATAGTTCCAAATCAGAGTGTGTTTTATGTGAAATATATAGATGAGCAAAACGGGAAATTCTATGAATATTTTTAAAAGATTTACTGTAGCTGACCTTTAAATACTATGCTATCCATGACAATTAAAATATCTCTTGACATCACAAATCCTGTAGCATATCTGTGTCATCAACTGCAGTGTATCTCAGCAATCAATGACTCTCTCTCCCCTCCCAGGACCACGCGGCAGAAGTGGAGAGCAAGAAGGGAGAATGGCAGAGTCTGCAGGGTCACTTAGCGAAGCTGGGCTCTCTGGGCCGAGCGGAGGACCTTCACCTCCTGCAGGGCAAGGCAGAGGACTGCTTCCAGCTGTTTGAGGAGGCCAATCAGGTCGTGGAGAGGAGGCAGCTTGCCCTGGCCCAGTTGGCAGAATTCTTGCAGAGCCACGCCTCTCTGTCCGGGGCTCTCTACCAGCTGAGGCAAACGGTGGAAGCAACCAACAGTATGAATAAGAAACAGTCAGATCTGTTAGAAAAGGATCTAAATGATGCTATCCGAGATGCTAAAACATTAGAATCCACTGCCATCAGTCTCGATGGCGTTCTTACCAAAGCCCAGTACCATCTGAAAAGTGGGAGCTCTGAGCAAAGGACTTCCTGCAGAGCCACAGTGGATCAGCTCTGTGTAGAGTTAGAGAGGATCCAGAACCTTCTGGGCACCAAGCAGAGTGAGGCAGATGCCCTGGCGGTGTTGAAAAAAGCATTCCAAGACCAGAAGGAGGAGTTGCTGAGAAGCATTGAGGACATTGAAGAAAGGGCTGACAAAGAGCAACTCCGAGAACCTACGCGCCAGGCCCTTCAGCAGAGGTAAAGGAAACTGTCGCAGCCACTTGTCTTCTTTGTATTTTCTCTGAATTAACCTTTATGCAAAACTTTAATAGTACCATATTTGAAAACTTCTTTTTTTTTTAACATTATGAAGATAAAATCAATGATAAATTTGATGCTTGAGAAGTACTAAAATTTCTCTGGCTTCCTTAGGGATTTCTCCAAAAGCTGTATATGAGCCACTCTGAGACCTTATTTACAAGACAGCATGTAGATTATATTATCTATTTGTAAGCGACATTTTACCGATAGGGGAAGGGACTCATCTTCTGTAATAAGAATGAAGGCAGATGTTGGAGGAGAGAAAATGGTGTGAGATCATTCTCTTGTATCGAGGAGCTTAGGAAGCTGACGAGCAGCCGTTTGAGGTCTGTGTTCATTCAAAGCGGAAGCAGTCAGTTTAGCAGAGAGGTTCTCCATGACTGCTTTTAGCTGTTTGCTTAGAGGTGTGGAGAAGGCAGAGAAGTGGGTTTGAGCAAAGTTGGAGTTTTGTCAGGTGACTTCAATAGAGAAGCAAAGGGGCCAACAGTAAGCTCCCTTAGTAACTTTGACAAGTAATTTTTTTTCCCCTAAAAGTATAGCCTTCTTTTCAATCTTTTTCCTTCCTAATAGAACTTTCCCCCCATTAATATTCTCAGGCCCGCTTTCTATCCCATTTTTTCAGATGGCAAAGAAATAGTTAAAATGCACTTATACCAAGGTGCCCATAATGGACGTAGATTATGTTGTCCCTGCCAAGACCGTTGCCATTTGTTTCCTTTTACCCACAATCAAACATTAAGTCAAGGCTTTAGTTGGATGATAGTTGAGTTCATATCAGAGCTACAGATTGGGCTCCTGAGGTTACACCCCTCATGGGCAATAAACTCTTTTGCCAGGTTAGCAATAAATTTTCAAAAGGGAATGGGATTTTGGAAGTAAAAATAGCCTGCAGGGTAAAGAGAGAACAAGATGCCTAGCGTCGCTCACTCGGGAAGTCCGCAATAGCATTGGTGTTGCAGGGCAGCTGACCCCTCTCTGGCCTGCTCAGGCCAAGTGGACAGGAGATCCTAAAATTGCTGGAGAAGAAAGCCCAGCTTGGGCTCAAGAGCCATATCAGTAGCCTCCACACTGAACACAACACCAAAGTCACACATTGGCTACAGGAAATGTTGCCTTGAATTGATGGGCTTATTAAATACCAGCCATACTTATGTTTCACCTATCAGCTTGAGCAAATCAGCTGTCTTCTTGTGAGGCGGGCATAATGAAAATGCCTACCCCCAGCCACTTTGTTTTGGGAATTAAATGGGATAATCATGAACACTCACTTTATAAACTCTGAAGCACCACACCAAACTGTAAGAATGAGGGAGTCAGTGACGGCCTCCATGTGGACACTTTGTACAAATGCCCCAATATTAATAGATTAGGAACAAAAAAAAAGATCATTTTCTCATGGTAATATTTTCAATAATGTAGGGAATTTAACATTTTGAAATACGTACTTTTTGTAGAGCTCAGTAAAACTATTTTGAGTTTGAATGAAACACCTGTGATCCTTGAATATTATTTATGTGGATTGAACCTCATGGCCCAGAAGCATTTCTTACCAATAACTTTCTAATTAAGTATTCACCTACTTGGCCTACAAGGTCAGTCTTAGTCTTAAAAGTCTTACACCATCAAAGCGAAGAAGAAAGAGAATACAAAATTAATGGAAGATTTCAGGTAAGGATGACTCTCACAATTTTCTGGGGTACAATCTGAGTACCCGAGAATCTGAGTATTTTGCAAAATTAACTTTAAAAGCATCTTTCATTAATTTAATTGCTGTATTAAAAGTTTTTTCTAGCTATCTTATGTGTGCTTTATGGACTTATCTTGTGCTTATGGAGAAGAAATATTAGTTAACTATCTTTAGTAATTTAACAGTAAAACATTTTAATTCACAGGTTGCGAGTGTTTAATCAGCTAGAAGATGAATTAAATTCTCACGAGCATGAATTATGTTGGTTGAAAGACAAAGCTAAGCAAATTGCCCAGAAAGATGTAGCTTTTGCACCTGAAGTTGACAGGGAGATAAATCGTTTAGAGGTTACCTGGGATGATACCAAAAAACTAATTCATGAAAAGTAAGTAAAAAACCTAACAGTGTGTGTTTTTAACTTCCCACTATTTTGTGACATTGAACCATTGACTGTGGCTTTGCATTGATATGATCAAAAATCGAATATCTTTTGCTTTCTTAAATATTCTGTGTTGCTTTAGTAACATTAAAAATTTTAGTTCTATAGAACTTTATTGAGGACATTAACCTGAGATAATTACGTGTGAAATTCAATGCTTAAAAACAGGAGTTGTCAACAATTATAAAGTGCAACCAAGAGAGTTTTAACCCCCAATTTTCCTTTTTTCTTTGTTTTGTTGTACTTGTTTGTAATTAATGTATGATTTAAATACATTAAATTCACTCTTTCTAGTATACGGTTTTATGAGTTTTGACAAACTCACTCAGTTATGTCACTATCAGCTATTGAATTTTCTTGAGAATCTCAATTCTCTCATCTCTCCCTCTCACCCTCAGCCCTGGCAACCATTGATCAATTTTCTGTATCTATAGTTTTGTCTTTTTTCAGGATTACATATAAATGGAGCCATGTATTAATAGAATGTGACCTTTTTAGTCTGGCTTCTTTTATTGAACACAACATATGTTGTGTGTTTAGTAGTTCATTCTTTTTTTATAGCTGAATATTCTATTGAATGGGTGGACAAGTTGAAGAATAATTGGGTTCTTTCTAGTTTGAATGATTATAAATAAAGCATCTATAAACATTCATGTTCGAATTTTTATGTCTACATAAATTTTTATTTTACTTGGGTAAATAATCTAAAAGTGGTACTCAGGGTTATACAGGAAAGGATATGCTTAACTTTATAAGAAACTACCAAACTATTTTCCAAAGGAGTCACACAATTTTCCACTCACATCAGCCATGTGTAAGAGTTCCAGTTGTACCACATCATTTCCAACACTTGATATGGTGAATTTTTTGTTTATTTTCTTGTTTGACATTCTAATAGATGTGTAGAGATATCTCATTGTGTTTTTTAATTTGTATTTTCCTGATGACTGATAGTGAGCATATTTTAATGTGTTATTTGCCATCTGTATATCTTCTTTAATAAAGTATCTCTTCAAATTGGCCATTTTGGGGGGCTTTTTTGTTACTGAGGTCTTTTTTTAATATCAATACAATCCCAACCAAAATCCCCACAGAATTTTCGTAGAAATTGACAAGCTGATTCTAAAACTTATATGTAAAAGCAGAGGGACCACTAGAATAGCCAGGACAATTTTGAAAAAGGATTGGAGGACTCACACTAGCTGCTTGCACTGTGGTACTGGCTAAAGGATAAACATATAGACCAATGGAACAAAGAGAGTCCAGAAATAGCCCACACATATAAGGTCAATTGATTTTTGACAAAGACTCAAAGGTAATTTGATGGGGATGAATAGTCTTTTCAATAAGTGGTGCTGGAACAATTGAACATCCATATGCATTTTTTAAATGTACCTCAACACACCTTATATCATGTATAATGGCCTTTTAAACAAAATTGAGAGCACATTATATAATGTAGATTATTAATGTAGGCTTTTAAAATTTAACCATGTTGCACAAACTTTATTCCATATCATTAAACATTCTCCTAGATTGTAATTTCTTAGAGGTTGCACAGTGTTCTATTATAAGAATTTATCAGAATTTTTTTCAATTATTGACCTATTTGTAACATTAGGTTATTTCTACTTTTTATCTACTACTAAAAATAAAGGCATGATAATATCATTTTACCTAAGTGCACATGCTCTACTTCCTTTTCTTTGGAAAAATTTCTAGTTGTAGACTTGCTTACTCAAAGGCATTTTACTCTTATAAACAAAAACTATCTTTTTATTTTGACAGTTTTTTGGGGAATTCATATCTAATGAAAATTTATTACATTGAGATGCAAGAGAAAAATCTCACATGCATTTTAATTATTGAGCAGTGTTTTTGTTTTGGTTTCTGTTATTTTTTTCTCTCCCCTCACCCAATATTTGCCATTATGAAATTATTTAAACAGCATACAAACAAAACCTAAAAAATCAAAAAAATTGGGTAACTCCTTTACGTAAGTTTGAGTTGTCAAGAACATATATTGCTTCTTTGTCAATAAGTCCACAGATTTTGTTTTAATTGTTGTGTGCAGTCTTCATTCATGAAGAATATTTTGGACATTAGAATTAAGTAGCATTAACCAGCTGTACTTTTTTGACCTGAGTATATAGAAATATGGTTTTCTCTTGGTTCCAGCATCCATCTAGGAATATATCCATGTATGATATATCATGTCTAATTGTAAGGAATTCTTTCTTTTCTGAAACATGACACTAAATGATGCATTTTCTTTAATCATCACAGCCAGGGTCAATGCTGTGGACTTATTGACTTAGTGAGAGAATATCAGAACTTGAAGTCAGCCGTGTCTAAAGTCATAGAAAATGCCAGCAGTGTGGTTGGAACCAGAACTACTATAAAAGATCAAGAGGATCTTAAATGGGCTTTTTCCAAGGTAAAATTCAAAATTTGTTTATTTTAGTAGACTAGTAGATCTGTTCTTACTCATAAAGTGATTCTCTGCATAATTCTTGTCAGTACATTTAGATGTGGATAATTCATGCTAACAAGCTCAACTTTTTTTTTCTAGGAATACTGATACCCTAGGATTCTAGCTATTCAAGAAAATGATATATATATTCATATAATTAATTAATATCACAATTTCTGCATAAGGTCAATCATGAATTAAGTTTCTTAGAGGCAAATATTTTTAAACTCTTGATTTATCACTGATTATTTTATTAATTCAGGAAACATTTATATCCACAGCACGAGACTGTCAAGAATGAAATGAATTATAAACAGAAAGAGTTGGATAATTTTACCAGTAAAGGAAAACAGTTGTTATCTGAGCTGAAAAAGATCCACAGTAGTGATTTCATCTTGGTAAAAACAGACATGGAGAGCACCGTGGACAAATGGCTGGATGTAAGATGGTTACCTGGGATTCTGAGAACGGTTTAAATATTTACATGTCTCAATCACATCTTTGGCCGAAGGATTATTCAAAGATGTGCATTCCACTTTTAGCTTTCAATGCTAAATGCAAAATGATATTCTAAAGAAAAATGGTGAATCACATAAAGTTTAGAAACAGTACAAAAGTTATTTGTTTTATTTATCAATTTCACTTGATAGCTTCAGTCATAACAAATTGCCTTGAATCTTTTTCTTCTCAAAACTCTGGAACTATGGATAAAAATGAAAGGATAATTTTTAAATATCATATAGAATATTAAACCACAATATATGATAATTTAAAGTAATAAGGCTATAATTGGAAAATATTGGCAAATATTTTGGAAATATTAGAAAATATTGCACTTATAGTTTACATCCTTATTTATTGTTCTGTCACTTACTAGCTATGTGACAAAAGAACAAGTCACTTGATCTCCTTTAAACTCTACATATCAATCCATAAATATTTTACATTACTTTCCAGCTCAAAAAGACAGTGATTCAGTTGTCATGTTATCAATATCTAGGTTCAGAAGTTTAACCTACAGTGGGTTCCCTTACTTAAGCTAAATTTACTAGTCAAACATTGATATTTGTGTAATATAGTCAAATAATGTGAGGACATCTGAAAACTCAATGTATTTCCACTTTTAAAAGACCATTTTTATTATAGGAAAAGTGTTAAGCAGTAATACTTTAAATGTGCAAACTTGGTTGCTCTCATAAATATTTACTAACATTATAAATATGTTTGAATCTAATTAATGCCCATTGCTATACCTGAGCATTAAAAGTGCTTACTGTATTACTTTCAAAAATAAATACGATATTGCCCTAGATAAACCTTGATCCTGTAGAATTCACCCTTATAGTGAGTATACTACAGTAGATTCCTATAGATCTGTTGTTAGTATCCCAATTTACAAATGAAAATCTAATGTCTCAGAAATTCTGACCACTCTCTCAATGACAGAAACAATCTATGTATTTGTTGGCATTTACATGAATCAGGTGCACTCATTAACTTACAATAATTTTTGTAAAATTTTGTCAGTCAGAATATAACTTTCTGATGAAGGAAGGAGGTGCTGGCATTTTTAGTACTTTGGTGGGGAAACGAGCACTGTAAGGCCTCAGACTATTAATGCCGTGGCTTCTGTTTTCCCTCCTAGTTATCAGAGAGAGTTGAAGAAAACATGGAGAGGCTGAGGGTCAGCCTGTCCATTTGGGATGAGGTCCTTTCAAGTAAAGATGAGATCGAGGGATGGTCAAACAACTCTGTCCCACAGCTGGCGGAAAGCGTCAGCAACCTGAATAACAGCCTCAGAGCCGAAGAATCTCTTAAAGAATTTGAGGTAAATTGACTATGCCTACATACGGGAGCTTGTGGTACATTGTTGACCAGAATATGAACAAAATTGTCTTTTTTTTAAGTTCATTCTTTTTGGAGACACGTAAGAGTGTTATAAAACTCTTAACTATATTTTCCTGTTTACTTGAAACTTGAATAGGCTATGGATAAGAGGTATTTTTGCATTTTTATCACTTCCTGGTTGGGGCTCTTCATTTAAAGTATTAGTAGAAAAGTAAAAGCCCATAAAATCTATAATTTTTCCCATTTATCTGAAAATATGGCACCTTCCTACTTGCAAACCAAATTGGAAGTATTTATAATTTAGTGATATTTACTATCTATGTTTCTTCACTATTTGCTGTGGACTTACCATGTGCCATTATTATGCTGGGTTCTTCCATTTCCTTTTCAGAAATGGAAGAAAATTGGAGATTGGAGATCACAGGCTTCTGTGGAGAGTCTCTAGTCACGAATTGACTTTAAATTCCTTTGATTCCTATTTCTTGCATTCATTTATTTATTTATTCATCAGATTCTTAATGAGCACCTAACACATGTCAGACACTGTTTTAGACACTGAAAATATAATAGGAAAAGAAAGTTTTTCCCTACCCTCATGGAATTTACATTGCAGTATATATTATATATAAAATGCCAAGTAGTAACTGGACTATGATAAAAATGAAGCAGGGTAAGGGGAACTAGCATGAAAAGATAATGGCTTTAGTCTGAAAAAACATAGGTGAATGAATTGTGTTACTTAAGTTGTCTAGCTGTCTTTGACCCAGAGAACCTTCTAGATATTTTATAATCTAATTCTGATATCTAAGACAATCAGAACTAGAAGAAATGACTCAGACTGAAAGTACAGTTGAGGGTGATGGATACTACAGTCTCTTTAGTTGTTATCTTTGATGTCAAATTAACATCACAGTTCAAACAGTGACTTGTATTGGATCCAACTTGTACCAGCTGTAAAAGTTGATTGTTAAATTTTTAGGAACTTTGTGAAAGTGTTTATTATTAAAGTTGCTTATTAAAATAATAAGCAACTATTATTAAAATTAAACTATAAATAAATTTACAATTAAATAAATTCTATTAAAAACAAAGGTAATGACTACTCAGAAATTATTTCTTCCTAATTATTATTCTACATAAATATAGTAAATAAATTAGTTTCTGAATTGAAAGCATCAGAAGGTTTGTTAGTATCCACAAAACACCAAAATTAAATGATCCTTTGTGGCCCCAAATAACTAATGAAGGTTACAAGCATCTAATTTGTTCAAAATGATTCTTTGATTGTTCTTTTTTATTTTTTATGTTAGTGTTGGTGCAAAAAAAAAGGCAAAATGTTATATGGCAATTGTCTAATTAACTTGATTTCTGCTTTAATATCCTTCCAAGTTTTATTGAAATGTTTCTTTCATGTTACATATAGTCTACATTCCCAATGTGTATTTCTTTGAAATGTTTCTTTAAGAGTTTCATGCTGCGGTAGTAGGCAGTGATATGAAAGTTAATGAATAAATGACGGTTAGCCTATTGAAAATCTCCACTGACTCAAGACTTTTGGTTAGTGTTTAATTTTTTCCAGGAGCTTTTTTCTCATAAAAGTGGGTGGAGAGAAAGAAAGTTCTGCATACTCCCTCACATTCCAAGTGAACGTTAATTGTAATGTTTTTCCACATTCACAAATAATGACAGCCCTCAGAAAAGGAAACAGAGATCTTTTTTTTACACTGGCTTAAAGTTGGGGTATTTTGGCAAAGTTAGTTCTCAAAATTATTGAGTGCCGAATATAAGCACGTCAGTGTTTTTGATTAGACAAAGCTTCTCCCCTTTGTCTTGTATTTTGGCAGTCAGAAGTTAAAAACAAAACATTGAGATTGGAAGAACTGTATTCCAAAGTTAATGATCTTAAAGAACTAACTAAAAATCCGGAAACACCACCAGACCTTCAGGTAAGCACTCCATCAGTGTCTCTTGTGTGTCTCTGTGTCTCTTGGGACCTCTCTCTCTCTTTTTCTTTCCTTCTCTCTCTCTCTCTCAAAAAAATATATATCTTTATATGTCCTCATTGTCATCATGATCATCATAATTCCAAGCAGACATATGGATCTTATCATATATGGGGGTCAAAGTTTTGATTACCAAATAGGCCTGGGTGTTTGAATTATGGAATTGAGACTGTTTTGTAGTTTATACTGTAAGTCCTTTTACCAACTAGGGGGCCAGAGAAGTCAATGCTCCTGAAATATATTTTAAAGGTCTTTCCAGGGAGAATTGAGAATAGGTTTTGGTCACCTCCTTGCTAGACCCTGTGTGTAGGTCTTCCTCTTTCCAGAATGTGATCTCACATTTCCCTGGAACCTCAGTCAAAACTGCCACTTTTACACCTAGTATTAACTGTGATCCTTACTCTTTCTATTTTCCCATCACTTAATATGTTTGACAATGGTGCCCACTGATTTTTCTTCTTGGAAAAGGGATGTTAGTATTGGATCCGGCTTCCTGGTAAAGCTGATGTGTTTTTGACAAACTGGATGTGAACAGAATTCCTACTGAACAAGTGTTCTGGTCTTCACAGATTTTAATAAAATCTTGCTTTATATTTAGTTTATTGAAGCAGACTTAAGGCAGAAACTGGAGCATGCCAAAGAAATAACTGAAGTAGCAAAAGGAACCTTGAAAGATTTCACTGCTCAGTGCACACAAGTGGAGAAATTTATTAATGACATAACAACATGGCTGACAAAAGTGGAAGAATCATTGATGAATTGTGCCCAGACTGAGACTTGTGAGGGATTGAAAAAAGTGAAGGTAGGTAATAAACTATCATTAAGTGCTTCCATTCAAATAGAGATATTAGTTCTCCCGTTTTGTGGTGAGTATAATAAAAAATATAACCTCTGCTCTCAATTACCCATGTTAACAGCAGACCAGCTATTCATGACATTGAACACAACAAAGTAAACAACAGGTGAAGAACTGAATGCAGATGTTAAGAAATCAAAGATGTATACTCTAGAAACAGAAAGCATGCATTGCTGTAATGATTTTTTTGTTTTTTGGGGTTTTTTTTTTTTTGGTAAAAAAGTGAAGACTATGGAAGAAATATTTCATTTTTCATGAATTTTTCAACTTGGATATCAGATAGTTTTTAATCACTTAGTTACTTTTATTGGTTAGTATGACTTCTTTCATCTAGAGAACAGTACATTTGGGGGGAGAAAGGAGTTGAGAAAACATTCTACTTCCATGTTGTCTGTCTGTGTTAATAGGTGAAATGCCTGATCAACTTCTGTAAAGGATGTGCATTGAGTTGACTTTGCAACATATGCAGATTGTTCTCTTGTGGCATATTTTATTGCTGTACTTGAGAATAAAGGCATATATTTTGACATTAACTCCTGGTGCTTTTGATGTGACCTGTGACCCTGAAACAAAGCTCAAGTGGCCTGTTGAAGAATGTGAACTGAGACAGTTTCTAATCAAGTGACTAAACCCAAAATCATGGACTGGGATCCATAAGAACCTATTCAATTTGCTTGAAATACCTCCCAACCCTTGTTTATTCCTAAGGAGAAATGGCAAAATCCTGAGAGAAGCAATATAGATCTATCACAAATACGCAAAAAGTCCCACCAAAATGTACACACTACTGAGTGGATTCAAAAGCATCAGTTTCAGATTTAAAAAAAAAAACCACCATTGTGGAGTAAATGGAGTATATCTCTTGAATGTGATGAATATTCTTCATGATGTACTTTTTTTAATCTGTAGGATATACAAAAAGAACTTCAAAGTCAGCAAGGCAACATCAGCTCTACCCAAGAAAATCTCAATAGCTTGTGCCGAAAGTACCACTCGGCGGAGCTGGAGACCCTGGGCCATGCCATGACTGGGTTGATAAAGAAACACGAAGCTGTGAGCCAGTTGTGCTCCAAAACCCAGGCCAGCCTGCAGGATTCTCTGGAAAAACACTTCAATGGTGAGTTCTGACGGGCCTTAGCATGAATAGTTTGTTTATAAGACAGAATCCAAACCAAATGCTGCCTAGAAACTGCCAGCAAAAGTTTGAGAAAACTTTCCAGAAGGATATCATTTTAAATTCATTTATGCTTTGAGATTTGAGCAATAGAAGTGCTTTGCTCAGGCCTCTTGCCCTATGCAGAATTCTTCTTTCTTCCCAGGAAAGCAGGAGTCCACCATTTGATGATTCTGAATTTGATCTGGATTGTCTGCCTATAGCTCATGTGTGTGGAAAATGACTTCCACTATTTAAGTGGCCGGCAGCCACTGTCCAAGTAACTATTGGAGTGTTTTATGTCATGACGAAGTGACACAATAAGCTTGGGTGTTAGGAGAGGCTGTGAAACAGTGGCAGCCACCCAGTCCAGGAGTTGCCCATCCTGTCCCCACCTCCGCTGCCACCCAGCTGTGCCTGTGCCCTGATGTGGATGCATTAGGAGTCTCCAGGTCAACTTAGTAGGAAGGGGAAGTGGTTCCTCCCATGCCGTAAAAATGGCTTTAGCGTCCCTGGAGTGTTTCTCCCCTTGCACTCTTACGTATTGAGTCAATTCATTATCTTTCTTCACCGAAAGAAAGAAAAACAATGGAAAATCAGACATTCTGGGAACACACATTTTAGTCTTTTCTCTGAGATAATTTCTCAGTCCTACCATGAACAGTCAGGGTTGTAGATCATGCTGTATTACTTTCTATATTATCATTTTCTTTCTGGAATATTTTGGAAGGCAGGAGGAGATGGCCTCAGGGCCAGAAATAATTCATTGTGGTAATCCTGGAAGCTCATTCGATGTTTTAGATTTATTCCTGATTTTCGTTACTTCCAAAAGAGTCCATGCAGGAATTCCAAGAATGGTTTTCAGGAGCAAAGGCAGCAGCAAAAGAATCATCAGATCGAACGGGCGACAGCAAAGTGCTAGAGGCAAAGCTGCATGACCTTCAGGTATGGAAGCTGGCATCCTTTTCCTTCTTTCCCAACCTGCACTCGAGTGCCTTCAGGTCAGACCTAAATTATGATGTTTTTCAAATCTTCTTATTCGAGCCCATCCTTTCTTCTTCCCTAACAGAATTTGGCTTATTGAGTCAAAAAGAGAGCTAGGCAACATGAAAAGTACATTGAAAAAAATAGTTTGGAGCTAGAGAATTTCTAAATTCCTTTCTTCTCTCTTTTTAGCCTATTGACCATTCTTTGAAATTCATTCAAAACTAAACCTAATTTAATTTTTATAGAAGTAAAAGCATAAATAATTCTATCTATGTTATATCATTATTATATGAGAGTTTTAAAAAGAAGGAGAAGACATGGCTTGTAGTTTTTTAAATAACTTATGGTCTAAATGTGGAGATAGGATTAAAGTAACAGATATTACAGGTTTTATAGGTTTTACTGATTGTGAAAAATGTATGAATTCAGGAAAGAGAAGGCCATGGTGAAGCAAGTTAAGAAATTATTTATAGAGGAATAGGTTCAAATGAGGTTTTGACCAAGTTTTTCAAGCAGCCAATCTGAGCAAAGCACTATGTTGAGTATTGTTAAAAAACAAAAATTAAAAATTAACATAACAAGGACCATGAGGGTTTGGGGGTGTGATGAGTGATAAAAATAATGTAGATAACTCATTATATTAGAAGTCAGGGTAGGAATATTGTTATAGCAAAGGAAGCTGGTTTTGCAGGAGGTGTGGTGAATTCACATGTGCAATTGTCTCCTGTTAACCTTGAGATGCAGTGAACTCCACAAAGAAACATCTGAGCAACAATTTACACGCTACTCTGGAGCTCTGGGGAGAGGCAGAGCTGGCACTGAATTCTGGGGTTCTTTAGCTTTGTTGAGGCTGTGCATAGATCTTGGTGCATACCACAGAAAGAAGGGGCCTGAGGCCTGGATTTTGTGTTCAGGGTGGATCAGAGGAGGAGGAGAAAGGGCTGGAAGCAGCTAACCAGTTAGAGTTACAGCACTCTAACTGTGAGAAGCAGTGGAACCTGGACCAGGTTGAGACGGTGAGAATGAGGAGAGTTAGAGAACAAGACCTTGATGAGAACTCTTCTCTTCCAGCTTGACATTGTTCACATTTTGCCCTCCGTGGTACCAGTGACTGGCTGGCACCATCCTCAACGAGGGGCCTTGATTATATCCAATTGCATGCATCATTCTCACTCCAACCCTGTTAGACATTTTTTTCCTTTGAACTCTGTTATTCTTTCTGTCTCAGCCCACAGTTGTAATGAATGTCCCCATGCACTAAGGTCTCTGAATAATAGCAAAGATTTTATATTACCCTTATTTCCTGAAACAGAACATTTTGGACTCAGTCAGTGATGGGCAGAGCAAGCTTGATGTGGTGACTCAAGAAGGACAGACTTTATATGCACATTTGTCTAAACAAATTGTCAGTAGCATTCAGGAACAAATTACAAAGGCTAATGAAGAGTTTCAAGCATTTCTGAAACAATGCCTTAAAGACAAACAGACTCTTCAAGACTGTGCTTCAGAACTTGGGAGGTAGGTTGTTTTGATAAATGTAGATTTCATCATACACTGAATGTGTTTTTGAAGACTTAAAGAAAAAGAGTCATGTAAATAAACAAATAATATTTGAAATTATGAGTTTAAATTATAATAAACTTTGACCTTAAGTACAAGTTAGTACTAGGAAAGTAATGCATTGCTCAGACTCTGAAGTTATCATTTGGCTTTATTGTCTACATAGAAAAAAAACTAAGCAATTATATTTACCAGTAATTGAAAATGATATAAATACACATAGTTTTTGTCTATTTGGTTAACTAAAGATATTAGAGCTTTCACACCTCAGTTTTTAGATTATCCTAGCCTTTTTCTTGTGTCCACTTCTGCTCGGACAGAGTCATGGAAAAAAGCAACTATTGAATTCTAGGGATCAAGATTCAAATCAGTAATATTAATTTATGTTAATGAGTGTGAATATACAATTAGAAGGGGAGAAGCAGTCTTTACTTAGGGCAGCAAAGATGTCAGTATAATCAAATTGCCTTCCTGGTGGTAGAGTAATTTGCCCGACTCTTGCCCAGTTTTCTTGGAGAGTTTACATAGTTTCTAAAACTTAGAGCTCTTGTGCTATATTCAAATTCTCTTAAGAAATAAAGATGCAGAGACCACTTTCTCCTCTTTTTCCTGGGCTTCCACTGCCCCACTTATCCACTGGCCTCAATTCAAAGGTCTTTGTAGTAAGAAACAAAATTAAGTGCACATTGACATGGGAATGTGATCTTGCTAGCAATTACCAGCTATGACATCAATTCGAGTAAGTGAGGTGATCGTTTTTCTGCTTCAGTCTCAAAAGAAATTACCATGATTTGTCACTTTGTTACTGAAATAAGTAATAATTTGGATGGGCTTATTTTTGAGGTATTTTTTTCATAACTTGAAAATTCATGAGATCTTAATTGCCATATAAAAGACATTGTGACCTCAGCTAGTAGAACTTACTTATCATAACAAGCATATAAGGTGTTTTCTTTTCTTTAGCTTTGAGGATCAGCACAGAAAACTAAACTTATGGATCCATGAAATGGAAGAAAGGTTAAATACAGAAAACTTGGGAGAGAGTAAACAGCACATTCCTGAGAAGAAAAATGAAGTTCATAAAGTTGAAATGTTTCTGGGAGAACTACTGGCTGCAAGGTATGATCCACAAATGGAATTGGTCCTTTATCTGCCACCATGTTGTAGACTGGTTGGTTGGTTATTTGTTTTGGTGTTGGTTGGTTATTTGATTGGTTTTTGATGGCGGTTTGTCCCTGTCCTTGAATGTCTAGAACACAGGTGATCATGCTACATTCTTTACAGCAGTATGGTAGCTGGGTAAGTGCAAGGTAGACATCTGTTTTCCAGTCCCACTTCTCTTTGCTCAAGAAATTGGGCAGATCACTTACCTCCTATGACTCTGGATTTCAGCCTTCATACATGGTGTTAATAATTCTGTATCCTCCTCTCTGGGGTTATTTTGAGGATCAGTTAACATAATGTGAAGTTGATATGAAGAAAAGAAAACCACACATTCACAGTGACCGTAAAGATACAAATTACTGCCGTAGACCTCAAATTCCATATATTCTTCACACATTTCAGCCTCGCATTCCATTTCCCACCCACCTGTCCTCATAATATTCTTAGTATTACAGTCATTAAGTCTTACTCTCCTTGTGGCTCCTGTTCTCCACTGCAATATGTATCTCTTCATTGCTCCCCTCTGAGAAAACGTTTCTGGCTCCTTTCCTAGGCAAAGTTCTCTGGTCTGTGCTTTTGACCCTACTGCTTTCAGTGCATTGCCCTTTAAATTGGTGCCCCACCACTGGCATTTTCAGTTGCTTTTGCTCCACCAGAAGATAGAAAATTTTCCATCGGCTTGACCAAAAAATTGGGGCTCCGTAAGTGTCCTCTTAAAGAGCAGGTGCACTTGTGTGTGAAGCAGGAGGAGACAGCACCCCCCTGCTCAATCAGATAGATCAGCAACAATTGGGTAAAAATCGCCTAATGAAGATCATAGTCATTCCTCATTTCCACCGAGGCCTCTTTTTGGTCAGACATGCCTACCTAGTATTCCTTGTTTTGAAAAACAAACATGCAGACAAATGAGCAGCAGAGCACATACTGACAGCTGCTTGTTGGTGTGCTGGTGTGACGACTATTATAAAATGTTCCTGGAACGCTTTGGTCCTATCTCCACAAGTGCTTACTGTGCTGAAACTCTTTGTTTACTCTGTGCACCCCAACTTCCAACTACGAGTTCCTCAAGGTCAGGGACTTTAGATCTTTGTCATCCCATTGTCTGGTATAGTGCCAGAAAAATAGAAAATATTCACTGAATTAAGAGAATAATAGCATCATCTGACCATCCCAGCTACTCGAGAGGCTGAGGCAGGAGACTAGCTTGGGCCCAGGAGTTTGAGGTTGCTGTGAGCTAGGCTGGCGCCACGGCACTCTTAGCCCAGGAGACAGAGCGAGACTCTGTCTCAAAAATAAATAAATAAATAACTTTGCATGTTCTCTGCTTTCATTTCTTCCCCGCAGGCCGCTCTTTCCCTTGCTGTGTATTACTTCGGCCGTCATTACTCTAAAACTGCATTAGAGAAAAAGTGGCCCAAATACCCTTCAACACCAAATTCAAAGTCTTTATTTCTCATTGTTTTTCTGATAATTTCAGCTTCTTAATGTTGATGAAGACATAGTCCTTGCAGTTTTACTCTCTGATTTTCCAGGACCAGATGTAGGAGACCTTACATGGTCTGGCTTCTGGGTTCTTTCCCTCCACACTGGCCGCTTTTTGGGACAGCCCTAATGCACTTGTGTTGATCACTCAGATTCCCAAACTGGGTCCCCTGACTTCTCTCACTTGCTTACTATTTGCTCCTCCAGTCTTCTGGATTTTTTTCATCATAATATTTCCAATACTTCAAATATTTTGGGGAGAGATGCCTTGTATAAAACTACCCAGCTTGAGACGCATTGAATTTTTATCATCCGTTAAGCAATTCATCTTGTAGTAACAATGGAAATCTCTTGTCTTGAATTATTATTTAACTCATATCATCGCTGAGGCCACCTCTTGACTCACCAAACAGGTCACAAGTATAACAAATGTCTTTCTGAGTCGGTGTAATGGTGTGCAACTCTTTGTACATCTCAGGGTGGCCCATAGGATGCTGTTTACATGGTAGCTGCTCAAAAAACAAACAGTTGAGACCTTGTGGGAGGTTCGGTTTGTGTTCTTTTTCTAGTAGTCACAACAGTTTGTGTTAAGACATTTTCACTCTCCCTGCTGGTATCCCGGGCTTTTCCTGATAGACGTGCTGGTAAGAATTCAGAACTTTAACATAGAATGAAACTGACCAAGCTACCTAGCGATTCAGTTTCTCCCACAACCTAATTAACATAGCTCCAAACTAAAATGAACCCAATACCCAAGAGTGACACGGAAACTCTAAAGCACTTTTAAAAATAGCCTTTTGAGAGAAACTTTTTTTTCCCACTTTGTCCAACATTGTGTTGGATCCTGGGACTGTAAGTTGACTATAACAGTACTGGCTTCTGGAAGGGACAGCCTTGTGGATCAGCACAGATGGTATATGAGGTGTCAGAGCAAGACAAGGAGCAGAGGGCACACACGAGGGTCCTGCACTCTCCGCGCTCCCTGCGTTGGCGTGCATGCTTCCCGGGGATGTGGTGCCTGAGCTGAATTTTAAAGGGGCAACTAGCAAGGAAACAGAGAAGGGCAGGAGGGTTTTCACAAAGGAGGAATCTCCATGTCTGTACAAAACAGCCGAGTGTTTTGCAGATTTCAGGGAGCTTTTCATTGTTAGAGCAGTAAGAATGGAGAGATGCTAGAAATAAGCTCAAAGACGCAGCCAGGCCCACTTCTGAGTTTAATTCCTACTACTACGGTAATTCTATCACTGCTATTTGCATGCAGGCCCTGCACAGACTGCATGGCATCCCTGACATGTATTGGCTGCATTAGGAGAGCCCATAAGAGAGTGCAAGTAGCCAGCCCGGTCCCAGCATCTTTATTTTAAAGGCATGTCAGCTATGAGCTTGTGTCTGGTTACTGCTCCAATGTCAACAATCCTTTGCCACTCCTCCCCTGCACTCCAGAATGTCAGAATTAAGATTTTTTTTCCTGTGTGTTTTGTTTTGTTTTTTTAGAGAGTCTCTTGATAAGCTTTCCCAGAGAGGGCAGCTTCTGAGTGAAGAAGGCCACGGAGCTGGGCAAGAAGGACGCCTGTGCTCCCAGCTCCTCACGAGCTACCATAACCTACTCAGAATGACCAAAGAGAAACTCCGGAGCTGCCAGGTGGCCCTGCAGGAGCACGAAGCCCTGGAGGAAGCGCTGCAGAGCATGTGGTCCTGGGTGAAAGCTGTTCAGGACAGACTGGCCGGGGCAGAGAGCACCCTCGGGAGCAAAGACACCTTGGAAAAACGGCTGTCGCAAATACAGGTATGTGGGGCACCAGCCAGACACCTACAGCTGCTGAACATTGATTTGATTCAGAAGTGTTTGGATTGGGTCTTAATTTGTTTTGTGAGCCTCTAAATGAGGATTATGTGGGCAAAATGGAGAAATCAGGCAAGAAGGAAATGGAGGGATCCTTCTTCCCCTTTGTAAAGGAAAATTTCTGTTCTAATGGATTTAAATAATTTTTAATTTCATTTTAATATTCAGCAAACATTATTGAATACTTTGCACTCTGCTCCAAGCACTATGCAGGTTGGTGATACAGAGGTAAAAGTCAGGCCTTGTTTTCTAGGCGTTCACGATCCCGCAGGAGAGACCGACCTGCCAGTTGTCACTGGCAGCACAGCACCCGTGTAGGGGCTGGGACTAAGCGAGTAAGGGGGTGTTGAAATCACAGAGCAGATCACCAACCCAGACTGTAGTCAATGAAGGTGACCTTGACAGAGAGGAATTAGGGGACTGCTGGGTTTTGGACAGGTGTATCTTCACTTTCAAAATAATTTCTTTTGACTCTTTGAAACCCAAGTCAATAAAATTATAATTTCTAGGCTAGTGGCCCAAAGTTTTCTAAGAATTTAAATTGAAGCTAATCTTGGTCTCCCAGACTCCCAGATATCTGATTTTAAGGATAGTGCTATATTGCAATAGGGTCCGGAGTTTGTTGTTGTTTTCCTTTTATGGGTAGTGAAGTATTCCCTACCTAAATTCTTATGGGAAACATAGCCATTTTAAAAAATAGTAGAAGGTTTTTATATTCCTACTGACAAGGGTTCCTCCTTGCTTCCCAGGACATTCTCCTGATGAAAGGGGAAGGCGAAGTTAAGTTGAACATGGCCATTGGCAAAGGGGAACAGGCCTTGAGAAGCAGCAACAAAGAAGGTCAGAAGGTGATTCAGACCCAACTGGAGACCCTGAAGGACGTGTGGGCTGACATCATGAGCTCCTCCCTCCGTGCTCAGAGGTACAGAGCCTATTTTTAGTGTTTATTTGCCTAAGTAAAACCCAGTGCCTTAGTAAAATGATGGCCAGTGTTGAGGGATCCTGGGGTGGAATTACGAAGCGTGTTATTTTAGCTTGTTGTATGCATACCTGTCTTTGCCTGCATTGTACTTTCCAAGGACAAAGACTGTTTTTTGTTTGTTAGCTTGTTTTGTATCTGTGTTTTTGTTTTTGTTTTTTAATATTTACATCTCCTCTCATATCTCTCATGGAATCTTGCAAATAATATGGGCTCAGGAAAATATATCATTTCAAGTCGTCAAAGCAATGATATGTGGTTCTTTAATACCTTTAAACAGTTTTAGTTTTTTAAAGGAACATATAGGAAATTAAGCTGGTGGTGACTGTTGAGCTTAAGTATACATCTGTTGCTCAAGAAAAAGTAATAATACCACCCACATTGGGGTTGTAGGAAATGTGTGGGGTGGTTTTGATTGTCACTGTGATAGGGATATCCCTTGCATTTAGTGACTGAGGCAAGGGAAGCTAACATCCTGCAAAGTGTGGAACATTGTCCCACAACCAACAGTCAGCCCAGCCAGAACAGAGCCCAGCCGTAGAGCCTCTGTTGAAAGCACTGTACCAAACACTGAGGAGGAAGTAGAGATCTTGACAGTTATATCTGGTGGTGTTTTGTTGTTATTGTTGTATTTATGAATGGAAGATATCCACCTCCCTCCCTCTTGGAGTATCCACAAATTATCTGGCCAGCTTGGTGGACAAATGACCATTAGTCAGAAAAGCACATCTTAGGAGCCATATTCTGAAGGTTATATTTACTGTCAGACACTGACAAAGTGAGTCTCCAATGTGATCACAACCAATAGATGAACAGAAGATTGAAGTTCATCACAAAACAAAACAAAAAAACCACTGCAGTTATCCACTATAAGGTAAACAATAAGCACTGCTTGCAACTAAAATTTCGGAGGTTTTTTTGTTTTGTTTTTGAGACAGAGTCTTGCTCTGTCGCCCAGGCTGGAGTGCAGTGGCACAATCATAGCTCACTGAAGCCTCCAACTCTTGGGCTCAAGCGATCCTCCTGCCTCAGCCTCTTGCTCAGGCTGATCTCGAACTCTTAGCCTCAAGCAATCCTCCCGCCTCAGCCTCCCAAAGTGCTAGAATTATAGGCATGAGCCACCACATCCAGCAGGAAGGTTTTTTTTTTTCCTTTAATACGGAGCATGGGTGGTGACTGTCAATGTCAGCAGGACTCTGCATCTTAGTAATAACTCGAATGGTCAGCAAGAAAAAAATCAGATCCTGTAGTCATCTACTTGTCCAGTAGACTGCTGGAGCATGAACTAAACTTCCCAAGGCCAGCTTCCTAAAAGTTAAAAGAATGTGGGTGAATATTTTTCAGATGTTAGAATAAAATATTAAATACAGGAACTCAAATCCCTGATCCTCCTATTTCAGCAAGAAATTAAATTTGACAACTACATATTGAGCAGTGGCAATGCTCACATTGTGTTAAAATAATGAAACAAAACAAAGGGTTTTGCCCTCTAAGAGCTCCGAAGCAAGGGTAGGATATATTCCAGAAAAACTCTGACTCAGACTGTGTTACTGTGAGTTTTCAAAAGACTCTATGAGGCTATAGAAGAATGCAGAGTCTGGGATGACTTCTGGAGAAAGAGCATTGATTTGAACTTTTTAGAAAATTCTTTGAGGAACAGATAGGACTTTGAGGTCTCTATGATGAAGTTCCTATGGGTGCAAAAGCAACGGTTTGAACAAATGCTGGAAGTACATTTACCACAAGATCTTAACTCCAGGATCATAGGCTTGTATGCAAGGGAGGTTTGGAGGGAGTATCACTGAAGATGAGTTTAGAGCAGTTTGTAAAGCTGAATAATGGAGGGATTTTTCTTTCTGAATGTTCATCTAGAGAGCCTTTTCTTTGACTATCTGGAAAGCTATTATATTTATTACTATATTTCTTACAAATACTTGAGCATTCATCCACATATTCAATACATAAGCACTATATATATACAGTGCATATGTGTGTATATATGTATATATAATATCTCTAAATGAAAATCAATCTAATGATATTATTTACCCAGAAAGAATACTTGAATTTTGAGTTCCAGTCAACAAGTAATTACCATCTGATTTCAATAAGATCAACTAAGCCCAAGAATATTAAGAACGGATAAATACTAAATAAAGTATAATTGATATTCCAGTGCTGATTTTTAACAACATAACAGATAAATTCATCTTTTCACTTAAGACAATAGCATGTGGAAGATAAATCTCCAGATGCATGTGTGATTACAGCTTCTGCCTTCATATTTTAACACAGATTGACTTTGTTTGAAGGAGCAGTGTTACGAGTCTTATGGATCAGGGAAGTAGTGTTTCTCCCTGCACTGAAAAACAACAGTTTTCATCACTTACAGTAGCATTTAGTAAAACAATTTACATGGATGTGTGATGACCTTGTAATTGGTTTTTGGTAGAGATGTCAAAATAACTCATTTTTATAACATGTGACATTAATTCTAGCACTTTAGAGTCTGTGATTGGCCAATGGAATGACTATCTAGAGAGGAAAAACCAGTTGGAACAGTGGATGGAATCAGCGGATGAAAACGTAGAGCATCCCTTACAACTGCAGCCGGGTCTGAAGGAGAAGTTCTCCCTGCTGGACCACTTTCAGTCCATCCTGTCTGAGGCGGAAGATCATGTCAGAGCCCTTCACCGCCTTGCTGCAAAGTCCAGGGAGCTCTACGAGAAGACTGAGGATGAGTCTTTCAAGGACACAGCTCAAGAGGAACTGAAAACACAGTTTAATGATATAGTGACTGTGGCCAAGGTTAGTGCTTTATACCAAAAAAAAAAAAAAAAAAGGAAAAAAAAGCTTCAAGGCTCAGGTAAAGAATAAACTGTGGATTAAATTATTGGAGAACTGGCTGCTCTAAAACTGTACATTTAGTGAATAAATATTACATAAATATCATTTCTTACCTATGAATGCTCAGGCATTTTTCTGTCTCTAAAATTTTAAGATGATTCTTTATTCTTTGTTTTTTGTCTTTTTCCACTTTTTTCATCAACCCATCTATTTTCTTTGTAAGATTGAGCATCAAATGTCAGTGTTTGAAGGTTTTTTTTTTCTTTTGCTGCACTTTTTTTTGTTATATTAAATGCAAGTCTGTTTACTTCCCAGATTTCAATCATATACAAAGTATTGTATTCATTTCTCATCTTGGTAAAAATTGTATTTTTCTATTTTCCAAAGTATGGGCTCCTTCATATAATATCAATTTTTTTTCAGTTCTCTATATGAATATTTATTTTTTCTTTCATGATTTTTCTTTTATATATTTGTGAATGTTACAGAAATTAAGGAAGAGTTTTTACTGTTGTTTTGTCTTCTTTGATTTGCCTTTTTGGGAACTTTGTCTTATTGATGCTACAATTATTAACATATGTGCTGTTTATCTTCATTTTCATCTTGGTAGTGACTGAGAGCTGTGACTCTAGGGTCAAAAGACCTAAGTTTGAATTCTGGCTTTGACACTTTTTGACTGTGTGACTTTGGGCACATTACACATTACTTAACCTCTGTAGGTTTTTGTCTTTTTCTGTAAAACGATAACAATAATCGTATCTATATCACAGGACTGTTGTGAGGATTAAATGAAGAAATGCATCTAAAATGCTGATCAGAATGCTGTACACCAAGCTAACACAAATAACTGCTTTAATACTAAGAATGGTTATTATATTATTAAGTAGACAGTCAGAAATGTTACCTTACATACATTAAGCATAGATTTTTATGCTAAAGTAGACAATAGTAAACTTACAGGAAAAATGGTTCTTCTTCAAAGCCTTTCAGTTTAACTAAGATTTGATAGTTTCTTTTTAAGATATTACACTCAGAGAAAATTCAAGAATAGGAATGAAATCTGAGATATATCAAGAGACCTATATCAAGCCTGCTGTCTTATCTGATTTCATGTTCTCAATAATGACTCCTATTAAAGCAGTCTTGTCTTTTTCTACTAGGAGAAAATGAGAAAAGTGGAAGAGATTGTGAAAGACCATATAATGTATCTCGATGCAGTTCAGGAATTCACGGATTGGCTCCACTCAGCAAAGGAAGAACTGCACCGGTGGTCAGATATGTCTGAAGACTCATCAGCCACCCAGAAAAAGCTCTTGAAAATTAAGGTGAGGAAATGGACAGATATAACTTCACTGTTTCATTGGTTCTCGAGTATAACATACTTTTGATAAAGATTTGGTGGATATGAGATTCTGTTTTATTTAAAATGTTTCCTTCTTATTTTCTATTAATATTTGTTGGTGTTTATTACCTCATGCTTCATCAGTTCTAAACATAAACAAGATTTTAAAGAAGAATTCAAAAGACTTTTCACTTGTGAGCAAAATGCAACATTGTCTATATATGTTTCTGTATGGAAATGTTTTTGTTGCTGTAATAAGACACACTAAGAAATACGCTCTGGCTTGGTGGGCTTGACAAAAGCAGATACCATTTTCTAGCACAGTGGAAGAAAGTTTATAACTTAAAGATATTTTAACAATAACTTGGGAAATGTCATTCTAGATGTTTTATTCTGCTATCCTAGCCAACAGTCCAAGAACAGTATAGGAAACAGTACTTTAAAGGACATTAAAATGATTACCTAGTTTATTCCTTATAAGGGAAATTTCAAAAATGGAATGTATCCATATCTTTTAGTATATTTCTAGTGGCTTAAATATTAAATTGCTATCATTTATCCCCATAAAAAATAATGGATTTTTGTAAAAAATGAAGCAGTGATGAAATCTTCCATGGTTTAGTTTTAGATGAGAAAATGTTGGGAATAAATAATGTAATCATGGTCAGGAATTTAAAACTCAAGTTGTGTTTTATTCCAAGATCAGAACATACAAGTCATAAAAATCATAGCTGATGATAACAATAATAACTACATTTTGAAGATTTTCTTCTAAGTGTTTTAAAAGTATTATTTAATTCTTGCAATGCTATGCATATTTTAATTGAGATAATCACATAAAGTCACTTTTTAAGCCCTTATTCTCTATGTGATTATTTAAAACACTTCCTTGGTATATTTCTTAGTAATATTTTAATTTATTCATAGGTCCTTCCATCCATCCATCCACCCATCTGTCTAATTATTCAACCAGTGCTATGCATCCCGTAAGGAACTCACAGTCTAGTGAGGAGCAATAATGCACAAACTGATGTCTAATAATACACTAAATGTCATGATAGCTCACTATATTTTTAGAGTTTAGGCTCTGGAATCAGGGAAACCCGGTGTTGCACACTTCCTCTACTGCAGTGACTTTCTAGCTGTGTCTTTTGGGCAAGTTATTTGATGTCCTCAAGACTCAACCTCTTAATTGGTTAAAAAAAAATGAAGAATAAAAATAGTAAATAGTACCTGCCTCACAGAGTTGTTTTCAGGACTAAATTAGATCTTGCATATAAAACATTTAGCATCATGCCTAATACAAAGAACATACTCTATAAATAATCCAGTGGATTTGGTAAGTGAGTGATTAATTGGCTACAGGGTGACAAGGTGGAAAGAGTCAAGGGTGATGGTTAAGTCTTTACCTAGACTCAGTAGAGCCATCACCTGACCTGAGGAAAATAATTGCATGCAGAGGAGCCTGGTTACTGAGGGAGAGACGCGAAGGGTTAGGTGATGAACAGATCGAATTTGAACTGGCAGGTGGTAGTAATGTCCAGGAGGCAATTGATTATTCAAGCCTGAATTTCAGGTTAGGAAGCTAGATTGAAGACACAGACTTGGAAATTATTAGCATATAATTTGTACATAAAGCCGCTAGAGTGGGTGAAACCAAGACTTATGTATAAAGCAAACAGAACAATGGGCACAGAACCAAAGCCTGAGCACTGCCGACATTTAGGGGGTAACAGAGGAAAAGGATTTGAAAACAAGAGAGATAAAGAAGAGGAGAAATAATATTAACAATAAGAGGAAGACTAGGAAGGTGTGGTGCCACTGAGACCCCAGGTGAAGAAGCTGGTCAGTATCATAGATGCAGCAGGAGGCTGCCCTTGATAGGAAGATGGAAGAATGCCCACGAGATTTGACAGGCTATTTGGCAACCACCCTGAGAACCATTTGCACAGCAAGGGGAGGTGACAAACCAGATTACGTGGATTTAGGAGTAAATGGCAGATGAGGAATACAGAGTGGCAAAGATGGACTAGTGTTTTGAAAAGTTAATATGAGAAAGTAAGATAATTCTTTTACAAAGACTGCTTCATGGGTTGCCAAATGTCTTTAAAAAAAGGTTTTATAAAATGCTTCCAAAAAAGAAAAGAAATATAGGAGAAAAAAATTGATGGAAAGAAATTGGAATTTGGGAAGGAGTAAGTGAAGGCTGTCAAAGGCTGACACTGAAGTTCAGGTGGGGAGAAAACCTTGGAGGGAATACGCAAAGCACCTCCTCTGTCCTTCTCGGCCATTCCCACCCCATCCCCAGGAGTAACCACTGAGAAAAGGCAACTCTAAAGCAAAACATGTATGTGTGTGAGGGTATAAATGTGCATATGTATGTGTGTGTATATAATATTTTTAAAGAGTTTAAACACAAGATAAGAAAATATATACAAAAGTCATTTCAAAACCCTTTACAATGATGGGTTATTGTAACCCAGATTTATTCAAAATCTGGATGAGTGGAATTAGAAATTGCAAATATTGAAATGTTCCATTTTCATGCTAAAGAAAACTGGGAAAATGCATGAGAGAATATTTTGGCAAACTGAGTTTTGACAGTTGATACTGAATTCACTCATAAAGTCACATTATTATAAGTATTTAAATCTATTAGACATAGCACTTATTAAAAAAGTATATTTTTCTTCATCAACTCAGTAATTACCATGTATATTGGAAAAAAGGGATAGTTTTCATAATCCTACTGCTAAAAAAGGCTGAATATGTATATTAAAGCTAACTGTGCATAAGAATTTTCATTTGATTGTGCTGCTTTCAAATGATCTATGCTAAAATGTGGCTGTATTACATATAATTGTGAGAAATATTTATTTCAAGCTGCTTTAATGAAATACAAACACTATTATATAGACTAGTTAAGGCATTCTTTATGCTTAACATAATTTATTAGGCATACTTTATATTTACCATCCCAATTTTTCTTTACTTGCTAATTTATAAATGATTTTCTTCTTGAAGTTTCTTTTGTCCCTAATAATCATCTTTTCCTTCTATTTAATCCAGGAATGACGTCATAATTTTATATTAATTTTAACAAAATCCTGGCTTTAGCAATGGATATGTAAACACCAGGTGATGATTTTATCAAGAAAAATTTCAGTAAAAAAATAATCTGTTCTCAGAGAGAAATACCACTATTCTACCTATGTAACAATGCATATTTAATTTTATCTTGTTGTCCTTTAGAGTATTTGTGTGCTTTAAGGCTAAAACTATAGCTAGATTGTTAAATTTCTAGCGAGTTTTTTTAAAAGGTACAAATAATAGTAATAAATGAACCCAAGTCTAGAATTTAAACTTTTGATTAAGTACGTCTGTGAATTATTCATTTTAGTTGCTATAAAAATGTTTAGTGAAGGTACTGAAGTTTTTGAAGTTGTATAGGGCTCATTCTTTTGTTGTCATGAGTCAGCTTGATTCCTGGTGGGACGGACGTGCGATTTAAGCCCCTATCTTGTGGAAGATGAAATGTGGAAATTGTGAGCAGAGCACAGTTCTGCTGTAATCCTTATTCACTTGTCCATGCACTTAGGGGGAAATACAAATTCAATCATTTATAGGGGCAGTATGCCACAGGCAAATATTTAAGTCACTATCAAAACATTTTCATATGTTGAAACAATGCCTGATTTCGGGGTCCCTGTTTAATCTGTTTCAAGATGTTGCAAATTCTCGGGTCATCTTTGCCATAAGCCTCGGCACTTGGCGATGATAATTCCCTGCTATTATAATTTGGGAGTGGGTAGAGGAATTGATTCGGGTTCCTTGTGGCACACTTGCTAAAACTTCCTAGCAGGACAGGGTCCCCTTCTGTACACATTTGGAAACTTGCAGCCCAAGTGACTCACAGCCTCCTTGGTTACCATGGCGATATTCCATTACAGGAGCTGATAGATTCCAGAGAGATTGGTGCAAGCCGCCTGAGCAGAGTGGAGTCGCTGGCTCCTGAAGTGAAACAGAACACAACTGCCAGTGGGTGTGAGCTCATGCACGCGGAGATGCAGGCCCTGCGCGCCGACTGGAAGCAGTGGGAAGACAGTGTGTTCCAAACGCAGAGCAGCTTGGAGAACCTGGTTAGCCAAATGGCCCTTTCGGAACAGGAGTTCTCAGGCCAAGTGGCTCAGCTCGAGCAGGCCCTGGAAGAGTTCAGTGCCCTTCTGAAAACCTGGGCTCAGCAGTTAACCCTCCTGGAAGGCAAGAACACGGATGAGGAGATAGTGGAATGCTGGCACAAGGGACAAGTAAGTTGGCTTCCTGTTTTCTATTGGTGGTTATGCTAAAAATATTTTTTTTGACTCTCACTGTTACTTTAAAACAAAAAAGAAATTTCATGCTAACTAAAAACATGCAATGTTCAGACTTGGAGGAAGTATTTATCTAGTTAAATTTACAAAGTCTGATCTTTTTCCTCTTCTCATAAATCAAACTCTTGTAAAAAGAAAGATTTGAGGAAGAAGGAGTTATTATTTGCCATAGGAAACATTTATTGTTCGTGGAGACATTTTACTTTCATTCCTATGGTGTAAGAATTTGTAATACTGTATTCAGCCATGCAGTCTGAAAAATAGCCTGTGGGCTGAGGCATAAATAGACAAGAGAGTCATAGCTGTTTCCTTGCCAGTTAACTATTTCAAGCAATTAAATGATTGAATTTATAGCTTTGAAAGACTCATTTGGTAATCTGCTAAAGCACAACTAATAGTTTTCTTCCTGATTAGCGCTCCTCTGTGTGGTTTTGACAGCTGTACTTGAATTAGCCCGTTAACCGAACACCTACGTCATGCGCCCTGTTGCCTTCCTGGCTTTTTTTTTTTTTAAACTAATGGCAGCTTCTTCAAACTGTGAGAAAGGGAAATACACCAGGGATAGTGGAGAATGGGCAGGAGCTTGGCATTTTTTTCCTTTTTTTTTTTTTTTTTTTTACTGTTAAATGGTATCTTTGAAAGCCTTTTCACCATTTGCAATTTTATAATGCCCTGAATCATGGAGGTCCTTAAAAGGAAGTTTACTAAAGTAAACTTCTCTGCTTCTATTTATGTTATAATTGTTTCAAAATAGCTCCAGCCAGTAAGAAAGTCATGTAGTATTTCCAGCATTGCCTTGTTTTAAACCAAGTATTTGAAACAAATTTAGCACACCATAAATTAAAACTTTATAATTATCTATTTATGCTGTTTTATTTATAATGTTTCTAGTTTTTTTGTTTTTGTTGTTCTAATGCATTTCCTGTCCTTTGGGTTTACACACCAGAATAAAGCTTAGAAATCAGTTCTGTGAGACAGGGACAAAGAAGTTGGTAATTGTTCCATGTGGTTCTGATATGAAAAAATCAGTTATGCTATTTTGGCACCTTTTCATTTCCATTCCTTTCCATTTCATTAATATGAGTGAAATTTTTAAAAAAGAAAGATTTAGTTATTACCTAGGTTATAAATACTATTCTCAGTTACTGTTATTTCTTACATGGATACTATTAGTGAAAATAATAGGTCAGCCCTATAAAAATACACATGATAATGCAACAGTAAATATGAGCTTTTATTATAGTTGTTCTAACAATTCAAGGATATCGGCCTTCTGCTTAGGTCCACTTCCAGATATGACTCTAGGGCCAATGTTTTTGATGACAACACTACATTTTCTCTCAACATTCATATTTTCTTTTATTTTTAATAATGGAATTTTATCTAAAAGTAGAGATAGTATTTCAATTATTATTATTTTATAACTATTATTTTATGTTTACAAAATAGTAGATTTGCCAGGGTTCTTGTGGCATTGTTTTGCTATTGGGGGGGCCTTGTCAGTGACAATCACAATAATCATCACAAGAATTTATTTTATGCAATTAAATGACAACACTCAAGAAATCCTTTACAGTATAAAAACAGATGATTTATAAACTATATAATACAATGTGGCAAAAAGTTCTGTTTACTGTGTTTGTAAAACTTGTTTATCTTAATATTCATTGGATTATTAGTATTGGAAATATAGCAGTTTTCTTAAGCTGTATAAAGGGGAAAAATGCATTCTAGCATGTAACCAAATCAAAAGTGAAAAACTCAATATTTACATAATGAAAAAGTTCTACTGGCATGCTTTAATTTAAGTTGAAGTTATAGAAATTTTTTAAATGTTAAGTTTTGGTCAAAAGCTTTTCATTTTTAATGTCATCTCAAATTTATGAGTGACTGACTCGAATCTCAGTATTTTTACTTTTTTAGTATGAGATAAGTTGCTTTAGGTTTTATAATGTTCTCCCTTAAATAAAAGGTTCAATCTGACATAAAACAAATTGTTCCTAGTTTAGCATTTGGAGTTTCAGAAACTATCTAGTTATTACTTATGAATTTTTATAAATAAAAATGTTTTAGACTCCTGTAGCCTAGACACTGAGCTAAATAAAGAATTGACAGACCAAGAGAACACCCTCCCTGCTCCCATGGCCACGGTCTAGGTGACAAGACACACAGGTACAAAGCCAGTGGGCTGCTCATCCTGGTGAACGCCTGTAAGGTGTTCTGTGTCCTCAGAGAAGAATCCCTAAGAGGTGGGAGGGAGGGAGAGGAGCCCTAGAGGAATCATTATTTGAGCGGAGTCTTGGGGCATGATTACCACTTGACTGGACAGATCAGAGAGAGGAACAGCATCAAAATGCCACGTTACTAAGGGATGAGAAATCACAGGAGGGAAACTAGAGGACAGGAGGCAAATTAGGAGGATTCTGTGCCATTCCAGAAAGAAATGATGGCGATGTCCACGGGTCTGTGAGAGTCAGCATGCAGAGGCAAAGACGGGCACGATGAAATGAGCTAAGGCACAGAGGAGGCTAGACTGGTGTCTCTTGCATGGAGTGAGAAGGGAAACAAAGGGAGAGGCTGAGATCCTGTTCAGTCTTCTCGTTTACACCCGCGGGAGGACAGTGGTGCCATTTACCAGGATGAGGGTGCAACACAGACCTGGTTTGTTGAGGGATGTGCTTTCTCTTCAGATCTGGGCCATCTCTTGATAAATATCTCCGAGAACAATAATAGTAACAGCAACAGCTATTTGAGTAGTTACTCATCTTTTTGTCCCTCCTCCTTAATTTATTTGGTTGCTTTGGTGATAGCACTATCCACACAGTGTTTAAATATTCAAGAGTCATTTTCCTGCCGATTTCACTAATTAGGCACTGAGTGTGTTAGAAATTGTGCTAAGTGTGTGTCACTCGTGATCTCATTTCCTCCTTGTGACAACTCTGTAAGAGGAACACTCTGATTGCAAAGCACCTTGTGTAACTCAGCTGACCATGGCATTGATTTCAGAGGTGTACTCTTCAGTTCCTAAGAATTTATTTTGGATTAGGTACACTGTTTTTCATGAGTCTCCCTTTCTTCATTTGGGCAGGTGGGGGTGGGGAGGGTCCCAGAATCCAGCAAAATACTTGGCATATAGCATGTATTTAGCAAATATTTGATGGCTATATGAATGAAACTATGAAACAAATGAATTAGTAGTTAAATAAGACCTGTTGATTATAAAAAATTCTTAACATAAATGTTACCTGTATATGCTACACAAATCAATTGCTATGTACATTTTAATCCATATATATATCTCCCAATGACCTAGTCAGACTATTTTTAAACAATGTAGTTTCTCTTTTCTTTTCTTGTTTCATTTTCAGTCATTTGGCCGGTTAATCATTTGGCTACTCTACAATATTTGATGCTATAGTGTCTGTGCATGGCTAGAAAACTAGAAAAGGAGACAAATTAGCTAAGTGCTATTATTTATAAGAGGAATTCTGAAAATATGCCTCATTTCTTTATTGAATCTACTGTGTTGGTTCCTCCCTCACTAATAATTTATCATATGATTTATACCTGTGTAGTATGAGGATATGAAAGTGACCCAATGTAAATGCTCCCTTCTCTGTCTTATTATTTCCTAAAAGGAGATACTAGATGCTCTACAAAAAGCAGAGCCTAGAACAGAGGATCTCAAGTCTCAGCTGAATGAACTTTGTCGATTTTCCAGAGACCTGAGTTCATACAGTGGGAAAGTTTCTGGCTTAATTAAAGAATATAATTGGTGAGCATGGACCTTATTGGTATTCCAAATATTTTTATACAAATTAGAAGCTAGAGGTTTATTTTAAGGTATAATTTCAAAATGATATTAATTAAGCATTAAGTGCATTAATAAATGAGATAAGTACACATTCTAAGAACTGATTCCATCAAACATTAGTTTAATCAATGTTATCAATTTTTTTCCTCTATTAAATTGTCAAATCACTTTTTCAGTCTTTGTTTGCAAGCATCCAAGGGCTGCCAGAATAAAGAACAGATTTTACAGCAAAGATTTCAAAAAGCCTTGAGGGATTTCCAGCAGTGGTTGGTTAATGCAAAAATCACTACTGCCAAATGTTTTGATATACCTCAAAATATTAGTGAAGTTTCAACAAGTCTTCAGAAAATACAGGTAAGAGTGTTATCAATTAATTTTAATAATGGTTAATTCTAACAATTAATTCTAATGATAGCATTTAAAAGGTACCTCTAGATCTTTTTGTTAGTGCATTCCATATTAAAGTTTTTCTAAAGAAACTCAAATTTCACATAAATTCCCACTTGAAATGGTTGATTTTTTTATGTGAAGAGAAACTGGTCTGTTTATATAAGTACATACTATTTTTACATGTAAATCAGGGAAATAATAAAAGCTCTTTCTATGTGACAAACATTGAATTGTGTGTGCTTACTCTAAGTGGATTTTGTCATTTAATTTTCACAATAACCATATCAAGTTCGTAAGATGATAATTCCCAGCATACAGATAGCATAAAAGAAATTTAGTGAGGTTGCAGAGCTGCTGTGTAAAATTGCCAGATTTATCAGAGGTAGATTTTATGTTTGTTCATTTTTTTCTCTCATCCTTTTCTTTACCTAATTGCAACTTCATCGTGCCGTTCTACACAACACCTTCAACAGCAGCCTTTTTTAGGCACAGTTGTTGAAATTGCCTTTCATACCTGTGCATGTCTGATTATTGCATATATTAGCAGTCCTGAAAGATCAGTGATGAAATTTGAATTTTTTTCAGAGGGCATATGTATATAGCAAACTATACATGCACATGCTTGAAGTTTTTCTAGTAGGAGCAGGCTCTGAAACAGTATTGCCCATATCTCTTTCACCAATTTGAATTCTTGGTTATTAATATAATAGGATAACTCTTGCTTTGAAGAGTTGCTCCATTTAAAATTCTTCCAATTTTGCTTCAGGTTAAGGGGTAGAACTTTGAAACCTCATTCACCCATTAGTCTGTGTTGGAGAAACCCAGTACTATTTTTGAGGACAGGCTTTGGCCTTTTCTCTGCCCTGCCGCCCCCAACCTCAGCATAGCTCTATGTATGGGGGTGGCCATCCGTGGAGATAAACATCCTGGTGAGGTTCCTTTAAACAAAATCCACAACAGAATATCTATGCTTCTGTTTCCTGTCAGAATAAATAACCTTGAGCTTGGGCTTTCCATTTCTTCTCTAACCTTTGAAAATATTAATGGAAGTTGACTGTAGAATACATACAGAATCCACCTATTTTTCTAGAGAAAGATTATATTCTTTTGTTTTGGTGGTTTTATTTGTTTTGTTTTGTTTTGGAGATAGAGTCTCGCTCTGTCACCTGGGCTAGAGTGTTGTGGCGTCAGTCTAGCTCCCAGCAACTTCAAACTCCTGACTCAAGCCATTCTCCTGCCTCAGCCTCTCGAATAGCTGGGACTACTGTTGTATGCCACCATGCCGGGCTATTTTTTAGTAGAGACAGGGTCTTGCTCTTGCTCAGGTTCTTCTCGAACTCCTGCCCTCAGATGATCCTCCCACCTCAGCCTCCCAGAGTGCTAGGATTACAGGCATGAGCCACCATGCCCAGCCAAGATTATATTCTTGGATCTAGCCAGCTGTTGGGAAAAGTACACACTTTGGCTACACTTTATTAAGTTATACTTTGGCATTATGTCATTGACTTGTATGTCATAAGGACAACCATATGAAACACTCTGTTGTCTTTTATTTTATTTTCTTAGAGATAAGGTCTCTCTCTGTCATCCAGTCTGGAGTGAAGTGCTACAGTCATAGCTCACTGCCACCTCAAACTCCTAGGCTCAAGCTATCCTCCCACCTCAGCCTCCTAAGTAGCTGGGACTACAAGTGTACACCACTATGCCCAGCTAATTTTTTTTTTTTTTTTTTGAGACAGAGTCTTGCTCTGTTGCCCGGGCTAAAGTGCCGTGGCATCAGCCTAGCTCACAGCAACCTCAAACTCCTGGGCTCAAGCCATCCTCCTGCCTCAGCCTCCAAAGTAGCTGGGACTATAGGCATGCATCACCACGTCCGGCTAATTTTTCTATATATATTTTTAGCTGTCCATATAATTTCTTTCTATTTTTAGTAGAGACAGGGTCTCATTCTTGCTCAGGCTGGTCTCAAACTCCTGAGCTCAAACCATCCACCTGCCTTGGCCTCCCAGAGTGCTAGGATTACAGGCATGAGCCACCGCGCCCGGCCTTAATTTTTAAATTTTTTGTAGAGAAGGGATCTTGTTATGTTGCCCAGTCTGGTCTTGAACTCCAGGCCTCAAGTGATCCTCTCACCTTTGCCTCCCAAAATGCTAACATTATAGGCATGAGCCACTGCGCCCAGCCTGTTGTCATTTTTTGATAAACTACCACTAAAAATGTAATCCACTCCATATAATAGCATTTGCTTTATTAAGACTACCCATGAAAATTCACATCCTGTCTCTTTCTAAGAATGATTATGCTTCTGCTGAGAAGATGGTTTGTTTTTATCATATGTGAGTTGTGTACCTGGTTGTGTTTACTCTTTTGCTTTGGCAGCTAGGATCCTCAGAGCCTAAGTCATAATCCAACCCCATCAATAATACAGAACCATATGGCTTTTATTTTGTAAACTAATCTTAGCCAGAGTCTATTTTATTTTATAACTCTTATTTTCCCTTGGTACTCATTTCCTCTCTTGTTTATTTTTATATAATTGTCAATGTTATATGAGACAGCTCACAACATTTTTGGGACAAGTCATTTTTTAGATTAGTAAATAAAATAATTTACAACTTGACTATTAAAGGAAGACCTGGGCCTTTTACAATTAAAATAGCTTATTTCTTCTCTTTGATTTTAATGAGGAATATATAGAAAAATCAATGTATTTTAAAGCATAGAGCATTTTATTGTGCTTAATTTTATATTTTTATTTATAGGAGTTTTTGTCCGAAAGTGAGAATGGACAGCATAAGCTAAACATGATGGTGTCTAAAGGAGAACTTCTGAGTACTCTGTTGACCAAAGAGAAAGCTAAAGGGATCCAGGCCAAAGTTGCAACTGCAAAAGAAGATTGGAAAAATTTTCACTCAAATCTCCACCAAAAGGAATCTGCCCTAGAGGTATATATAGTATAGCCAACTACGTGGACATCTTCTGTGTTGTTTGTTGTTGTTGTTAATTAAACCACAGTTTCCATATAACCGAGTGCCAATATCGATGACTTTTGTCATCCCTCTTTGAATATAAATGGATAATTGGATAACTGTAAACTAGCTCAATGCTAGCAGGAGCCTCCCTGAGGAATTAAGTAGCTTCTTGCACAGCGGGGTCTATTGTTACAGACTGGCCCCTCCACAGACAGCCAGCTTTACATTTCAGCATAGCACTTAATCTTCCATTAAAATGCCTCAATATTTTCTTCAGAGGCAATATAAGGTGAATTTATGATAACCATAAAATAATTATTGCCACAATAATTTTTTCTTCCAAGAGCATCTATTTTATGTAGCAACTCTTCTTTTAGAGGAAAATTTTAGAGGTATGGGGAGTATCTTTTCCCTTTAAAATAATACTTCCTGGTGGAATAGAGCCTTCATTTGATTATGACCATAATTAATGCAGGATGGAAAAAGATAATAGAGGATTAACATTCAGCATGAGAAAATGTGTATTTCCTCAATTCTTTTCTAACCCAAGACCATCGAGTTGTCTTTTGTAACAGTGGTTGTTCTTTCAGGGCAGGTATCCTCCACTTAATAGAGTGATATCCACTGTGTAGTGCCTAGAAATTCGCAGTTAACCCTGCAGGAATCATCAGTGCAATGTGGCTTGAGCTCTGAAGCATCAGCTGTTGAGTTTAATATGTCTAGATTTGATTGCAAGATTACCTAGTTCAACAGATGTGCAAAAGTAGGCAAGTAGGTCATGAATTGCCTGTTTTCTTAATCTCTTATTTCCCTTATGATTAAGTGTAACCCTTTTAATTTATTCCTCCCTCCCAACTTTTCTCCCTCCTTCCTATAAGGAATAGATACATAATAATGCCTATTATGTGCCAGACACTATGGAAAGAACACATGTGGGTTAGTCTTTTGCCTTGCCTCAAGCAGTACCCTTTTTAGAGCAAAAACAGTACATAAAAAATTATTGCAATATAATATACACATGTTCAGGGCTTAGTAGTCAGTCATAGAAAGATGCTACTAACTCTATTTGAAGAAACCAAGGAAGGTTTCCAGAGAGGTGACATTTTAACTGAATCTTGATGGCTAAGTGTTCTTTGAATTTGCTAAAGTTGACATGCATTTCACCTGGAAGGAATTGAACGCACAGGGCCCCCAACTATGAATAGGAAACTTTGGGAAGTTTGACACCAACATAAGGTTTTGCAAGAAGAGCAACAGAGATAAAATTGGAGGTGAAGATCAGGGCCAGGTAGTGAAATGTCTTGTGTGGTAAGCAATTTGACTGTGACTGTCACCCCAGGGTTTCTCATTTGAATCCCAGACACAGTTTTCCCAAAACTGAAACATAACCCATACTCTTCTCAATGCATAGGAGAGAAGTTAATTCATTACATTCAATGGATGCTTTAAGGCACTAGGACTTGATTCTCTCAGAACCTGGTTGGGAAGGGCTGAGTGAGGAATCTGCAGGTCTTTTAGCTGCAGATAAACATGTCAATTCTCTGCCCACAGTGCAAACCAGGACAGGGAATAGTAAGTTAGTGAGAGACAGAGAAAGCTTTCAATAATGATCCAGATGACAGAGATGAGGGCCTGCATGAAGAAAATAATAATAGGATGAAGAATCTCTTAAAACACAACAGGATTTGGTAGCTAATTAGATGCAGGGCATAGAGAAGAAAGAGAAGTTAAGTTTGAATCCTCAGTTTCTAATTTGGAAGATGGCACAAATGGTGTTGCCATTACCTGAGATATAAATATGGTAGGGAAAGTAGTTTGGAGGGGATAACAAAAATTCATTCAATTTAATGTACATTAAATTTTATGTGCCTTCCAGACATTCAGGGGCTAATGACCAAGAGGTAGCAGTTCATGTGAGTGCAGAGCTCAAGAGAGATGGTAGAACTGAGCAACAGTGGTAATGGACAATCACCCGTGCTGGACACTGTCACAGGCACTTAATGTATAGCAGTCTGCGTTTAACCCTCTTAACTATGCATGGAGGTAGGAGCTCACCTATCTCTATTCTGTGGATGAAGCAAGTAAGGCACAGGCTGATTCAATAACCTGCCAAGGTCTCACAGCTAGAAAGTAATGGAGACAAGTTCAAACCCAGGCACTCTGTCTCCAAGTGTCGTATACACAGCTCTGTAAATGTGGGGCTTTGAGAATTTGTAGGTGGTCACTGAGGCCATTGGAGACATCGCTGGAAAATATGCAGAGTGAACATTCAGTGGGTGCCTACCCACCCCTGTAGGTAGAAAGTACATGAGGAACTTCTGGAGTTTAGGAGGAACGTTAGAACTTAATATCAAGCTCATCCTTGTTCTGATTACCCAGGCCTTGTGCTCAGATCCATGACTGCACTCCTTTGAAAAAGAACCCAGCTTCCTTCTGTGTTAGACCTCAGACTGAGCCCTCAGTCTCTTTTCTTTGCAGAGCCTACATTCCTCATCACGTTCCCCCACTTTGCCCTGTTTAGTGTCCCCATGATACTCCAGTAACCCGAAGATGGAAGCACTTTGAACTCATAAATTTATTTAATTATTCAACAAATATTTGTGGACCATCTATTTGTGAAGGACTAGTGTAGGCTTGAGGGCTACAGCAGAGAATAAAACAGAACAAAACCCCTGCCCTCATGATGCTTAGATTTTTTTTTGGAATATTCCAGGGGTTATTTTGGTTTCTTACATTTGTGCATTACTTTTAACTTTCGAAAGCATTCCCACAACTAACCCATCTCCCTCACGGTGAGTACGGCACAGGTGATTGTCCCCACACTGTAGATATCCTAGACCAGATACAGATGGAGCATTAAGCCATTACTCCTCTCTGCTTAGATTTTTCAGCTAATCTGTATGGACTTTCTCTTGGGCAGAACTACAAAAAGTGCTGATTAATTTTAAAGCCTTTAATTGGTTCACATGGTAACATAAATAACAAATTCAAATTCACATCAGCCTAGCACTTTATAAGTAATAGTGGATGTAGACACCTTGCTTAGGAAACCTACATGGTATCTATGCAAGTATTTACAACATTCTTATGTGGTAAGCACATACCACTATTTGGTATTTCTTATCATTTTATAAAACAGAATAAACTGTTTGTTAAAAACATAAGAAGCATTTAAACTACATGTATTTGCTACTTCTTGTCTCTTCATAAATCAAAATCAATAAAATGTATACTAACATTTATTTATATTCCTACACGGTACCCTGGTGTGTCCCAGGAAGTGTCAGACCCAGGCCTTCCCCTCATGGAGTTTGTAATCCAGTTTTGGAAATGAGGCACACCTGTCTCAGAGGAAAAGTCACAATCCAGTCCAGTCCAGTCTATGATAAAGTATGTAGGCGCTGGCATAGACGACAGGTGCACTAGAAGTTGAGAAATGGGTATGATCTCTGAGGTGGGCCAGATAGTTAGGGGAAAAAATTATATTTGAAAAAAGTAGAGTCATATAATGGTTCTAAACAATGTTCAAACTTTTAAATAGCTTACTAGTTAGTGCCCAGGAGAATGATGGAATGTTCCAGACATTGAGAAAAGGGCAGAAAGGGGAGGGGGCCAGGTTGGAATGGGGTTTGAATGCCAACTGAAGGACTCTAGGCTTGCTGTTAAAATATCCTCTTGTCCTTGACACTGTCTAAAACCTTGTAGAATCTAAAGATCCAAATGAAGGACTTCGAAGTAAGTGCTGAGCCCATCCAGGCCTGGCTGAGTAAGACGGAGCAGATGGTGCATGAAAGCAGCAGTCGCCTCTATGATCTGCCGGCCAAGAGGAGAGAGCAGCAGAAACTCCAGGTGACGAGACCCTCCGCCCCATCTGACCACACCTCTGTCCTGCCCCTTTTACCCCCGAGAGAGCAGATGCATGCTGAACACCCCGACTTAGACTCTGCCGCCGTGGGATGCCGTGTGTCCTTTCCCCATTTCTGACACCTTTTATGTTTTCTACCTTTCCTCTGAGGTCTGATTTGTTTCCTTGCTGCGGTGCTCCACTATGTGGAGGTCAGAAATAACAAAGCCTTCAGGGTACTCCGATCGATGGCTTGCCGGTGTTGATTTCCATGTTCTTTGGTCCAAAGCTTCATGTGCGATGTGCTTTTCCCCGGCCTCTCAATTGTGACTTGCTTGTGCTTTTCAGTCTGTCCTTGAGGAAATACACTGCTACGAGCCTCAGCTCCACAGGCTGAAAGAGAAAGCTCAGCAGCTGTGCGAAGGACAAGCTGCCAGCAAGAGCTTTAGGCACAGAGTGTCGCAGCTGTCTTCCCAGTATCTAGCGCTAAGCAATTTAACAAAGGTAACGCCTGGCATGTCTGTGTGTGAGTGTGATACCGATGTCGCAAAACCGCAGTTGCCACAGGTTGTGCAGGAAGCCCATCCTGCCACGGCCCCCGGCTGGTGTCTCTGGCTCAGCAATGAGGCTCGTAAGCGCTGTGTCCCCAGCCTTGCAATCCAAGTTAATCATTTGCGTGACGGCTTAAAGTGGTTCTCTGAAAACACCAAAGGAGGTTTCAAAGATTGAAGAGACTTCCAGTCTATTATTGCACAAAATATCCCTTTTAATACTGAAATGATATGTTTCCCAGGGCTTTGATTTTGAAGACTCAAAGGATAAACATAAGGCAAAACTCAGAGTTTTTGTTCTAAAGAATCTCAGATTAAATTACTTTAGAAAAACATGAATCCAAAGCATATAAATTCCATTGAACTAAATATAAAGGTAGTTTGAAAAAATGGGTCTAAATTTCTTATATTCATTATATAGTAGTCAAGGAGGTGTTGATTGAGAGTTTCAGTTCGGATTCCAGAGCAGAGCTCAAAATTGGCACTGATTCATATAACTGATTAAATCTCTTTTTAAATAGCTTAGGAAAAAGTCAGTGGAGTCCCACTATGACCTCGTTTAGAGCATTCAACTAGTATAATGCAGACCCATCTTGAACTTCATGACAGGTTTATCCTGAGCTTTATGCGCCTTGTAACATTTGTTTCCTGTATTTTAAATTTCAGATGTTAGAATGTAATCTGTTCTTTCATTTAACCTCACCTATTTTAGTGTTGACTAACTTCTCGTCTGCTAATTTGGGCCATCAAAAATACATCATTGAGAAATTCACACCAGTATAAGTCTGAAAGTAAATAGTCTATGTTTACACCCATGTTTATTCTGTGATTACTTTTTATATGAATTGATATGAAATTTTGATATGAAAATATGAATTACTTTTTTCTGTTTTTAGAAAATCTGTCACATATCTAATGAATTAAGATGAAGAATGAATCATTTTAGAATAAATTAAAGACATATTTCTATTCCTTTAGATTTAGTTACCAATAAGTAGTAGATATTTTAATGCTTTAAGAGCTATAGACTATTATGAAGTCTTCACTGTGTTGGATATGACCTATAATTAATGAGGAAACCACATGTGTGGTTCCAAGCATTAAAATTTAGAGATATAAAATCTCAGATTACTGTTCTTCAGAACTCTGCCTATAGTGTGGGTGCTGTGGGAATGTGGTATTAGTTAAGGCAAACATGGTATGCGAAAGCTAGAAACTACTTTGATTCCCCTCCCAGACAAGGCATTAGGAAAAAATTTTACTGACAAAAAAAATCACAGCTGTCATAAAGAAGGTGAGGAGCAGTAAATTGTAAATTTTCTGCTTTTTGGCCCAGTTATTTTAGTCGTCTTACTATTTAGAAAGATCACAAATCTCATAGAATGAGTGCAGACTTGTATCATGTGTGCAACTTATGAAGCTCTGACTGATTGTAGTTATTCCATACAAGCCATTAGCTTTACACTTTGAGTCTCTGTAGAATGGACAGCTCTAAAACCATTTCTGTCCTTTCCAGGAGAAAGTGTCAAGATTGGACAGAATTGTTGCAGAGCACAATCAGTTCTCTCTCGGCATTAAAGAATTACAGGACTGGATGACAGACGCTGTTCACATGCTGGATTCTTACTGCCACCCAACATCTGATAAAAGTGTCCTGGACAGCAGGATACTCAAGCTTGAGGTATGCATGTGTAGAGAAATATTTCTAACTTTACAGCATTTGTTTTTCTCAAAATGTCCCATCTCCATCTGCCTGGCGTGGCTATGTCACACTCTACCCATGACCAATCTCAGAATGCCTTGCCGGTGAGATCCTGTCCACCTGGAGTGGACATGCCTGAGCATTCCTGAATTATTTGACTCTAGACATACTCATAATTTTTTTCCAAAAAATATAATAAAACCCTAATGTGGTTACTTGCTTGATAGCCAAATAAGAGGTTTAGTTTCAAATTACCTCACAAACACAATTATTTTGAGAAAATATTTTGAAGGGCAAAACATTTCCCATCTTACTCAGCTCACTTGCCTACCTGTATCGTTTAGTGCATCCTTCTCCCATCCCAAAATTTGCATCACAAATGCAAAAGTTCAATTTTGCATTTGTGATGAAAATAATTAATCTGCATTCATTCATATACGAAGTGCCTTCTAGAAGACTGGCACTCTGTCTTGGCACCAGCAACTCGAAGATGAATAAAATGTGGTCTTCGCCCTTGAGGATTTTATTTTCTGGGCCTGGAGATTGAAATACAGAGGACAGTAATAACAGCTACAGATATGCTTATGGTGTTACAGACAGAGGAGTGGAACTGGGCAGGAGGGATGGGTTGAACACTGGAGCAGATTTCTTAGGAAGTCTGCTTGCTAAACTGAGATTTTAAGAATGATGGAGGGAGTTATCCTGGCAAGGATACCTGGGTGGAAATTTGAGAGCGGTAGCAGGGAGGGGAGAAGTGTGAGCAACAGAGGGAGGGAAGAAACAGCACGGGGTGTGGCAAACTGCTAGCAGTTGCTTATTGCTGCAGCAGAAAATGGTGGCAATGGTGGCTGAAGCTGAATCTATAGAAATTGGCAAGATCCACATTAGAAAGAGATGGAACTTTGTGTCATAGGTGACACTCCCTGTTTTATTACTTTGAATTAAAGTTTCCTTCTCACATAGGAAAAGAATAGGGCTTATGAAGAACTTGAGATGTATCATCTATTTCTATAGGTTTGTTGTGCTGGAGACCTTAACACTTATAAACTCTTCATCATGAGAATTCATGAATTGTACTGTAGTATCTTTTTCCCTTGTTAAAACCAGTAAAGTAAAACTTCACTGGAAGGAGGGATTATTCAGAGAAGACTCAAGACTAGCAAAGCTAAGGCCACTTAGAGATCAGCAGGTGGCTGGTGACTGGCACTCACCAGCAAGCAACTTCTCCACCCTCCATTTCAGCAGCCAGAGAGCTCCAGGGCAGGTGCAACCCAACCGCATGTCATTCTGCTATCTTCAGGGGCTCTGAAATCTTTAAAGCCAGAAATGTTAAACATGCAAATGGCAAAGTATTTCTGTGTTTGTTTCTACAGGCTCTATTATCAGTGAAACAGGAAAAAGAGATTCAGATGAAAATGATACTGACCAGGGGAGAATCTGTCCTTCAGAATACCTCTCCAGAAGGCATTCCTGCTGTCCAGCAGCAACTGCAGAGTGTGAAGGATATGTGGGCGGCTCTTTCGTCTGCAGGGATTCGTTGTAAAAGGTAAGGGAAATCACAGCCAGGCACTTGCAAGCCATTAGTAAAAGATCAGTACAAAACTGCAATAACAGACTATTCTTATGGTTCTCTTTCCTTCCCTCCCTCCCTCCTTCCTTTCTTCCTTCCCTCCTTTCTCCCCTCCTTCTTTCCTTCCCCCCTCCCGTTCTCTCTTTCTTTGTTTCCTTCCTTCATTTCTTCCTTTTTTTTTAAAAAAAAACAAAAGAAACTGACAGGTATAATCTTGCATTTCCATTGACCTGCAATAACATGCCTGTGATTTAATATAACTAAAAATGCATATTTCTTATTGTTGTTCACTGCTTAAAAACCAAAAAAAAAATGAATAGATGTTTAATAATGTAAAGATATATTGATTAAAACTGAGTCATTCACTTGGGAGGTAACTGCAGGAAATACCAGTGGGGGAGAGGAAAAAAAATGAGCAATGGGGAAGCCAGTAACGGGTACATTATCAAACAAGTTACCATAGTGCGCAACTGGTACTTAATCCAGCTGGGAGCCGATTTAGAGCATGTGCCTCCGAGTTTTTGCACCCAAGGGCAGGGGAGCTGGAGCATTTGGAAACAAACTCCCTTGAGTCAGGAGGACAGCTGAGGGCTGCCCATGAGGGTGACACTCCCCAGGTACTTCTTGCCCACCCTGCCCTCGAGCCGAGAGTACATCAGCATATCTTCAATCTAAGAGATCTAGGAGGGAGCAACTGGGAGCCCAGTTGGCAACATGCTGCAGTGCTAGGGTCCGAAGGTGTATATGCGGTGAGGGGGGCACTGAGAGTGTCTGCTGCAAAATTACCCAAAACATGGTAGTAAAATTGAGCACAAATGACTAATGTAATTAAAATTATACCATTCATATTGAGACAAGGAAATATTTAACTAATTAAAAAAGAGAAATAGTTAAGTTTTAATATTTAGACCAATTCAGGAAATGTTACCTTGTTTTTCCATTGTGATTTTCTGATTTTTAAGTCTCATGCAAGGTGGTTATTGTGCTTATTCTCCCTTGGTTCTTCCTTCTTTCTTTTGGTAATTCATTTTTTTCCTCTCCTGCTCTGCGTGTCCTGCTCGACTGGATGAAGTTAACTGTTGGTTCTCCCCTGCCCAGAGCTGTGGCTTGGGCAAAGGCCCACTCGGGAATCTCTCCCGGTTTCTCCACCAGGCCTCTCCCAGTGTCTGGTCTTCCCTCGCCACTGACTTGTGGGTTGGTGCCCACTCCCACTTTTCTGCCTGTCGGCCTCGGTTTAACTTGCTTCCTGAGCCTGTCCTTGCCAGAGTCCTAGACTCAGAGCTGAGAAGCCCTGGCCAGAGTGCCCGGGGCCCAAGCCAGCCCCTTTCCTGGTCTCTGGACCCCCTGCTGGCTGGAGTGGCCAGAGTGGCCGGAGCAGACACAGTGACAGATTTTAGACTCATAAGGATTCTCTATGTAGACTATTGTCCTTTCACATCCCTTTCAGTCAACTCGAAGGCGCTCTTTCTAAATGGACAAGTTATCAGGATGATGTTCGACAGTTTTCCGGTTGGATGGACAGTGTTGAAGCCAGCCTAAATGAGTCTGAAAGGCAGTGTGCGGAACTGCGGGAGAAAACAGCTGCTCTCGGAAAAGCCAAGGTTAGAGCTGGATTTCAGATTCCATTCGTTCTCGTACAGGCCTCTTTAGAATGCCACCATCAGACAGAAATATGATTACCTGTATGCCAAGGCTGTATGTATAAGTAAATTATATTTTGGGCTTGTGCTATAATTTCTAATGGCTTCTTAAACTGGACTTTTGTTTATGGTTATTTTATTAGTAAGTGAAATTTTTCTCTTCCAGGAAAACCATGTAGACTCATGTTTTATAATATAGACCACTGAAAAATTAGCACCTTGTAACAACATCTTGTAATATCTTCAGCCTGCGCATTGCTGGGAAGTAAAAAGGCTTTTTTTTTTATCACATCCTTTCATACTTGCTACTTTTGTACATTTTTCATAATGATCATACTCATACAGTACTGCATGTAAAGATTTTTATAATATATAAATAAATATTAAGAATGCATTCTTAAAACTCTTTTATTAATAGTAGGATTCAGACATAAAGCTTTGGAGACTTTTGGTTTATAGCTGCAGCCTTACTCAAAGGCATGTTCATTGGACGGCCTATTCTAACGCAATTTCGTCATGTCCTAAGCAGTTCTTATTATCTGCTACGCAGAAATCCACAGAAATCCTTCGAGCTCTTGTATTCTCAGTTTCTGTCAATTTCTATCTAATCACCCTGAATAGACTAAATCAGACACCTGGTTATCCCAGCATCTTCTTCCTCGTTCCAACTCTGCGTCATGCATTAGGTTCTGCTGATCCATTCTCTTCATCTGAATTGGAACAGACCCCTAATCTCTCACCTTGTTCCTTGTCTCCATCTACTGCTATCTTCATATAAAGGTGAACGTCTCAATTCCCTGTTTAAGAGCCCCTTTTGGCCTCCAATCGTCTACAGTGTAATCCCAGTGTAAACCCTCCTGGTTTGTAAGAATGGTAATAGTCCCTTCTGCCGTCCTCATTTCTTCACTCTCGCCCTGCTCCCTTCCACTCTGCAGCCTGACTGAATCTCACACTGTGTCCTAAACCGCCCCACTCTCCTTTGGAGAATCCCTTCCATTTTCACAGAACGTCCTTGCTCTGCCTCTGCACCTGGCAACCTCCTACTCGCCTTTCTGAGCCAGTTCACAAGTCATTTTGGTTGTGACATACCATCCCCACCACTCTAGGCTTGATTGGCTGTTCTGTTCTCTCATGGCTGCAGTTCATAGCTGTTTATTAATCTTATAGGATAGGTGCTTACCTGTCCCTCGTCCCTCTCCCTCCGTGGCTGGAGATGCTTAATTTTCTTTACATCCTTAGGACTTGGCTCTTTGTCTCAGCAAATGCTGAATAAAAGTTATTTGAATAACTAAATGTAACCTATGCCAAGGTGCTTAATATTTCTGGGTCTCATCTGTGTATCTGTAAATTAATATAATAGTAATTATCTGCATCATTATCTATATTTATTACCTGTAATAATTATTAATTGTTCAATTAATTATTCATCCATTCAATCGATATTTATTGAGAAGTTGCTGCATGTAGGGGGCTTTGTGTCTGATTCTGGATGAATAAAACAGACAAGGGCTATGTGCTGGTGGGGGCACATCCACTCAGCAATAAATGTACGAATAAATGTCACTGGTAAGTACTGTGAAGGAAAAAAGCAGCATGGTGTGAGAGTAATTTGGAAAGCGCTAATATAGATTGTTTAGGGCCATGGGGTAGGGACAGGAAAGGCCTCTCTGAAGCAGTAGACATTAGACTACACCCTAAAGGATTTAATGCAGAGAAATTAGCATGGGCAGGATACTAGCATTCTAGATAGAATAAACAGCATGTCCACAGGCCCTGAGGAGGGAAAACTGGGGGTGGTAGGCAGGAGTAGCTGCAGAAGAGAGTAAGCAGGGGAGGGTGCTGCAAGGGATTTGGAGGGTGGCAGGGATCTGATCCTGCACCACCACGTCGGCTGCCCTGAGGATTTTCCACTTGGTCCTGACAGCGTTAGGAAGATAATCCATGTTTTAAGCTAGGGAGCCACGTGATTCCATTTTTAATCCTATGACATTTTATCCCTTAGGTTGCTGGATAGAGTATGGAATAAGGGATAGGGCAAGAATGGGTGGCTGGGAATCTGCCTAGGAGACCACTGCAAAGTCCGAGTGAAAGGTGAGGGCAGCCTGGACTGGGGAGACACGAGGACAGATATCATGATGTAACGGGGAGGTAGAACTAATAGGATTTCATCATGGATAGGAAGACAGAGAGCTAGCGAGGACTCTGGAGCATTCCAGCATTCTGGATTGACCTTCTGGGTGGGAGGTGGTGGTATTTACTGTTTGAAAAAAAGACTGAAAGAAAAGGGGGTTTGGTGAGTGCTGGGGCAGATTGGGGTGGAAACCATGAGCCCATTTCTGGACATAAGAGGTTTGAGAAATCCAAGTAGAAATATAAAGTAGTTAATTGGGAATTCACATCTTAGAAAAAGTTGTGGACCAGATACCAAATACACACACACATACACACACACACACACACACACACACACACACACACACATCATTCACATCCATGCATTTATGTATGTATCTATATCAGATAGATAAGTGGATGGATAGACAGGTAGATAACCCAAGGTCATTTGTCAACTGTATGGTTATCATTGCTGTGATGGTGCATGGGTAACTCCTTTATTTTTCAAAAATGTTCTCTAGTTATTAAATGAAGAAGTGTTGAGTCACAGCAGCTTGCTGGAGACCATCGAAGTCAAAGGGGCGGGCATGACGGAGCACTATGTCACCCAGCTGGAGCTCCAGGATCTGCAGGAACGGTACAGAGCTGTCAAAGAGAGGGCCAAGGTAGGGCTGACCAGGCTCCTTGCAGACTCACTGCCCTAGGAGTGTTTGGAGCTGTGCTTCTTTAAAGATTCATTTGAGAACGACAGGCTTGTAAGAAGCAAAATGAATTTTGATATTTTAAAGGTATCCCTGGCAAAACCAAACCAAAACCTTCAAATATGATTAGTATATGAAAGCCACTAAAGTAAAATAATCCTTAATTTAAAATTCCTAGAAATGTACCAATTTAACAAAAATGTAGGACAGCTTTATAATGAAGACTCATCAATGCCTTATTATATCTGGTGATGAGAAATTTCTGAAGTAGGAAATAATCACCAATCATATTTATCACCCTTCATTTAGGCCTCACAAAGAAAATAAAAATACTTTTTCAGAGCACATTCTATTTTGTTAGACAAAGCACATGAAAAATTTAATCTACAGTGAATCCAAATCCTCATTTAAAGCATAAGAATCTCAATTTTTTTCACTAGCAAAAGGGAATTTTTATGAAAAGGAAATTCATTTTTTGGCATGCCTGTTACATTTTATAAAGAATTTTGAGATGAAATAGTTAATTCAACAAAATAATCTTTAAGATCCCTTTAAATCCTGAAATATGTGTTACATTTTTTACATAAATCTTGAAGGTTCATTCTGCTAGGAAATCATTCATATTCCAATTATTTAATGATTATGCTTTTTTAAAATTCCAAAAGTGAACTCTTACAGCACATTGGTGGTATGCGTAGCAATGTATTCCTATCTCAATGATTTTAAATGCTAATTATAGGAAGCAGTAACCAAGTCTGAAAAACTCGTTCGCCTGCACCAAGAGTATCAGAGAGACCTCAAGGCGTTTGAGGTTTGGCTGGGGCAGGAACAAGAAAAGCTTGACCGATACTCAGTTCTGGAAGGTGATGCCCACACTCACGAGTCAACATTGCGGGATCTTCAGGTAAAGCCACCTTTATCCTGAAGCAAGGGAATCTTCCTTTTGAATATGAAATCTTTACTTTAAGCAATGTGAAGTTAATATGACCTTGAGCTCTACAGGCAGCTGATGCATATTAAGTGTAACCCGGTAAGGTTTGATCTAGAGCATTCTGGGACCTCAGTAGCATATGCTAGTTGAGATCACTTGGTAGGCAGTTTAGACTGGGCAGTGCTGGCACTTGGGGGACTCTTACAGTTACTAGGCTGGCCTCTGACAGGTGTGGCCACAGATCTAATTTATGGTGTTGACTGGCCCACCCGCCTGTTGCTCCCTAAAGGATCAAATCACATGTGGGCACAGCAGCAGGATCAGAAGACTGTGACATTACTCTAAGTTCAACTGGTAGCTACATCTTGGGCCGTCTGATTTTAACCAAAACCTACAATAGTGTTGACAATACGGGCCCAGGCTCAGAGTTCCAGAAGAAGGAATTAGAGAAGCTTTAAAAAGTGTTGGTGCTCAGGCCAGCAGGCTGCAATTCAGGGTGAGATGTCAGACACAATGGGAATAGTGGCCGTAACCCATTTACTTATTTACTTATTGAACATTTATTGAATACCTAATACAGTGCAAATGTTTTGCTAGCTACTTCAGGTAATGGTGACTACGATATTATTTCTGTCTTCAAGGAACTTGCAATCTGATGGGGAACACAAATCCAGAGATGGATTGTTATAAACAATGTGGTGAGGACACTAACGAACTAATGCAAGGAATCTTATGGTAGCATCAAAGGGGGAACTTAATCTTACCTTGGGAGGTAGGGAGGGGTCAGGTAGGTTCCCCAAGAAAAGGCCACCAGGTACACATAGCAGAGGATGGAGAAAGGCCAGTGAGACCACTCCATGTCCCTCCAGCACTGTGTTGGAACTTACAAATGTGCCATCAGCCCTGATTAGAATTGTTTCAGGATTGGGCAAAATTTATCTATAGCTTGGGCAAGGTGGAAAAATCAGGGACTGTCATGGTTATCTTTGGTATATAAAATTCTGGCTATTTCTGTTAGGTCTTGAGGAGTGTTACATAATGGCAGGAGAACAGGTTTGGGGTTAGGAAGTTGGGACTCTAATCCTTGGTGGGACCTGACACTAGGTGCCTTCAGGCAGGAGAGAACCTCTCAAGCTCAGTTTCCTCAACATAGTTGTTGTGAGGATTAAATGAAATGGGAGAAAATCTTATTTAAATATATGATTTATTGATGAAATAAATAAATAAATAGTAGAAGTTAGAAGAATCATAATTTCCTCAGCTTACTTACAGGATTCATCCATCCTGCCTTAAAAGAATAAGATGTCCTGGTCCTCCAGGTTCAGCTGTTATAGTTTATTTGAGTAGACTTGACTTCGTTTTCTTTAACCCTTCTGAGCACTTCACTCCAGCACCCTTGGCAAGCAAATGCCGAGCTCCCTGTGCTTCCATGTAGGAATGAGGCCAACCCCCAGCAGCTGCTTCTCTTATTCTGGTCAGAAGAAAATATTTCGCTTACCATGCAATTAGTGTGGTTCAAACCTAACTCCAACTGCTGGCTTTGCCATGTATTAATTCACACATTGTCTTAGTTTGAGTCACCACCAATGTTAAAAAGGAAGGGAGATGCTAGTGGCAGGAAACAGTAGTGGAAAACTGCGATGCCCCAACTCCACAGCAGGATTTCTTCAGGATCTGGGTGTCCTACAGCATGTACAGTGGGTGGGCGGGGGAGATCGGCCAGCAGTGTGAACCGTATTCACAAGTTATTTTGTATAAACTGAAGGCCTAATTTGGCTCATAGAATATAGATATACAAAGCTTATGAATATATTTAATTTATATTATATATAAATATATGTATTTACTTAAATATTGAACGATGTTTTACCTTCAGAATAAATACTTGAAATATGGAATATATGAGAATTTATGTAATAGAATGATGATTTCGAGAATAAAGCTGTTATTTATAAACTAAGGAAAGGGTGATAAATTGGGAAGATAAATAAATAGGGATCAGTAAACTACAGCCCACAGCCACAATGTCTGTATTTTAAATAAAGTTTTATTGGAACACAGCCACACCCATTCATTTAAGTATCATATGGCTCCTTTAGAGATATAATGGCAGAGAGTTAAGTAGTTGCAGCAGAGACCAATGGCCCACAAAGTCCAAAATATTTACTATCAGGCCCTTTACAGAAAAAGTTTGCAGACTTGAATTAGGAAAAAAGATCGTACAAAATGACTTTTTAGAAAAATCTAAGAATTTTAAAATAAATTTTCTGTGTTTTTAGCCATTTTGATTAATATTTTACCATATATGTGTGTGTATATATATATATATATACATATATATATATATGTATGTATATAGTTCTTCTGTTTCTGTATCCACACACGTTCACATTGCACTATTCTTGGAGTGACATCATATTTGAGGGAAAATTTTCTATTAGTTTGAACTATGTGAGATTGCTATTTTTGTAAGTAAAATGTATCAGCAATTTTAAATTATTTGAGCTGATAGTAAGGATTTTTTTCATTAATACTATATTTTAACTACATGTATTAGTACTTTCAATATTTTTGGTAGGATTTGACTTGATTCCTTTTACTTTAGATGATGGATCAAGTGACAGTATGGATTCTTTTTTTCATTAGAAATACAAGTACATAACATTGTTTTACCACCATCTTTAAGGATATAAGTTTTTTTCATTCTTTAAAAAATAGCTTGTGCCATTCAAGACTTGGTTCATACTAAATCTGCAGGATAAATCTTTGGGGCTTATCTTTGGCAGAGGAAAGATACTTTGCACCTGGGAGCACCTCGTAGGCACATGGGATTGAACCAAACTCCCAGGCTTGGATCCCTCCTTAGCAAAAAGAGAGTTCATTGTTCCTTTCTCAGCCACAAATGTAGCACTGAGCCCATTCGACATCCAAGCAAGAAGCCTGAGGACTTTGAGCAGATTATGAGCCATAGTAAGCATCGGTTATTCCTTCAAACCATAGCCCTTTACTTATAAGTGTTTTTGCCTGTAAGCTGAAAAGTCATATTTCAGAAACTATTGATTGAGAAAAATATTGATGGGGTTGTGTATGTTGATTATTTTAATTGGAAATGTTTCAGAATCTTTCTCTTGACTTGGGAGACAATATTCAGTGTTAGGGACACATTTTTTGTATAAGGCACAATAAAATCTTTTTTTCCTAATATATGAAGTTGAAGGTGGCATGGTTGGCTTGGGTGAGATGTGCTAACCCATGCAAGAATGAATAGGACTGAAGCGTGACGGCCACACCTTCTTCCCCGCAGGAGCTCCAAGTGCGCTGCGCAGAGGGGCAGGCGCTACTGAACTCAGTGCTGCACACCAGAGAGGATGTGATCCCTTCGGGCATCCCCCAGGCGGAGGACCGGGCTTTAGAGTCTCTCCGGCAGGACTGGCAGGCTTACCAGCACAGGCTGTCTGAGACCCGAGCTCAGTTCAATAACATAGTGAACAAACTGAGGCTGATGGAGCAAAAGTTTCAGCAAGTAGATGAATGGCTAAAAACAGTGGAGGAGAAGATTATTCTCAGGACCAGATGTCAGTCTAACCGAGCAACCAAGGAAATACAGTTACATCAGATGAAGGTACAATGCCTGTAAATTCCTGATCCTTGTCAAAGCAGCAATTATCTTGCGTAATTTGTATCATTAAAATATTTAGTAACTTTTGTCCAAGGCTTAGGTTTTACAAAATCTCTTTCTGCTTGCTTAGAAATTTACAAGAAATTACAATGGAGCATTCCTCTTACAGCAATTATTTTATAGGTTAGTCTTTGATAGAATGTAGTTTAATGGAAATATTTTGTATTTTCTTCTGATTAGCTATTACCTTGTTTTGTAAAGATACATGAATGCTAGTATTACAATTAATTAAGTTTATAGTTTGATATGAAATTACTCTAATATAGGACACTTTGGCCATTTTGATCAATATTTTACCATATATGTGTGTGTGCATATATATGTGTATATATATATATTTATATATATAGTTCTTCTGTTTCCATATCCACACATGTTCATATTGTACTATTCTTGGAGTGACATCATATTTGAGGGAAAATTTTCTATTAGTTTGAACTAAGATAAGCCCCAAAGATTTACCCTGCAGATTTAGTATGAACCAAGTCTTGAAGGGCACAAGCTATTTTTTAAAGAATGAAAAAAACTTATATCCTTAAAGATGGTAGTAAAACAATGTTATATACTTGTATTTCTAATGAAAAAAAGAATCCATACTGTCACTTGATCCATCATCTAAAGTAAAAGGAATCAAGTCAAATCCCACCAAAAATATAATTAGTTTTATTCTAATTTTTATACAATTTCAATGTATACATCCAAAATAATGCCCAGGCCTAGACAATTTCTTTTCTTTATTCGTCTGTTTTAAAGTTGATCGAAGTGTAACAGAAGATATAAAAATATATGCCACTTTGGGTTTTTTAAAACATTTTTGAAGTGTCATATATAAAAGTATCCAAACTCATAAGCATACAGTTTCTATTGAATTGTCGTAAGCCGATTTTTTGCAAAGATAATATGTGGCACATTTTCAAAATTACATCTCAAAATAAAGATACTTGAAACATACACTGAAGTTATTTCCTATTAAAAAGATATATATTTGTCTTATTCAAGAGTGGCTAAAATTGATTCTTTCCCCTCAATATTTACATCATTTCAGAAGTGGCATGAGGAGGTGACCGCGTACAGAGATGAAGTTGAGGAAGTGGGAGCTGGAGCGCAGGAGATCCTGGACGAGAGCCACGTGAGCAGCAGGATGGGCTGCCAGGCCACCCAGCTGACTTCCAGATACCAGGCCCTGCTCCTCCAAGTGCTGGTGAGCAAACCCCGGCTGCTCGGTACGGGCCAGCGAACTTCGTGAGCCCAAGTGGCCTTCCTTTCATTGATTCCCAGTGTGGATACATATTTATAACAAAGACCCTGACACAGATCTGTGACTCACTGTTCAATTTTCTCTTCTCTTTCAAAGGAACAAATAAAATCCCTGGAGGAGGAGATCCAGAGTTTGGAGGAATCAGAATTATCTCTCAGTTCCTATTCTGATTGGTATGGATCTACGCATAAAAACTTCAAGAATGTGGCAACGAAAATTGATAAAGTAGATCCAGCCATGATGGGGAAAAAATTAAAGACGTTGGAGGTAGGCATGTATCCTTTGGATTTGTTTCTAGTCTTTTCTCTTTACCTAAGTGGCCCCATTGTCCTGCAGGGATATTGTAAGCACGTGTGTTCATCCTGACCCCATATGGCTGGTGATCCTCAGCTCATCATTTCACTTAAAATATGAAGTTGGATCTTTAAGGTCCAAAGCTGGCTTTCATCGATCTGTGATATGTTGTCATCTGAAAAACTTACACATGGCTGCCATGAAAGTCTTAGCTAAATTCCAGTGTGACACTTGAATATTAAGAGAAAAAACAATCATTCTCGAATTCATGTCCTAGTTACCTTAACAAAGAGTTTTAATTCAGATCTTTAGGGAGATTGCAAAGGATGTGAGAAACGTCAAGTTCTTTTTCACGTTTCTGATTTGGAAGTGATATATTGATCAAGATTTTTCTATAGTGCAGAAAAGAAACCAGGGTTCTTAATCCCTGGCAGGTCAAATCTGGTTCTAAACTTCAGCAACTTATTTGAAGGGGAAATAAATAGGTGGACCCAAGAATGGGACTTAAAAGCCTTTTCTCTAAGACTAACTCTTTATGTGCTTCCTACTCACTCTCTTTTTCAGGTTTTGCTAAAGGACATGGAGAAAGGCCACAGTTTGCTGAAATCAGCCCGGGAGAAAGGAGAGAGGGCCCTTCAGTACTTGGAGGAAGGCGAGGCAGAGACGTTAAGAAAGGAGATCCATGGTCATGTGGAGCAGTTGGAGGAACTGACCAGCACTGTCAGGAAAGAGCACATGGCCCTGGAGAAAGGTCTTCATTTAGCAAAGGAATTCTCAGATAAATGCAAAGCACTGACTCAGTGGATAGCAGAGTACCAAGACATTCTACATATTCCTGAAGAACCCAAGATGGAATTATACGAAAAGAAAGCTCAGTTATCTAAATACAAGGTAGTGCATTGCTACTCCTTGGCAGCTGCATGTGGAGGGCATGTAGGGACTGTACTGGAGGGAGGTGATTCCTGGTGTATGTCACCCACAGTGGGAGCTGGAAAACATCCTGCACTTGTCTGTTTTGTTGGTGACCAGTGATGTCATGACCCTATGTAGATTTATTTTGTTAAATACACTACCTCGGAGTTATTTTTCCATTTGGGAATCTGATACCCAAATATTGTGTCAATAAATCTATTGGCTATATGTATCAATTAATTAATCCATCAATAGAGATCTTTTCTGACAGTGTGATCCAGGTACATGGATCTTCCCTTTAAACCTTGCTGGCACCAGGATCCTATACCTACAGATTTTACCTGACCCGTGTAGAGGGCTTCCCTTCACCTTCTGGTACCCAAGACCTAGAAGCTGACCTATAGCACAATGAGATATAGTTGTAAGAAAATAAGTTCTAATTAACAAACTATAACTAATCACCTGAGAAATTAATTTTTGAAAGAATAAATAGAGTGTGGATATAGCTATCCATGATATAGATACAGCTATTTCACCTGCTCAAATTGTTGAAGCAATTATTGAAGCTTATATATGGAATAATTTGATATAGACGATTTAGTGATAGTCTTCAAGAATTACAGTGTGGTGGGTTACCCCAAAGGTTTCCCTGTTGGAAGCTTTAGTGAATGCCTTCTCCAACCAACATGTCTATTTCTAGCCTTGGTTTCTCTGCCAAGCCTGACAGCTTGTCTTTGAAGATGCCACATAAGAATCACAACCTCTTCTTCCCTGCCCCACCCCCACTGAGCTTTTGATGTATTTAAATAGAGCTTTGAGCCTGTCTCAGCAAGGTAGCAACTGGAATTTTTCTCCCTAACTCCACATCTAGCTCAAGTCGGAACTGATTTCATGTCCTCAAAATCAAAAGATAGTAACCTTACTCCTCTTCATTTTATATTGAGTTTTGTTTTTCCTCTGTTGAAAGGAATAAGGTGGAAGCCAGAAATAGGAATTATGTTAAATTTAGCCAAATGTAATTCTTTTGCATCCTTTCTTCTCCACGAGTGAAGGGCTATTTGATGTGTTACGCTTCTTCTGTATTTAAAAACTGTATTAGCTATCATAAGTTATTCTGTCATTAATGTTTTACACTTGTTGATTTATAAGATATGTCCCAGAGCTTTCTTTCAGGTGGAGTCTCATGCATGCCACAGGCACATGTATGTATTCATTTTGTGCACATACATAAGCTGGCTCCTCTTTTCTTCTTTGTAATTCAAGTCACTTCAACAAATGGTGCTGTCCCATGAACCAACAGTAAAGTCAGTGAGAGAGAAAGGTGACGCTCTTCTGGAACTGGTGCAGGATGTTACTTTAAAGGACAAAATAGACAAACTTCAAAGTGATTACCAGGACTTATGCAGTGTAGCAAAGGTAAGGAGAGATCACAGATTCAGTAATTGTTTATTTGCCAAACTATGGGCCCTAAGTCCTTTCTCTCTGTCTGATAATTTTAAAGGCTGGTATGGGTCAGTATTTTTCCTTTTATTCAGATGGGTATTTAAATGGCATAGTGACTCTGTTTTTTTCATTTCTAGTAGTTTTCTGATATAAGTAACTCTGCCTATCGTGTGAGTTGCACTGGGTTTTTCGAAATACAAAACAGTTTTGAGTCAGTTTTTCCCTTGGAAGTCACCTCTAATGGGTACCTGGTTTTACAGGAGCACGTCGTTAGTCTGGAGGCGAAAGTCAAAGACCATGAGGACTACAACAGTGAGCTCCAAGAGGTCGAAAAGTGGCTGCTGCAGATGTCCGGCAGGCTGGTGGCACCTGACCTCCTAGAGACAAGCAGCCTGGAGACAATTACCCAGCAACTGGCCCACCACAAGGTACACCTGCTCTCTAAAGAGCTGACTGTGGGACGGCTTTACCAGCCCTGCCTCTGTGTGTGTGTGTACACCATGTGTGTGTGCACTGTGTGTGTATATGTGTATGTGTACAGCAGCATCTTTGGATTATAATGATTGTACCTAAATGATCAGGTCTGAGACTCAAGCACCTCTGACAATTGAGAACAGTTGAACTGGATATTCAAATGAATAACACACAGTTGAATCCTGGCATTCAACTTCTGAGCACGTCAGATTTTTTTCCAGCTAATAGTTTTTATCCCAGAATTTAGTCCTGATGCAGTCTGTTTGAGAAAAGTGCAGTCAAAGACAGGATACCAGACTAGTAATCAGAAAGTCTGGATTCTAGGCCAGAATCTTCCCCTTCCTAGCAGAGGCAACTTAGCCTGAGTTTTTTTTTTTTTCTCTTCTGTAAAGGGTGGTAACAATACCAGCCCATCTAATTAATAACTGTTGTGATAATCACAAGAGATAATGTTTGTGAAGGCATTTTGTGAACCACAAAGTACAACTTCAATGTGAAGAATTCTTATCTTTATTAATATAAATTTTTAGTAATCATATATGTACTGGATGACAGGTGTCATGTGGTCACAATTTTATGGAGCAATTTTCGTCATGATGTGGTCCGTGTTGATAGCGTGTCTTAACTGGAAAAGACAGTTAACCTCTCTGGGTTTCAGCATCTGTGTCTGTAGGAAAAGATCTTCTTAATATCTAACAAATATAAATAGAAAAGCAACTGCATGATACTAAGAGTATACCAACATGGTAGGTAGTCTCTCCCGTCTATAACCTCACGATGTAGGGTCCTAGTCCAACTCAAAGATGAAATGCTCCTTTCCAGTTGAGTGTATACAATAACTGTCAACCCAGCACCATTAGAAAAAGTAATGGAGCCCGAATTGCTGAGGAACCTCCCGAGTTTCCCTCAGATATGATGATGTTTCAACCCTGGCAGCCCTGTGTTAGAATGTGTCACTTGTCATTAGCATCAAATAGCAGCAAGGAAATTAAAACCTGATTTGAAAAGTTGGTTCCCCCTCCCTGAGTAATCTATGAAACTGCTCGCTAGAGAACACGTGTGGGCACAGGAGTATGAGCTGGAAGCAGGCAGAGCTGTGTCCCAACCCCGGGGCCTCTGCCATGTACTAGTTGTGTGACCCTGACTGTGTTATGTAACCTCTCTGCGCTTCAGTCTCCTCATCCGTAAAACGATGATAACACACTGTTATCAGGGCTTATATGTAATTCCTGGATTATAGCAGGTGCCTAATAAATGGTAAGCATAAACGTTATTTTATAATATTATTAGATATAAATCAGATATTATGTAAATTAAACATTAGATTATTACAGAAATTAGATATTAGGTAAATTACATTGAATAGTAATTAGATTGTTTTAAATAAAAAATTATACCAGACTTATAATTTATAGAGCTGAAAAATGTATGGACATCTTTTTCTCTGGTAATAACACTACGGAGCAGATATCTTTCTGAGACCAGCCATGAACATGCTCTAGTCTTGAAGGTCACTTCATGATTCCCTATGTAACTAATCCCTTAAACTCATTAACTCTTCCCATTAGAGTATCCCTGAAAACATACATGTGCTTTTTTTCCATTTAATATGTAGCCACCGTAAATTGCAGAGCTCTTTCAAAAACTTTATTAGACAATGAAATTATCGATCTGTTTGATGAATAAGTTATTTAAAACTAAAACTAGAATTATGAGAACTCTCTTTGTTTCATTTTTGCAGGCAATGATGGAAGAAATTGCTGGTTTTGAAGACCGTTTGAACAACCTTAAAATTAAAGGTGACACTTTGATCGGCCAGTGTGCAGACCACCTGCAGGTGAAACTTAAACAAAATGTGCAGGGTCATCTGCAGGGGACAAAGGATAGTTACTCAGCAATCTGCAGCACAGCTCAGAGGGTGAGTACCACCAGAACATTCCATGGTGACAATGAATTATGGAGAAAGGCTGTGCAATCCAAAGATTTTTTTACAAAATAAGATTGATGCTTAAATCTTTGGGATGGTTTTTGTGTGTTGCCTGATGACAAATTGGAGGATAGATTTTATAGTCCTATGTGAACACGAAACTAACATGTTTTATGTTCAATTGATGCAACTAAGCAGTGAATTTCAGACATTTAGTTTTACCCAATCTCTTTATTCCATGAATTGATTACAAAAAATTTGCTAAAAGTTGTTTCATTTATATTTGCACACCATTGATACTTCTAATTTGCCTTTTATTCTATAACACCAAAATAAGTTTCATAATTTTGACTGTCATTTTTTAACTGTGTGCAGCCTCAGCTCTAATATAATTCAATATTTTTATGCATTCATATAGACATTGATAAAAGGAATAAGTACCAGTTTTGACTTTTTCTTAAATGGGTGTACGTCCATGAAAACAGAATCCTTAAGGTTATAGAAAGAAGTCTAAGATGGATAAGAATTGCTCTTTTAATAAAAACTTAGTGAAATAAGTAAATTCTATTTTTCTAGAATTTTTTAAATGACACTGCAAAAAGATTTTATAAGTCTTTGAAGGTCTTCCGTGTATTTTTGTCACTGTCCTAGCCAATAAGAACTGGTGATACACCAGTGACGCAGGGGACTGGTCTGTGTTCACCATGAATTAAAAAAAAAAAAAATGCTAGGGGACATTAGTCGACTCCCCAGACTTGAAAAATTAACTTTCAAAAAATTAATAAAAAAGAGGGTTAAAGGAATCTAATAAATAATTGCAAATGATGAGAAAAGGAAAAACAGAAGAGAGAAGAGAGAAAACTAAGGCTGCACCGGAAGCTTTCTGATGAGATCCTTCCTTCACTCTTTACACAGAGAGTTACTGCATGCTGACTTCCTTCATAATGGGATCTTATTTGCATTAGGGATACAACTTAAATTTTTATTAAAAATGGTAAATGTTGGAAAGACCAACACAGTTTTTAAAAATTAAAAAAGTCAATGAAACTCTGTGGACATAGTCAGAACCTCATAATTGAAGTTTACAAAAATGACAAACAGAACAAAACAACTTCCTTTTTTTTAGTTCTGTGTGGAGTAAGAATAAGTAAGGGATAGACCCAATGTCAGATAAAAATGATGAGTTTAACAGATGACAGAGAAAAGCAGAATTACTTTTATTGTCTCGGTAATGAAAAAATTGCCTGATTAAACTCATTTCCTTCTTTCTTTTCTTTTTCTCTTTCTAAATGAAATAATGTGCTCACGAAACATCATAGAAGTATCTCCTCTTGATCTCAAGGAAACACAATAATTTCTCAATATGTCTTTATGGATAAAATGGAAATTGATTGGCTGGCCAGGGATTAATTGGCTAGACATATCAGAAAACATATAAATTATTTTGGATTATTGTGTTGGAACATAACTTCTAAGATGAAATGAGGGCATCAAGCTCTCCCTCCCCTATATTATAATTTATTTCCAATTTACCCCTACCTTTAAAGCATAAATGTTGCTGTTAGAGAAATATTAGTTATCTTTTCTTAAGATGGTGTTTCACTTTTAGTTTTCAGCTGAAACTAAAAGTGCTATATTTATACCATAGGGAGTAAAGCTGCAAAAATCTCTGACTTACAACAATTCACTTCAGTGAATTTATATATTCTAACACATTCCTACAGTTATATTAACCTTGCTCATGTTCTTTTCCCCTAATCCCAATATTACATTGTGATGTGTGGATTGAGAAGTTATCAACTGGGGGATGGCCCTTACATTTTGCAACATCTGGGGGCATATGAAACCACCTTAGATATGTGTGTGGTGGTGGGGAATCGTGGCGGTCAATCCATTTAAGTGGACTTGTTGTGTTTGATAGAATTCCAGTGATCTTCACAGAGGTAGAAAGCAGCTTTCGTAACCTCAGCATGGTTGTTTTGCCTCAGGTGTACAGAAGTTTGGAACACGAACTTCAGAAGCACGTCAGCCGACAAGACACCCTGCAGCAATGCCAGGCCTGGCTTTCTGCAGTCCAGCCAGATTTGGAGTCCAGCCCCCAGCCACCTCTTAGCAGGGCAGAAGCCGTTAAGCAGGTAGCAGACTCTTGAAAGTTTGTGTCATTCTTGTGAGTCATTCAGACAGTCAATGAAAGCTTGTGAAGTTCCTACTATGTGCCACATTGTGCCGGCTCCTGGGAACCTAAAAGTATAAATAAGGTCTGAGCTTGGCTCAAATCAAGTTCATGTTCCAGCCAGGAAAACAGACGTGACTCTAAGGTATAAACCTGGTAGAACAGAAAGAGAATGGGCACTGTAACCAAAACATCAACTCTAATACCTAAGTGGTGGGAGAACCATGGAGAAGTCCCTTAAATTCTCTGTGCCTCAGTTTCCTGCTATGTAAAGTGATAATTATAATCATACTTCTAAAAGTTATGATGAAATTCAAATATCATACCAAAATGAACATGATTTGTAAAGGGAAAAGTAATACTAGCTCTCCCATAGTTTTGGAGCACAAACAAGATGCTTAACAAGTAATTACTGAATGAATGATGAATGAAATGTTAGTTGTTCTCATGTGAAAGGGACCTATTGCATATTAATATGATATCCACAAGCTTATACTTTTGCTGCCAAGACTTAATCAGCATATGTCAGAAATATTTTTAAAACTTTTGTACTAAGTAGCTTTTATATGCAGCATTAACTGTGTGGGAAAATATTTCAGAGGAATTTAGTTGTAAAAGTTATTGTTGCCAGACATGAATTAATAGTATTAAATAAATAATTCAATTTTTACCACAAACTGAGATTAGTATAATACATTTGTTCATTTAGTTCACATAAGGAATGTGTCTAATTATCCCCCAAAGTATACTTTCTAAAGGCTTACAGGATTTACATTATTTAGGCCATTAAATGGTTCACAAAAGTTGTATATATTACACTTTAAAAGAATAGGATTGGGGCAAATGAAACATGGTCCCCCTTGAATCAAGAAAAATAAATTAAAAACTGTCTATATTCTGCTTTTTTGTTAGACTGTGAGCTTACTTCAGTCGTTCCTCATCTTGTGGCTTTTGTTTCCAATGTATTTATTCAGAACAAACCAGAACAAGGCTTAATTTTCCTCCTTTGTTTGCTGACAAAAAAGAAATAAAAGGAGTGGGAGGAGAAAAAAGTATTAATCCCAATGACCTTTTGCTAGTGCAGGAAAACTGTCCACCCTTCTGCAATGTTCTTACCCCATGACATGTGACACATTCAGTTCTTTTCCTCAGAGAGATCTTGAAGATACATGCTCCCTGAAGTACCCCAGTGCTGCTTCCTCAAACTGTATCCCTTAGCACTTTGACTTTTCTACATGGTATTTAGCACAACCAAACATTGCACAGCATATTTGTTTGTTTATATATCATCTGTCTCTCTCATAAGAATGTATGTGCCATGAGAGCAAGGGTTTTGTGGATTGCTTTATGCCTGGTATCTAAAACGGAATCTGCATAGACTCTGAGCATCTGCAAAGAAACACATTTTTCTGTGTTTCTGTGAATAGATTAAAGATGCACCTGGAGAAGCCTTTCCTGGGATTGTGGAAAGGGAAGAACACTGGATGAGCTTTCTTCAGAGAAAAGAAGCCCAGCCATCTGTCATTTCCCTCACTCAAATAAAGCCCACAGACTCACTCTGACCTTTGTCCTATGTCTCTAAGATATGCACAAACATGTAAAGAAGCAGACCAGAGTAGGCTACAAATTCTTTCTCCGAAATGGACAATAAGCTAGCATGCGAGCACAGGATTTAGAAAAATTATAGAAGTTTCTTGGGTTTTCCTCTTTCCCAGACCATACAGATGACTTTAATTACAATGAGCAGCAGATGGTGGACAAATAGATCCCTGTCAGTGTGTTTCAGATTCCTGTGAGTCACTAATACATGTCGCTTTACGACAATGGTGGAAACACTGAGCATAGCAGGATTATTTTTGAAATGTCACTAAACTATTACAAACGACACAAATATTTGCTGTCTAAATAGACAATGCATCTCTTTCACTCTGATAATTGCCTTTTTCCAGGTTAAACACTTCAGAGCTTTGCAAGAGCAAGCAAGGACCTACCTAGATCTTCTTTGCTCCATGTGTGACTTGTCGAATGCTTCAGTGAAAACCACAGCAAAAGACATTCAACAAACAGAGCATACGGTAAAAAAAAAAAAAATAATGATCACATTCAATTTGTCTGTTTTATTATATTCTCTTGCTTAAATGTTATATATGAGGTTGAAGAAGATATCCCTTGACTTACTCTTGATCTAATGCTTCTATGGCCATTATAATAAATAGATATTTGAATTTCAACTAAGTCATAGTAAAGTAACCATTCTCTGACAGTGATGACACTACATTGAGGCTGAATAATTTGGTCCCATTCAACTGCTACCCATTAGCACTTTTTCCTCTTTTCTCCTTAATTACCACTCTCTTTTCCTATTTTCCTATTTTTTTCCACACTTTTTTTGTTCCTTTCTCCTTCCTTAGTAATATTTAACATGAAAGGGGCTCTTGATCCTTGCTTTATGATATCAGGGATGCCAAAGAGCATGTCATCTGTCATGATCCTTCAAATTCATTGGTAGTGGCTGTCTAGTGTGGTGTTGGGAAAGATTCTGAAACTGTATCTGGGCTTAGAGGAAAGTGCTGCAATGAGTTAGCAGTACCTGTACCCACCAGCAGGTGGCAGCACAGGGGCCGTGTGCTCACCACCACTGCTGCAGCAGCCTTAAACTCTTTACTGAAAGACATTTGGGTTTAAAGAGAAAATAAGACTTGGTTTTGGTATTCAGTTTATTGAATATTCACATAAATAAAATGATCCAAATAAAGATGTCTTAAAATAATAAGGTTATTCTCTTTTATATTAAAATTTCAAAACAAACCTATCTTTAAACCCTTGCAAAAGATAATACGATCCATATTTTTAACAGAAATGATTTATTGAAACAAATTATACAGCTTCAAAAGCCAGCAAGCAGATCTAAAGATATCTCCAAAACATTAATAACTCTGCATTTTAAAAGATGGATAAATAAATGTACAGTAGAGAAAAATATAAGTTTTTTAGAGTTAACCCCAATTCCAAATTCATGAGGCAGTCCCACAGATGCAGTGTGAAAACCGTGAGGGCAACTTTTGACCTAATGGATTGTTAACACTTATTAGGGCTTCACAGTACTGGTTAAAATCATGCAGTATAACTCTTAGACTTTTAAAGTCTTTAGAAACACTAAATATAAAAGGAAATCCACATTTCTTGAAGCAAATAAAGAAGTGCTTTGGATTTACCACTGTGTGTGTCTGTGTGTGCGCTTGCTAATGTGTCAGTCTGAGCAAGCAGAGCAGCTGAAGGGTTGCATCTCTAAGTCTCTGACCATAAATGTTTCCATCTATGGCCGCTAACGTCTATCCTGTGCTTTCTCAAGGTTGAGCAAAGGCTTGCCCAGGCGCAGAACTTAACTCAAGGCTGGGAGGAGATCAAGCACCTGAAGGCTGAGCTGTGGATTTACCTGCAGGATGCCGACCAGCAACTCCAGAACATGAAGAGGAGGCACTCTGAACTGGAACTGAACATTGCTCAGAACATGGCTGCCCAGGTCAAGGTGGGAATCAGTTTGTCTCCAGGGGAGATAAAAGAGCCAAATATTAAAAGAGTTGAAATGTATTCGGTGTGTTCTCTCATATGCCTGAATGTCTGTCGATCCTTAGACATTAATATAGCTACTTAAGGAATAAGAAAATCTGAACAACCTTCATTGGTGCCAGGGCAAGACAGATTATAAAGTAAACATGAAACTATATTCTTGAAACTTCAATGGCTACTTGCATCAGAGGACATTCGCTCTATGCTTTGTTCCTGAACCAAGCAGCCGCGGTTTAGTCTACAGAATAAAAAGACTGCAACTAAGCAAACACAAAACCTTATTATTTTTAGACTTTTATTTCCATATTACCACAGCTGTAAGATTATAAGCCTATCAATCAAATATATATTTAATGAATATTTAATTAATTTAAATGTAATTTATATTATGTATTTATAGATAATTTAAAATATAATAGAAAATTATAATGCATATGTTAACTTGATTGTAATTGGGTCAAATTTTTAACAAAGTTTAAGATTTATTTTTTCTCTGTGATAATGAGTCAATAATGATGTGTTTTCTACTAGAGTATTGTTTGCAAATTCAGAAAAAAAGACTAGGCAGGGACAACATAAATTAGATTTTTTTTCTCAGAAGCATAAACTCTAAAAATGTTTAGAAAACTAAGGCCACACTTCAAGATAAGATAATGACTTTTTTCTTTAGTGATTATAATGTTGTTTCACATTTATCGGTTTTTCTTTATACTCCTCAAAATAACACAATAAAGGAAAATACCATAGCGGCTCTGATTCTTATACACTTGGGAATTGATGTTCATAAAGAGGTGTGGTGACCTTTAGATTCTCTCTTCGTTCCTCATGACCTATTATATAGTCTTCAATTTTTTCATATCAAGGAATTTAAAGTGTTTAGAGGTATTATGTCTGTGTTTCATTCTATATTTCTTTGAGGGGTTCATCACACATTACCTGATTCTTCTTGTTGTTATGCTTTAGGACTTTGTCAAGAAACTACAGAGCAAACAGGCATCGGTGAACGCTATCATAGGAAAGGTGAATGAGTTGACTAAGAATCAGGAGTCTCCTGAACACAAGGAAATAAGTCATTTAAACGATCAGTGGCTAGATCTGTGCCTTCAGTCTGACAACCTGTGCTTGCAAAGGGAAGAGGACCTTCAGAGAACAAGAGATTACCACGACTGTATGAATGTTGTTGAAGCGTTCTTAGAAAAATTTACTACAGAATGGGATAACTTGGCCAGGTAACAGAAATTCTCTAGTGGATCACCAAGCACTACAATTGAACCCCTCTTAGATTTCTTCTTGAAAATAAGGATACACACACGCACACACAGGGTCATCATATGAAAACCTTCCCACACTTTTGATCACTATAATTGTAAAAATCTGTACTTCCTCTTCTCAGGTTTATTAGCTTGCAGCAGTGAAAACTGAAAACGTTATTCTAGATTAGTTAAATCTCACGGTGGGGATTTTTGTTTGGGTATACTGTCTTCGGATTTGTTTGCTTTTCCTTGATGCTCAACATTTTGCTGGTGTTTGGAATAAACACAGTCAATATGAGCAAAAACTCATATTTCTGGCTTGTAATAGGCCCACAGTCACTTCAGACTTAATGTGTCCAAAACAGAATTCATCATTCTGCCTCCCAACTCTCCTTCTCATACTTCAGAACTGATTGTTTGGTAAATGAAAGAGACTATAAGATTCCATTTTCTCAAGCGTGGTTTGTAGGCAAAGGGATGAGTATTCTTTGCATTTCACACTTATTTCTAAAGCTTTCTAATGATAAACAAAAAAATATCAAAGTATGTAACTGAGTAGCTGTTAGAGCCATTGATTATACCTTGACGATTGTACTATCTAACACTATATTGTTTATTGGATCCTTCCTAAAGAAAGCACATAAAGCACAAATCACTTATTAATTTCTTTCAGCATCATTTTCAAAGATGCAGTAGATTAGTGCTTCTCAGTGATTAATGTCACTCAGATCATCCAGGGATCTTGAAACTGCACATTCTGTTCAGTTAAGAGCCAGAAGGGCCTGGCAGAGTGGCTCATGCCTGTAATCCTAGCACTCCGGGAGGCCCAGGGGGGAGGATTGCTTGAGTTCAGGTGTTCGAGACCAACCTGAGCAAGAGTGGGACCCTGTGTCTCTCTTTCTCTCTCTCTCTCTCTCTCTGTGTATGTATGTGCGTGTATATATATATATATATATATATATATATATATATATATATATAGAGAGAGAGAGAGAGAGAGAGAGAGAGAGAGAGAGAGCGCGCAAGCCAGAGGAAGCTAAAGCATAGTCAGATGTGATTGGAGGGCAGTATTAGCCAGAGAAAGGCAAGTAGAGAGGAACATAGGCAACTTGGTTTGATGCAACTTCTGATACAGATTTCTGATGGGAACTGTATTCCATAATAGTTACAGCACCTGTCTTATTAAACCATGAATTGAACTACTCTCAACTAAGCTAAGAACATCCACTTAAAGAAATGGTGAAGTGTGATTTAACATGGTATGAACAAACATCAATATTGACTGTAAAGCTAATTTGCTCCTACATCTTTCCATATATTTTCAGATCTGATGCAGAGAGTACAGCTGTCCACCTGGAAGCTTTGAAAAAGTTAGCACTGGCATTGCAGGAGAGAAAGTATGCTATTGAGGATCTGAAAGAGAAAAAGCAGAAAATGATAGAGCATCTGAATTTAGATGACAAGGAGTTGGTCAAAGAACAGACAAGTCACTCTGAGCGACGCTGGTTTCAGCTTGAGGACCTTGTTGAAAGGAAAATCCAAGTGTCGGTCACCAACTTGGAGGAGTTAAATGTGGTGCAGTCCAGATTTCAGGAGCTGATGGAATGGGCGGAAGAGCAGCAACCCAACATCGCGGAGGCCCTTAAGCAGAGCCCCCCTCCTGATATGGCTCAGAACCTTCTCATGGACCACCTGGCCATTTGCAGTGAACTGGAGGCCAAGCAGATGCTCCTGAAATCGCTCATGAAGGACGCTGACAGGGTGATGGCTGATCTCGGCCTAAATGAGCGCCAGGTCATCCAGAAGGCACTCTCCGATGCACAAAGGCACGTGACCTGTCTCAGTGACTTAGTGGGCCAGCGAAGGAAGTACTTAAACAAGGCTTTGTCCGAGAAAACCCAGTTTCTCATGGCAGTGTTCCAGGCCACCAGCCAAATTCAGCAACACGAGCGAAAGATAATGTTCCGTGAACATATCTGCCTGTTACCAGATGACGTGAGCAAACAAGTTAAAACGTGTAAGAGTGCACAAGCCAGCCTCAAGACCTACCAAAATGAGGTCACTGGACTTTGGGCCCAAGGTCGTGAATTAATGAAGGGAATCACGGAGCAGGAGAAGAGTGAAGTGCTCGGTAAGCTTCAGGAATTGCAGAGTGTCTATGACACCGTTTTACAAAAGTGTGGTCATCGGTTACAAGAACTAGAGAAAAATTTAGTTTCTCGGAAGCATTTTAAGGAAGATTTTGATAAAGCTTGTCATTGGCTAAAACAAGCAGATATTGTTACATTTCCTGAAATCAACCTAATGAACGAGAGTACTGACCTTCATGCACAACTGGCCAAATACCAACACATTCTTGAACAATCTCCAGAATATGAAAATCTTCTACTTACGTTACAAAGAACTGGACAGGCCATATTACCTTCGCTGAATGAAGTCGATCATTCCTACCTCAGTGAAAAGCTAAATGCTTTGCCTCAGCAATTTAATGTCATTGTTGCCTTGGCTAAAGATAAGTTCTATAAAGTCCAAGAAGCAATTCTTGCACGGAAAGAATATGCTTCCTTGATTGAGTTGACAGCCCAGTCTCTGAGTGAACTCGAAGCCCAGTTCTCGAGGATGAGCAAAGTCCCCACCGATCTGATCGTGGAGGAGGCTCTGTCTCTTCAGGATGGTTGCAGAGCTCTGCTGGGCGAGGTGGTGAGCCTCGGGGAAGCAGTGGATGAACTGAACCAGAAAAAAGAAAGTTTTCGCAGCACAGGTCAGCCCTGGCAACCAGACAAGATGCTGCAACTTGTCACCTTGTATCACAGGCTGAAGCGACAAATAGAACAAAGGGTTAGCTTGTTAGAAGACACCACAAGTGCTTACCAAGAGCATGAAAAGATGTGCCAGCAGCTAGAGAGACAGCTAGAGTCTGTAAAAGCAGAGCAGTCCAAAGTGAATGAGGAAACTCTACCTGCAGAGGAGAAGCTCAAAATGTATCACTCCCTGGCAGGAAGTCTCCAGGACTCGGGAATTCTACTAAAACGAGTGACCGTGCATCTTGAAGATGTCGCTCCACACCTGGATCCCTCGGCATATGAGAAAGCCAAGCATCAGATCCAGTCCTGGCAAGAGGAGTTAAAACTGCTGACTTCTGCCATTGGCGAGACGGTGGCGGAGTGTGAGAGCCGAATGGTGCAGAGCAGAGACTTCCAGACTGAGATGAGCCGCTCCCTGGACTGGCTGAGGAGAGTGAAGGCGGAACTCGGTGGGCCAGTGTGCCTGGACCTCAACCTACAGGACATCCAGGAGGAAATCAGAAAGATCCAGATTCATCAGGAAGAGGTCCAGTCCAGCTTGAGAATCATGGGTGCCCTGAGTAATAAGGAGAAGGAGAAATTCACGAAAGCCAAGGAACTGATCTCTGCTGATTTAGAACACACCCTCGCTGAACTCTCAGAGCTCGATGAAGACATTCAGGAAGCTTTACGCACCAGACAGGTTAGTGTGACAGGACTTGGCTTTTCTTGTTTTCATTCTGCTCATCTGTAAGCAGGTACGAGAAATTTGGTTGGTTGGTTGGTTGGTTAGAATTGCTTCTTTAAATATTTCTTTTTTGATACCACATAGGATCACCTTCAACAGTGACATAAAAGGATGCTTTAATTACTTATGCACATGGTATTCGTTTTATGTGTTTTCCATGTTGACTCCACTTTTCTTCTAATAGTGCAATACCTCAGTGATCTCTCACCTGTAGGAGAGATAATAAATGATATTAATAATATAATTAATATTATATGTTAGTATAATAATAATAACATTGATTAACAATGAATAGTTAATGATGCCCTTTTTAAACAATGTGAAACCCGGCCTTTCTGAGATAAGTACTGAGTGAAGAGTCTCCAAATGGAGAAAGGTAGGTTGGAAACATTGCAGCTCTGGACCTGACAGTAAGCCTCTTTGTTTGTGGGGTCTCCCATTAGTTGCCTCTTCTCTTCACTCCTTCTTCTCAGGGAGAGGCACCTCCCTTCCCTGTAGCACAGCAGAGGCAAGACTGGAATATTCATGACGACTTGACTTGAGGATAACAAAAAGAAATGGGAGTGTGTACAGTTTCCCAGATTGGCCTCCTAATTGCGCCTCGCTCTGTAGCTTGCAAGTGCTGTGCAGTCAGCAATAAGAAGAGATAAGCAGTGTGCAGGGGATTACCTCCTCTAATTCCTTCGCCGCTTTTCTCTATGTCTTCAGTCCCTCTGAATCCAGGAGATTTCAACCAACCATTTAGGTAAAAGACAGCTTTCCTCTGGATAATACAATAGCTAAAGCCTTGGAGGAAGGTATGTCCGCATTTTAATAGCAGCTATTCGATCTTAGGCAAATCACTTACATCCTTTAAATCTGTGTTTTCTCTTTGTGGAAGAGGGATATTAATGCCTCCCTCATTATTAGGTTTATGTGTTTAGCATAGGGCCTGATGTGAGGTAGGCCCCATGAATGTTAGCTGTGTTAACTTTATTTTCTGCATAGATTAAAGTTAATATTTTAGTAAAAATTTTATCTCACTATATGAGTAAAATCTTAATAAACTTCATCATATATAACTCTGACTTCTTAAACTAAAGTCCATTTAGTACACTTTGACCTTTTAATATTGGTTCAAGGTCTTTGTTAAAAAAATTAAACTATTTTCCTATAGCTATTAATATAAATAGAGATAGTGTGTATAACCTAGAGTGTAGAATAAGAACAGAAGTTACCTGGAATTTTTAATCTTGAAAAACATCTGCCAGGTAGACTTGCTTCTTTTGATGTGGTGACTTTTGAACCAAAATCTTAATCTATTGAGATGTCTCTACTTCTGCCATCTTGTCTTATCAGTTGTCTTGGCCCAAATAACTGAAGATCGTGGGTCTGGGGCATTTCTGGTCTCCTCCAGTGATTCTTCGCTCTGCCATCCCATGGTCTCCTTACTCAGTGCTGATGTCACCTCTACTTTCTCTGACACTTCTCTACCTCTCTGCTTGCACTGTCTTGGATGGTTACAGTGTTTCTTTTCCTTCTGGGTTGGAAGGGGCCAGCCTCGCGGACTTAAACTTTTCTACTTTAGTTTCTATTCAAGACTCAGGGGCTACTGTTTTCTTTCCAGAAATGGCTATTTGGTCTGGTAAATGCCAGTTTGGAAGTCTGGTGTTATACTTCTAACCAGCTGAGGCATTACTGCACCTTGGCAAATGTTCAGTCTGCCACGTATCACTAAGCACCGCATTCTTTATTTAGAGAGGGAGGGACGTTTCAGAATTACTCAAGATATCAACATAAATTTCTATTCCATTTCTGTCCTTATTTATTTAACTGCAATCATAAAATTATAACAGGAATATCAGGATTATCCTTTTTACAAAAGAGAATAATGAGCTGTAACACAAAATAATTATACCAGTTTATCCATTCACTTATACATCTGTGAGACTGAGGACTGGAAAAGAAACAGAAAAACAAAAGTATTTTCTGTAAACACATTGCCCTGAGAGTTGATTATGCTTGCAATTACTATTTTTCAGGCCACCTTGATTGAAATATACAGTCAGTGTCAAAGGTATTATCAAGTATTTCAAGCAGCTAATGACTGGCTTGAGGATGCCCAGGAAATGTTACAGCTGGCAGGCAATGGCTTAGATGTGGAGAGCACAGAGGAAAATCTCAAAAGCCACATGGAATTTTTCACTACAGAGGATCAGTTCCACAGTAACCTGCAGGAGCTCCAAGGCTTGGTAGCCAGCCTGGACCCACTCATCAAGCCAGCCGGCAAAGAAGACCTGGCACAAAAGACCCTGTCCCTGGGAGACCGGAGCCAGAGAATCATCCAGGACTCACGCGCCCAGTTAGATCTCTTGCAGAGGTGTTTAAAGTTGTTTTGTACTTTATATTTCGGTGAAATGAATTTCTATGTAGAAAATAGTGATATACATTAGCATGTAAATTCATTCTTCTCTATATGTATCGTCATCTTCTATTGATGTATTAAGTCAATACATCTCAAGATGTGTCTAGATTAATACATCTCTAGATATATTGTCTAGTATATCATTAGACATATTGACACCAGAGCTTCATGTTGCTTATTGGTTTCTGTTGGACTCTTTCAAGATGTACAGCTCAATGGCAGGATTACCAGAAAGCAAGGGAAGAGATTATTGAATTGATGAATGATGCAGAAAAGAGACTGTCTGAGTTTTCTTTGTTGAAGACTTCTTCTAGTCATGAAGCAGAAGAAAAATTGTCAGAACACAAGGTCAGTTGCATTTTTTTAATATCTTTTAATTGTCATTGTAATGAATCTTTGCAATGTGATGGTTCCAGAAATAAATCAATAAATCTTAATTTCCACCTGAGTTCTCTAAATGTGATAAGGATACATTTAACCACATTTTATAGAAGTTTTAAGTTAGTTTAAATGCTATCACCCTTTTAGGTTTCTCACTGGCAATGCATAGCTAAAGCTTAAAAAAGACATTCAGGCCAGGCATGGTGGCTCACGCCTGTAATCTTAGCACTCTAGGAGGCCGAGGCAGGAGGATCCCTTGAGGTCAGGAGTTTGACACCAGCCTGAGCAAGAGCAAGACCCCCTCTCTATAAAAAATAGAAAAAATTAGCCAGGTGTGGTAGTGCACACCTGTAGTCCCAGCTACTTGGGAGGCTGAGGGAGGAGGATCACTTAAGCCCAGGAGTTTGAGGTTGTAGTGGGCTATGATGACACCACTGCACTTTACCTGGGGTGACAGAGACTTTGTATCAAAAAAAAAAAAGACATTCAGAGCAATTTGCTTCTGATAAGGTGTGGCACATAGTAAATGTCAGTAAATACTTTCTATTGATAACTGATTAATTCAGATAAAACTCAATAACTGAGTCTCTCTCATATATCATAGCAATATAAGGAAGAATGTCACATACCGAAATGTCAAATATGGTTCGCTTATATTTCTGTTTTTTAAAAATGGGACATCAAGTAGCAAATAAACTTTTGTTTTTAATAAATAAATAATTTAATAAATAATATTCACCTTACCTCTTTAAAAAATCTAAGCCTAACTCTGTTAAAAAGTAAATGTTGGCTGGGCGCAGTGGCTTACACCTGTCATCCTAGCACTCTGGGAGGCAGAGGTGGGAGGATTGTTTGAGGTGAGGAGCTCAAGACCAGCTTGGGCAAGAGTGAGACCTGTCTCTACAAAAAATAGAAAAATTAGCCTGATGTGGTGGCACATGTCTGTGGTCCCACATACTCAGGAGGCTGAGACAGGAGGATTGCTTGAGCCCAGGAGTTTGAGGTTGCAGTGAGCTGTGACAACACCACTGCACTCTAGCCAGGGTGACAGAGCAAGACTCTGTCTCAAAAAAAAAAAAAAAAAAAAGTAAATGTTACAGTGCAAGTTACTAGAGGAGAATAAACTTATGTGGAAATATTTTTTTTTTGCAAGTAATTTTGGACTTTACCTAAATCCACAGAACTTAAAAAAAAATCAGTCTCTCCTCTCTCACCTTTCTTCCTCCCCCCACCCCTTCACCCCAGGCTTTAGTGTCAGTAGTTAACTCTTTCCATGAGAAAATTGTGGCCCTAGAGGAAAAAGCTTCACAACTGGAGAAAACTGGAAATGACGCAAGCAAAGCGACCTTAAGCAGGTCGATGACGACTGTCTGGCAGCGCTGGACACGTCTCCATGCTGTGGCCCAGGACCAGCAGAAGATACTGGAAGATGCAGTGGATGAGTGGAAGGGCTTTAACAATAAGGTAATTTCCATTATTGCTGGGCTCAAGTTATGTTTTTCCTCATTGGATATAATGTATTTTGAAAAACAGGATTTTACTCCTTTTTGAAATCAGCCTTTTGAGTGTAAAAAGGCTTTTTAAAATCTCTATTTCAACTCTGGGAGGCTGAGGCAGGAGGATCACTTGAGGTCGGGTGTTTGAGATCAGCCTGAACAAGAAAGAGTGAGACCCCCTCTCTACTAAAAATAGAAAAAAATAGCCAGATGTGGTGGCATGAGCCTGTAGTCCAAGCTACTCCAGAGGCTGAAGTAGGAGGATCACTTGAGCCCAGGAGTTGAGGTTGAGCTAGGCTGATACCACTGTACTCTAGTCTGGGCAACACCTCAAGACTCTGTCATCTAAAAAAAAAAAAAAATCTTTATTTCTATGAAAAGTACATTATGAAACAAAATACAACACACAATGGGTAATTTAGTCCCAAGTCAGGGTCAAATTATTTTAATTAGAAAGCCAAGCAATTACATTTTGAAAAAAGGACAAGCCCATTTTGCTCCATTTGTTTTCTCACCTAGTCTTGAAAACGTACAAAATATTTTTCCTTTGCCATGCAAATGAGTAGAAACTTAACTAATTTCCCAAATCTTATATTTAGTTTCTTCCATCTTTTAAGAATCCAATATTTTAAGCCACATCTTCCTTTATGACTCAAAGGCACACATTTATGTTAACTTAAATATTAAAAAATTTTTTTCATTTGTTTAGTTTAAAAAAAAATCTTTTCTTTTAGCTCTGACTCAGGCAGGGAAAAGGCAATATATGTAACCTAAACATTTGTACCCCCATTATATTCTGAAATAAAAATAAAAAGTTTAAAAAATTCAAAAAATCTTTTTTCGTATGTTATACATAGTCTTTGATTGCCCTGATATTATTTTGAGATTAAAGCTTTAAACCCAGAGTTATAGAGGTGGTCTTCCCTTTCACGTTAAGGAAATTGCTCATGTTTAATTTCCTGAAATTTAGCATTTATAACATCATCTTTAACATGTTTCGATGCACTAGTGTCATTGGAATTGCCCCCCCTTTTTTTTTCAGTTTTTTTATTGTTTGACTTCATGGTATGTACATTTGTCACCAGGTTAAAAAAGCCACTGAAACGATTGATCAGCTCCAAGATAAACTACCTGAGAGTTCAGTGGAGAAAGCTTCAAAAGCAGAGCTCTTAGGTCTTCTTGAATATCATGACACGTTCCTTCTGGAGCTGGAACAGCTACAGTCGACGTTGGGCATGCTACGGCAACAAGCGCTGAGCATGCTACAGGATGGGGCCATCCCTTCCCCTGGAGAGGAGCCACCGTTCATGCAGGAAATCACAGCAATGCAGGATCGGTGCCTCAAGTAATTATACACCTGCTTTCATTCTCCATTACTAACCTGGCCTTGAACCAAAAGGACAAGTGTGGTACTTGGGTATGGGGGTGCTCTATCATGCCACTCTAAAAATGTGGGGATCTGTTCCCATTATCCGTGCTTTTCAGTTTTCTTAACTCTTCGATCATTTACCTGAAAAATATGTTAATATATCTGGTAGAACTTAGACATACAGTGATGAACCAAATAGACTCATTATCTACCTTCATGCAGTTTACAGTCAAGCAGCAGAGATAGGGCAGCTAAAGAGGCATTTCAGTCAAGTGTGAACAGGGAGCTAAGGGAATCCTAAGTAGAGACAACTGATGGAGGAGAGGAGTCAAAGAAGGCATCCCTTCAAAAGAGGGATTTGAGCAGAAGATGGAGCAGGCTGGAGTGAGGCATTGTGTGGGAGGAGAGTGTTGCAAACAAGGGAAAGACATGTGAGGAAGCTTAGGAGTAAGCAGGTCATGGTCCAGGAGCTCCTTGGGTGGTAGGGGAGAGGAAGGGTGATGCAGGAGAAATGAAACTTGAGAGGGAAACGACTGAGAGGTGTTTAGAACTTGGGTTTGATAAAGCTGGGTAAGTCATTGGCTATAATGGATGACAGGGACATAGGAGCAAAGGTGGCACCAGAGTCCAGGTAAATAATAGCCATTGAATGGCAATGAATTTAGTAGAAAAAGAAAGTTAATTTTAATAATATGTAGCCAGCCTGTCACTTCCTGGGCCAGAGGAAAAAAGTCATTAGATAATTTAATTCATATATTAACTAACATTAGTTCATACATGTGCCAAATTTATATCTTTCAGTTATATATGATGTCAGGATAATCTGATACCACTTATTTAAACTTTTTAACCAAAGTTACATTAATTCAAAGGCTTGAAATTTGGATATTATTAACATTACTAATTTGTGAAATTTCTGAAGCTTGATTCTTTCTTTAAAAGGCTGTTTTCTAATAGCACAAATATTCCAATTACACATTACTTTTAAATGCTGGTGATTCTACACCATTTGAGTAGATTTCCAAAGATAAAGTAAATAAATACTCAAACAATCTCTGAGCTACTTTAGATAAGAAAATTAATTGCAATTTAGTGGCATGGGAGAAAGTCAACTCTTGATTTTTCAGGGATAAATTATTCATTTCATATGACATATATTCTTCTGTTATGCTTGAACTGATGTTTTACTGAAAATTATTTGACGGTTTTGGGGAGGTGACTTTACTTGCAAAAAAATGCTAGGTTTCCCTTTCTGTATATGTGTTGGATAAAATGATGTGTGTTAGGGGATTCCTTTCATTTCAAATCAGCTTCTTTTTTTCCCTTTAATGTTTCTGAAGCATGCAGGAGAAAGTGAAAAATAACAGAAAGTTGGTAAAGGAAGAACTGAAGGACCGAGAAATAGTAGAAACTCAAGTCAATTCTGTGAAATGTTGGGTTCAGGAAACGAAGGAATATTTAGGGAACCCCACAATAGAAATAGATGCTCAACTTGAAGAACTTCGGGTAAAAAAATCTCCTCATTCTCTATACTCATTATTTAAAAAAAATTTCTGTTATTTTAATTAGACACACTTGTTTACATTTAATGAATATTGAATTAAAACATTTCAGAAATGTGTTATATAAAAGACATTTAGTATTACTTCATGAGGTTTTCTTTTGTTTGTATAAAGTAGACATGTTTCATATTCAGATACTAAAGTTTGGTTTTCTTTTAATATGTTTCTCTAATTCCACACTTAATCATATACTGATGAACAATATACAGCCTTTTTCCTATACCTGTAAAAATTGGCTCCCAGAAATTTTTTATTTTGATCTTTTCTTCAGATTCTCCTAACAGAAGCCACAAGTCACCGACAGAACATTGAGAAAATGGCTGAAGAACAGAAGAATAAGTACTTGGGTCTTTATACGATATTGCCTTCTGAACTCTCCCTTCAGTTAGCTGAAGTGGCATTGGACCTAAAGATCCGTGATCAGGTAAACCCATGATTAAGACAGAGTATCTTTCTATTCTTTTGCAGGGTTAATCCTTTTGTATGAGAATGTTTGACTTGCACAACCATGTCTTCTTGGAAACAGTTAAAAAATAGATCACTATAAAACAGTAACATTGAACTAGAGGTCTTATTTGTGGGCAAGAAATACATGAGATGATCATAGGTATGAACAGTAATGCCATATAATTAAAAATAATCTGTCTGCTTCCCCTCACCTTTACAAAATGACTTCAAGAAATGCAGGGCGTTCGCTACGCTCCCTGCAAAGAGGTTTTTTTCTCTTTCTTCGGCTCAGGTCTCTAAGTTGACCACGCCAGTTTGCAGGGAGTTGGCTACGCTCCCCGCAAAGAGGTTTTTTCTTCCGATCAGGTCTCTCAGGCAGGGGTCATCGCAAAGGATGAAAAAATAGTAGGAAACAGAAATAATAATAATACACAGAGCCAACGATATAGTTTATAAAGATTTATGAAAATAGATAAAAGGAGGGTATCCAGATGGGGATATTTCCTCCCGCCAGAAATATCTCCAAAACTGAAAATCCACACAGGTATTATATAGGGTAGATATTTACATACTAACAGGCAGTTTTCTTTAGGGTCAAAGTCTTCTAAAAGGCTACTACAGATCCTTTAACTAACTCTAACTAGGGGAACAATGAGTTGTAAAATCTTCATGGGGCAAACTTCTAAGTTCTCTGATAAGGCTATTACTTTAGCAAAAAACAGAGACATCTTGGCTCTGGTGATTGTGTTCTTGGAGACAGAGATGATTTCAGAAGTCAACATGAGCTGCGCTTTGTGTTAATTACTTTAACCGCATGGCTCCTTCTGGGCCCGGCTTGGGCATTAGCATATCTCTCTGATCAGCTCTCATCTCTGGGGGTCCTAGTCAGCTCCAGCAACCCATGGCTCTAGGAAGAGGCCTGGCTTGTCTTTCAAAACAGGTGAGAACCATAGGCCCAGTTTACAGCTGATTCTTTGAAGTGCAGCTATTACTGACCAAGGAGACGCCCTCCTGAGGTGAGGCAGCTTTTGAACCAACACATTTCTTTTTACTTTAAGGCAAAGCCTTATGTGACTTCTGAAATCAAATCTTGTCTCCAGAAATACAGGGGGCATTTCTATAACTCAGTATTCTTAGGCTCAACAAAGAAACAAACAAAAAAAGATATATTATGTGTGTTCAACAAATATTGATTGAGTACACAGAATCTGCCAGGCATTCTTCTAGCTGTTATGTCATTCAGCAAGATGTAAGTTAAGTGGGTGAAGATATTTGAAGAAAGAGAAAATCAAAGTAAGAAATGGAAATATAATACGTTTTTAGGACTTTCGTGGCGACCTAATTCTAGAGCCATTAAAGTTTAGTTAAAACCATTCTATATGGGACAAAGAACAGATATACTAATTTTAAACTGCTACATGAAATGGGAAGTAGTATCACGTTGTATGAACTATATAATTCATGTGAGTGTGCCATGCTTTTTGGGATGGCCAATGTATGTTGAAAAGTGTTTCAAAAATCTCATCAAAATCCAATTCTACTGCACCATGATTTTGTCTAAATTAATATATGCTGTTTTCTATTTTAAGTATTTTATTGACCTATTTAGCTTTCCTTCTTAGACATTGGAAGGTCCATTTGGAAGGATAATTTGCCAAGTTTAGATCTTTAAAAAAAAGGGGGTTCAAATTTAAGTTTTCTTTTTCTCTGGATACATTTCCCTATAATAGAGTTTTCATATGCATTCCATTTACTTTGGGACTCAAAATAATGAAGACCAAAAAGTAATCTTCTAACGGTGTGCTTCCTCCCACCAAAGAAGGTTTTTTTTTAAGGCCTTTCATTTATATAAAGAAACATTTCTCCTCTTTACCGCCTTCTCTGCAGCATTTTATTCTAAGCAACAGTGTGAATGTTTGTTATCAAATCAAACCAAAGCCACTAGGATTTGTAAATGTTAACTCATCTTTTTGCATCTTCCTTTCCATTGGCTGTGCTTAATGCTTTGTTGGCACACTACAGGGAGGCAGTTGGAAAGTTATGAAAAGAGTTAATTGATCATTAAC